>NC_134875.1:75538533-75849849 GCF_049852395.1 Peromyscus maniculatus bairdii | reverse complement strand
CTAACATGTTAAGCTGAATAAGAATATTTTGAATATTTATAATATCTAAAAAATGTATTTCATAAGAAAAATGAAGTTAAATTAGATAAAATTCCTTTAAAATTTACTTCATTTTCCTTACTTTTCTAATCCTGCAAATATCTTATTTGTCTTTCATGTAAAACCCCCTTCATGTTATGCTCTATAAGTTCGAACATCTTATGTGACAGAAAACTTCCTCCAATAGTCCCTTTAAATTTTGGTCATGTGTGACAGTTAGAAATCTGGTTTTTGAACTAAATTTGTCTTCTTTTGGTTTATTGTATTAATCCTTGCCCTTGGAGTTACAAAAATTTAGTTGAATTCTTCTACATGAAAGTACTCTGAATATTTAAAACTTGAATTCACACTCAGGTGGCTAATTTCCATTCTTCATTACACAGACAGTCATATTTTCTTAAGATAATCCTTTTCTGGTTTCCCCCCATATTATGTGAGCTTCCTTCTTCATAAGTCATATCCCTACTTCTTTAATTACTTTTTAGTAAGGACCAATTCTGCTGACTAAATACAGTTACATCACAATGAAGAGATTTCTATTCACTAATGACCCTCTTCAAATGTGGTGCTGATATTTGAATTGTAATTTTGGGGGTGTGGGGTGTTTTGAAATAAGTTATGTCTATGTAGTCCTGGTTGTCCTGGAGCTGACAATGTAGAATAGACTGGGCTAGAACTCACAAAGATCCTCCGGTTTCTGTCTCCTAAGTGTTGGGATTAAAGCTGTTCATCTAGTTCTGGATTGTAATCCTAGAAGACGCTAGAATCCAAGATCATGTTTTTTTTCCTTTGTAAATGTGCACGTAAAATAAAATAGAATGGAAGCTTTCGTGATATATATTACTTTTTACTAAATTAAACAAAATTACATGATGCTACAATTTCAGAATACTAAACACATAAGTTAGACATCTAGCACTACACCTAGTTTGTATCCTAATATCTGATATGCATGGGACAAAAAAATCTCGTTTCCTGTCTTACACATGATGTATTGACTACACAGGAGAAAACTATACTACCTTGATTTAACTCATCAATATAATCAACAACGTAGTCAACTTTTTCAAATAGCTTAATTGGTTTACTTTTTACTAATATACATTTGTTGAACTGAATCTAGAGGTAGGTAGTTGTAGCATACTTTAGACACAATAACTGACATCTGCAAGTTTTTTTTCCTTACAGTCACCAAATAACTCTTTATCAACTTTATTAAATTAGATGTGAGAAAGAATAGCATTTCGTTTTTGACATTAACTTTTATTTATTGTAGCATTCATTTCTCTTACTGCTAGGTCAGTTTCTAGTTTTTCATATTTAAGATCATTTTGGCAAGGGAGAAAGTATTATTTCTGTAGTAAGTTTATTTTGTGACTTTTCAGTGGTTTTCAATGAAGAAGATAAATGAAAGGTCCTTTCCAGCTATGTTTATTTGACCTTCAGTTTTCTGCCATTCTTTTCTAAAGATCCCACCACTTTGAGTTATTTTTGTTGTTGTTGTTTGTTTTGTTGTATTTTACTTTTTTAATGAAAAGGTTTAAAAATCATACAATTTATTGTGTTTCATTTTGTGTACTAAATCTAAGTGAAACTGTTTAGATAGTGTGTTACAACTGAAGAGATATAAAGGAAGGATTTGATTCATATCAATTATGCATATAGTATAATTATTTTCTATTTCTGAAATTGAACTCTTTTAACTTTATAAAAGTATTGAAAGTTTTAAATTTTGTTCTTTCATTCAATATCATACACTGTTAGTAAGTTAACAACAAATAAAACAGATTATTCAATAAAGATTTTGCAATAAAAAAAGGTAATTTAAGTAGACAACAATATCTAGCTTCTGGCAGTGTACAAATCAATCCAGGGGTATTTATAAAGATAATTGATCATATTGCTTAATCTTAAACTATTACTGTCAGGAATGAAGTATGGCATAGTAGATGTTAAGGACATAGGTTTAAAAACAAAAAATTTGTTTACCACATTTTTGATTGTCAATTTGTGCATGTTCAAAATACAGGCAACAATATTAATTGATTTCAAAATTTCACAGTTTAGCAGCTTTTTCAGTGAGATAGTTATGTCTTTCTAAAGTACTCTCCAAGTAACAAGTTATCCTATGCATTTATCCATTATAACATGTATTGATGTTTTTAGTAAAGCTTTACTTACTATTTTATGCAGATGGCTTTTTGCCTGTATATGTTACATGCACACCTCATTCATGCACTGCTCACACTGGCCAGAGGTTGGTGTAAGATACCCTGGAACAGAACTTTCAGGTAGTTGTGAACTGCTGTATAGGTGCTAAGAACCAGATATGAGTTCTTTATGAGAATAGCAACTGTTCTTAACTGCTGCTCAAGTTCTCTTTATAGCCCGTATATTTCTGCTTAAAAAAGTAAGTTCTTGTTTTTTCCAATGGTCTGTCATTCCTCTTAGGACTATAAGCTACTTGAGGGCTGGCCTATCCCTAATTTTTCTATTGTTATATCTCTAACAAGAAGCACAACAAATGGTATAAACTACCTATTTTGAATGTATTGAATGAGTGAATAAAAACCATATACTTACAACACTACTGATTTTGCTATCACTGTGGTCTTCTTTAACTAAGGAAAAATTATTACACTTGAAATCACATTTATTAATCCAAATAAAAGGAAAATTTATGATTCTAAAACTGAAAATTAAAATAAGTTAATTAAATAAATTACATCATATAAAATCATAATTTGTTATTTTTGTCTTTTTATGTAAAATAGACACCTGCATATCCACATGATATTCACTTCTGACTATAACAATAATCAAGATATATTATGGGTCAGGGTACTCAATAGCTGATGAAGGGATCAAAAATGTTTTTTATGTACACAATACATTATTTTCTGCCATGAAAAGAATGTCATCCTGTCATCTGCTGCAAAATAGATGGTACAGAGTATCATCATGTTAAGCAAAATAAGTTAGACAGAGAAAAACAAAGACTTAATGTTATCTGTCATATGTAGATGATAGAAATATTTATCTGAATACAGAAGAATTATAATGGGAGGCTGAAAGGAATAGTAGTAACGCAGAATAGAAAGATGAATAATGATTACTCCAACAGAGTTAAATAGCATTTACTTCTAGTGTTCTGCAACACAATGGTTTTTTGTAAATCTGTTTATGTTATGAATAATTAAGTCTCCAAACACAAAGTAATATTAATAAGACAGAACTATTAATTACCTTGATTCATTTAGTAAATATTATATGCATGAATTGAAAGATCAGAATGAAACTTGTAAATATGTAGTTATTGCATTTTAGTCAAAATTTTTAAAGCTTAAGGATATAAAAATACTGACTACCCTAATCTGCTGATTACAAATTGTACATATGTGTCCATTTCAATAATATGTTCCACAAGATATTTACAATTAAAAGTTAATTTAAAATAAAGAAATAAAACTATATATGACTGTTTTCATCTGTCAATGAGAATATAATCTAATGGCTTAGAACATAAACACAAAGCTGAACTTCATTTGAAATTTAAGTTATTTCAAAGAATGATATTTCAAGCATTGAATCATTGAAATAGGTAAGAATTTATTTTCTTTTTCTGCATGCTAAATATTCTCCTCATTTGTGACCTCAGATATTGAACCTTCATTATGTCATTACTCCAAGATGGAAAGTGACCAAACATCAAAATGAATTCCTTTTGCTTCTGAAAACTGTTTTACACAGCAATATTTAAAAGCCACATCCTCCCTCCAAAAACAAACACACACTATGACCTAGTCCATTAAAGAGCAGAAGGTGCTGAGCAACCAAAAGCTTTTAAATACCAGTGCTTCTGCTTGCGTTTTGTTGATCTTCACCATGGCAATGAATATATGGTAAAGTGTACTCCATTAACATTGTGTACTAACTTAAAACCACTCTAATAATTTTTAGAAAACTATTGCCTCTGAAAGCTGTTAGAAGATAGTTTTATATTAATTTTCACAGAGTGAAATTGTTTTTAAAATTTAATCTGCATTACAGGATCTTGACGATATCTGGTAACTAGTTTAATAGCTTAAAGAAAAATATTTTCTCATCTTTATTTTTTATAGGAACACATATAGCCATGAATCTTATTCAAGTAGGAAATATGTGATGAATTACTATATGATATAGAACAAGGAAATGTAACTTCCTGGCTTAAAATTAAATCTGATTAAATTAGTAGCCATGTTATTAGAGATAGGATAAATGTCAAGAATTCATTATTTTGTTTCAAACTTATTTTATCATAAATCTGCCCTATGACACATAATAACTTGTACTGTTTTGCCGAGTATTTGATAAGCAAGTTCAACAGTGTAGGTGAGTGAAAATGTGAGTCGCATGATAATGACTCCCCAGGGAAATCAGTCTTTTGGATGCAGGAATATGTGGAAAAATATTCAAAAGTTTACTATTTTCACCAGTTAATATACAAAACGTCTCTTCAGAAGATTAATAGATCGGTAGAAAGAGCATAACAGAAACAAATTTAATGACTTTTGTAGTATAAAGAAAAATATATCTAGTGTCTTATGTGTTGGAAGACATGATTTACTGTACATACCACAACTCTTATTACATGTTTTTGAATGCTACAGTATGTGCTAAATGGAATATTAAAACAAGATACCAAATGAAATTTGCAAAAGAATGGCAGTCCAAATTGACTTAGTGTAGAAAGATATAAGAATCAATTAGAAAGCACAGGAAATAATTATTTTAATTTTCTATATGAATATGAACAGTACCACTTGCAATTCTTGAAAAATATAAATAAACCAAGATATATTAACTTCTCAATAGGATTTATTAACATTATCATGTGCTCATTTTCTCAAAAAAGACACCTTCTGAAACTTGAAATATGCTAGACAAGTAATTATTTACAAATATATAAGAAATAACTATATTTAAAAATTGTAGAGAGAATTTTTATTAAACTTAAATATGATGCTTCTCAAATGTCATAAGCACTCCTTTCAATATTTTAACTGAAGAAATGCTGGCAAGCTGCCACCTTTGCATAGTGATATAGCAGCTCTCACAGCCTAACTCTTCCTCTTGAGTTGTCCTTGCGAACTGGCTAAGTTAATGGAATCTTTTCCCTAGGATCCACAGATTTACAATGTTAATATTTCGACTTATCATGAGCACACATATGCTTTACTGGAGCAATTTATGTGAGTAAGAACAACATGTTTTTTAAAATGATTATGTTAAAGAACAGAGCCACAATTCATTCTACATAAAAATATGACATGGTAGAGATAATCATATATGACTTTTGCAATTAGGAACTTCATTATGCTTGTCAAACACACCACTTTGCTTTTAATAATATATTCACATATCCCTTTGTGCACATTGAAAGTCTGACTGAGAGCATATTTCTAGTCATAAATAAAAATTAAACTTTACTTTCAAATACTTATTGTCCACACCTCTGAATATTCATTACTTTCTCTGTCTTCAGGATGAAGAAGAAAGTTCTTGATCAGTTTTATCACACATGATGACCTTCAAGGTCACTAGCAGTCAAAAAAGAGTTTTCTTCCATGTATTGGTATGTTACATATTTAACATTTCATTTCCAGTTTTACTATGTTCTATCTCATAGGAGAGTTACACATTAAAATACAAGAAGCAAAAATTAATGCAGTAGACAAATTATCAATGAGCTATCACTAAAACAAAAACCAGAGCCATAATAAAACTGATTTTCATCAACATCTTAGCAAGAAACAAGCCATAAGAAAAAAAAAGCTATTTAAACCTTACCCATTATTCATTCAACTGTTCTTTAAAAGTTATTCATGGCAAATTCAAAGTAGAATGGAAAATTATGTGATGAATATATGAAACATTTCTTTTGACTATTCTAATATTAAACTACTGAATGATGTTATGAATCATTCTTGAATATATCAATTTTTACTTAAAATATTTCTAATAAAGATGTGCAGTTTCTACAAATTTTAAACATAGCAGAATATTGAAAATTATTACATAAAATGTACTAATATAAATTAACAACTGTTATCAAGTGGTCTTTACTATTGTTGCTATTATTAGCAGAACATATTATTTGTGCTTAAGTAATGGGTTTGAAATGTAAATCTATAAGATCTCACAAGTGATAAAGGAAAATATCCATGAATCATTGGGTATAAGTCTTAATAAGCATAAAGCTTCAGAAAGCTAGTTTAACAGAAGCATTTGCAAAAATATTTTATGAGTCTATTATTGGTTCTTCTGTGTAGTCATTTAGGAGTGTGTTCTTCAGTTTTCTGTTTCTCATTATGCTTGCTTTAAAGGGACTTTGCCCACTGATCCTTGAATTCCAATCTTTAAGCCTCTTGTCAAGACAAATTCATTTCTGTGAAAACTCCCTGTGCCTCAGACAGGATCTAGGAAATTTGGGCTTAATGGAGTCCCTATATAAGTATCTTTATGTAGTTTCATCTGGATGAAGGAAAAATACTTTCAATAATTATAAAATTTATGATAAAAGAAAGTCATATGTTTGTATTTCATGCACTAGCACTCAAAGTAATATATATAGCACATGCAGCAAATTTGTACGTGGAAGAACATTTTAATATTTTGTGTATCTAGTTTAATTCTCTGTGTATGAATATGAAATGTGTATTTATTTGCCCATTTATTCAATCTAGCCAATAGATGAAAACATATTATTTTTAGAGAATGGAATTATAACAACTTGATATAAAATTCAAAAAATTTGATGGCTATTAGCAAAAAATAAGAGAAATTTAGCTATCATTTGTTATTTACAATTAGTATTATTGCCATTGCACATCTTATTTATTTTGTATGTGTGTATGTGTTCATATTTTTAGAATGTACTCATCAGAATTTCTCAAACTAGATTTACATACATAAAAATAAACTAAGAGTTTTATTAACTTGTAATTTCTGAGAAGTAAGCCTTGAGTGCACCTGAAATATTGTATTTTATAGTAAGGTAAAAATAATGCGTATCAAAAGAACTATAGGCAAGTAAGTAAAACTGGGAGCAACAGAGGTGGCTCTCCCAGCTAAGAGCACACCAACTAGTTGTCCAGTGCCGTGGGGTCAGCCTTGAAAACACATTGAAGTAAAAATTCTATTAACTGAACAGATTATATTTATGAATATATATGTATATACATACATGCATACAATAACATCTACTGAAAAAAGAGGCCATGAATTTGAAGAAGAATGGATATGGGTATATGGAAAGGTTTGGAGGGAACAAAGGAAGGGGGATGTAATTATATTACAATTACAAAATTTCAAAAAATAATTTTTTTATTTTAAAATAAAAAAATCCTGACTACATAAACAAACAAAATAAATAAATAATGTGTCTATTACTCAGATAGAGCTACCAATATCTGCTCTATACCCTTTATTTTTAAGAGGATCTGAAAGCATATTTGGGACTCAGTCTTATTTTAATATAAAATAAAACATTTTAAAGAAAGAATTATTAACAATACAAAAATAATAGCTGAATGACTATTACATGCCATCAGGACTGTGATAGATCCTGTTAAAACTAACTGAATAAAATACTTCTGAACATAAAATTTACAATGCAATTATCTTCGGACAATGGCACAAATGAATACAATATTAATTGATATTATCTTTTCACTTTATCAGTACATCCAGAAAGCAATATTTTATATTATGTAATGATAGCATATGTTTATAAACCAGGTCTCTGTGAAATGTATGTGTACATTTATTACAAGAATGTGCACGAATTACATTTTTAATGACATAGTAGAAACATGCAAAATATACTTTATTATTCACCCCATATATTTATTGTCTATAAAATATTATTTTAGCTGACATTGTCAAAATTTTATATCCACATAGATTATAGCGGCAATTGGCAAAAATACAGTTAAGGCATGTCTGTTTTTATGATATGTTCTTTAATGATAAGAAAAAATGATAAAAATAGACAGGTATGAGAATTCCATTAACTCGTCTACCAAGTGAATGAAATTCTTTACTTAGGTGGACAATAGTGTTAAAACACTGAAAGAATATTACTTCAATACTTTTTGCACTAGTTACATCAGAGTTACAGAACCAGTATATTTATAACTAGAATCTTCAGTGTTAGCTTTTTCTCTGATAATTTCTTAAGAGAAGCATGGAAAAATTGTTCAGCCAAAATTATTTACTCAAAATTCATGAAATAGATAAGGAGAACCAAAAATTAGAAGAAATAAGAGCTTGAGAAAAGGAGTAAAGGTGGATAGATATCATAAGAAAACATGTTACTTTGTATATTAATTAAAATATGAAAAAGGAGAGCCGGGCAGTGGTGGCACATGCCTTTAATCCCAGCACTCAGGAGGCAGAGCCAGGAAGATCTCTGCGAGTTGAAGGCTAGCCTGGGCTACCAAGTGAGTTCCAGGAAAGGCACAAAGCTACACAGAGAAACCCTGTCTCGAAAAACCATATATATATATATATATATATATATATATATATATATATATATATATATATATATATATATGAAAAAGGAAAAAGATGGAAAGGGTAGCATATAATTGTTATCCTAATTTCAAGTATATCAAAAAGTTGAAAAGCTTGAGAGGAAAAAAAATAATCTCATATGTTGAGGTCAAAATCTGCAGGGATATCAATCATTGTACTCTAGGGTGTGAAAAAAATTAAACCATTAAGTTTCCCTTGTTAGGAAATCCTTTTGCTTTCATGAGCCACATTACTGTATGTTTCACTCACAATGAATTGACTTTGACTCAGATATAAAGAAATATTTCATTCCTTTAATTTTTTTTTTCTTTTTTCATTTTTTAAATTTATTTATTAAATTTAATTTTATATATAAGCCACGGATTCCCTTGTTCTCCCCTCTCCCACCCCCAACCCTCCTTACCCCCCCCCCGCCTTTCCCCCAGCCCACCCCCCATTCCCATCTCCTCCAGGGCAAAGACTCCCCTGAGGATTGACTTCAACCTGGTAGATTCAGTCCAGGCAGGTCCAGTCCCCTCCTCCCAGGCTGAGCCAAGTGTCCCTGTATAAGCCCCAGGTTCCAAACTGCCAGTTCATGCACTGAGGACAGGACCCGGTCCCACTGTCTGGATGCCTCCCAAGCAGATCAAGCTAATCAACTGTCTTATTTATCCGGAGGGCCTGATCCAGTTGGAGGCTCCTCAACTATTGGTTCATAGTTCATGTGTTTCCTTTCGTTTGTATATTTGTCCCTGTGCTTTTTAACCCAACTTCAAAGACAGAGCAATCCAGAGCTTTGTATTTGATACAAAAATTTCTATGGCTATTTTAAAAATCATATTCTTCAACAAACCAGGAAAACTTTTGACATGATGTGCTCTTCCTACATTAAGTTTCTTTGATAGGAGTAACAGCCTACTCCAAAAATAATTATGACTATTGACAGTGCTTCCTACAAGAGACATGGACTATCAAACAAAATCCCTATTATTAGCCATGAGAAACCTCCATTTGAGTTGGTGGTCAGGGTGATTGAGGAGAGTCCCAAGAGATAAGTTATTGTTGACGGCCTCAAAGATGTTGAATATAAGTTTCTTTTGCTGAAGACACCACATACTTTGGACACAGCAGTCAAAAATTTGAATTAGATCTAATCTGACAGTTTTCTTTCTGTGGTCTAGCTTCCCTGGTACCAGAAAATACTATGGAAGCAGCCAATAGAGGGAAACAATCAGCAGTCCTAATCAGCTGTGATGCCAATGAACTGTAACAATGATCAACATGACAAGATATTCCTCAAGTAGCAATAGTGTCACTCATATCTTTCTGTTAACCAACAGTTGTCTAATTGAACTTAAGGCCCACTTAATAGGAAGGAAATCATTCTGGGTACTAGAAAACAAGCTAACTACCTGGGACTAACAAATTTGTGGATCGTTGAAGACAACCTACTACCAGCCAACTACCATCACTATACTAGACCTGGATAATCCCTAACTTCATTTTAAAACTTATCCCTATACCCACAGATAAGTACAGTGCTCACACCTCATCCAAGAAACTTCCCTTTATATCAAATAGAGCCCATTACAAAAAAACCACAACTGAACACAAGGCAGAGATCAGTAGATCTTTTGGAGCCCAGTTCCAATGGATACAGCAACAACATAATTCTTGCTCCTAAGACTTGGGGAACTGTGCAGAAGAGGAGACTAAAAGATTTTAAGAATCAGAAAACCAGGAAGTCTGCTGTGAGAATGTATCTTCTAGAAATGACAGGGAAATTATTCTACAATAACCCATTGTGGAATATTAGTTTAAGATATGTTACATTCATTTATGCTGTGGGACATGTGTTTAATGATGCAAGGATGTGTTGCATTCTTTTATGTTATATTTGTTTAACTCTGTAAAGCTGTGTTACTTTGTCTGCCTAAAACACATGATGGTCTAATAAGGAGCTAAATGGCCAACAGCTAGGCAGGACAGAGAAATATGTGTGGCTGCTAGGCAGAGAGGATAAAAAGGAGGAGAAATCCAGGAGAGAGAGAGAGAGAGAGAGAGAGAGAGAGAGAGAGAGAGAGAGAGAGAGAGAGAAGAAGAAGAAGAAGAAGAAGAAGAAGAAGAAGAAGAGGAGGAGGAGGAGGAGGAGGAGGAGGAGGAGGAGGAGGAGGAGGAGGAGAGGAGAGGAGAGGAGAGGAGAGGAGAGGAGAGGAGAGGAGAGGAGAGGAGAGGAGAGGAGAGGAGAGGAGAGGAGAGGAGAGGAGAGGAGAGGAGAGGTGCAAGGACTGAGAAAAGGAGGAGAGGAGGATGCTAGGGGCCAGCAACCCAAGCACCCAGCCTGTCACGGAGTAAGAAGAAAAAAAAGATATATAGAATAAAGAAAAGTAAAAAGCCCATAGGCAAAAATGTAATTAAAGAGAAACGGGATGAGTTAAATTAGAAAAAGCTGGCTAGAAACAAGCAAAACTGAGGCCTGGCATTCATAGGTAAAAAGTAAGTCTACATGTATTTATATGGGAGCTGGTGGCAGGCCCCCAAGAGGAAAAAAAAGCAAATACAATACCCCAACACTAAACAAACCGTGACCAATTATAATATCATTAGGCATCCTGACATGGGGGAATCTTATGTGTCCACTTCTGGACAAACTACAGATAATTCATGACTGCTGAGTGAGGGAGGATTAGCTTCTCCCAGGAATGAGATACCTAATTTGTTATCTAATATAAAGTAGTCAGCCATGAAATCACATATGCAGAAGCCACACTAAATGTGTGTGGTGTATGTATTTATGTATGTATGAAATACTAATATTCAAAAAGAGGCCTTCAAAGTGATAGTAAGGGAAATAGAAGTAATTGGAGGGGGAAGTGATAAAATTATATTTTAGTTCGAATTTTTAATAAAACTAATATGAGTATACTTTTTGTTTACATATAGTAATCTGACAATATTGGACATATATTCAACTAATCAGTGGCAGTTAAATGGGATTTAAAGGAAGTGATTCACAAAGCAAATAACATAATATATAATTAAGTTATATATCTGTAAAACAGAAAATTTACTTGCAGACATATCCTCCTGAAAACCTTTCTATAGTTTGCTCTGAAACATTTTCTTTCCCTAATCCTCCCTATTACACTTTTCTAAATCAGGAAGTTTATGTTTTGTTCTCTATTTTTTTATTCAAGATCCAGAATGTCACCTCCCTTTAAAAGCTTTTTGCCTTTTTCTAAGTGATTTAGTCACTATATTTTCTGAATTCTTTTATATTTTTCCTTGCAATTTGAGGGTTCTTGGAGGGAGGGAAGAAAGGAAAAACCAAGTATAACAATGAATTTCAGCAGAAATGTACTGAGGTTGTTGCTAACCAAAAGCCCTAGTTGAACCAAAGCACATTAAATCTGATAATTTATGTAATTCTGTATAATACTTCAGGCTAAAAATTATTCTGACTCAAAAGGGGAGGCACCATAAAACAATGGAATTGGGTAATTAATGGAATATTTAGAGTCAGGCATAGCTAGATAGTAAATAATTACTCTTTTATTTACTAGATGTGTGACTTTGAGCAAATCAATTAGTTTACCTACTTCTCTAATGCCATTATTAAGATTTATGCTTTCCACCCTACACTAACAATGAGTAAAATAATTCAGTTTCCTAAACAATTTACAATATTTTAAAACATATTTAAATGAGATAATCCCTCTTCTAGAATGCTGTTACTGTACCACAGCTATGATATATTCATCTAATACTTCAACACCTAGTTGAAATGTTACTTCTTTTACAAGTAACCCCAGGCAAAGCTCAATACTTTCATCTCTTTGACTTCACTTTATATTACAGTGTCCAAAGTATAACAGGAACTATTTATTGAACACCTGACATGCTTTCTGAAAACATTTACTGGGTCGTGGTGGAGCACTCCTGTAATCGCAGCACTGGGAGGTGTAGGTGGATCTCTGTCAGTTTCAGGCCAGCCTCATCTATATAGTGAATTCTAGGAAAGCCAGGGCTACACAGAGAAATAGTGTCTTGACAAACTAAAAACAAAATGAAAAATATTGTCATTTAGGAAACATAGATGGATACAATTCCTAGAGTAACACAATTTTCAAAAGTATTCTTTGAAATATAGTTATGAATAATAAAATTTACTTATTTTAAAATAATGTCAAGATACAAGATATAATAAGACAAGGCAAAAGCCTTCACATCTAGGCTGGACAAGGCAACCCAACAGGAGGAAAAGAGTCCCAGGAGCATGCAAAAGAGTCAGAGATACAGCTGCTCCCACTGTTAGGAGTCCCACAAAACCACCAAGGTAATAACCATGACATATATGCAGAGTGGGAGTGGATCTAGGGAACAGGGGATCATCAGGAGCTGCTGGAGGGGAGGGGAAACTGTGGTCAGGATATATTGTAGGAGAGAAGAATCTATTTTCAATAAAAAAAGAATAAAGGAGTTGAAGAAAGTAAAGGGAAGGGGGAAATATGTAATAATATTTTCAAATAAAAATAAAATGAACAGTATTCTACTCATATAAACAAAAAGATGAATAAAAGAATAAAATGAAAAAATAGATACAGGACATATGGTCAAGAAGCCATTTTTCCTAACAAATTATTACAGTCTTTAGAAAATATTAATATTAATTCATGCTATGCTCTACTACCATATTACTATATCTTTTTAAAATTTTTGCAGCAAATACCAACAATAATAGAGTAAACACAAAATACGTTTGAGGTAAAATGGTGTTTACTATTTGGAAATTGAATGTTTGTTATATTGTTTTTTTAATTCATTACTTGATATATTCACTAAACTAATATACAGCAAATGCTAATTTTGTGCCAGATGCTAAGATAGCAAAAATAAATTACCCTACCAAATGTTAAAATTCTCACGAAGACAGCTTATGTTGGAGAGGATGTGGAGCAAGGGGAACACTCCTACACTGTTGGTGGAAATGCAAACTTGTATAGCCACTTTGGAAATCAGTATGGCACTTCCTCAGAAAATTGGGAATCAATCTTCCTCAAGACTCAGCTATAACACTCTTGGGCATATACCCAAGGAATGCTCAATCATACCACAGGGACACATGCTCAACTATGTTCATAGCAACACTATTTGTAATAGCCAGAACTTGGAAACAACCTAGATGCCCCTCAACTGAAGAATGGATAAAGAAAATGTGGTACATTTACACAATGGAATACTACTCAGCAGAGAAAAACAATGACATCATGAAGTTTTCAGGCAAATGGATGGAACTGGAAAATATCATCCTGAGTGAGGTAACCCACACTCAGAAAGACAAACATGGTATGTACTCACTCATAAGTGGATACTAGATGTAAAGCAAAGAATAACCAGATTGCAACACACAGCTCCAGGGAGGCTAGCTAGTAAGGAGGACCCTAGGAAAGACACAGGGAGCACCCAGTGATGGAGAAATGGATGAGATCTACATGAGCAAACTGGGGGTGGTAATTGAGGGCAAGGGAGGGGAATTAGAGCTTAGGGGAGCAGGAGGTTTGAGCTGGATCAGGAACAGAGTGGGAGAACAAGAAAAGAAATACCATGATAAATGAAGACACCATGGGAATAGGGAGAAGCAGAGTGCTAGGGAGGTCCCAGGAATCCACAAAGATGACTCCACCATAGACTACTTGCAATGGTAGAAAGGTGCTGGAGCTGACCTACACTGGAGATTGGATAGCTGAATACCCTAATTGACATTATAGAACCCTCATCCAGTGACTGATGGAGGCAGATGCAGAGATCCAAGGCCGAGTACCAAGCAGATCTCCAGGAGTCCAATTGACGAGAGAGAGAGAGAGAGAGAGAGAGAGAGAGAGAGAGAGAGAGAGAGAGAGAGAGAGAGAGGAGGGATTCTATGAGCAAGAGATATCAAGACCACCATGATTGGAAAAAGTACAGAGACAACTAGAAAAACTATTGGAGATGCATGAACTATGGACCAATAACTGAGGAGCCCCCATGGTACTAGACTAGGCCCTCTGGAAAATGAGACAGTTGTTTAGCTTAAACTATTTTGGGAGCCCCGAGGCAGTGGGACCAGAACCTGTCCCTAGTGCATGAGTCAGTTTTTTAGAGCCTAGTGCCTATGGTGAGACACTGTGCAGCCTTGGTGCAGAGAAGAGGGACTTGGACCTGCATCGGCTGAGTGAACCAGGCTCTGCTGACTCCCCATTGGAGGCCTTGCCTTGGAGGAGGTGGGAATGGGGGGTCAGTTGGGGGCGAGGGCTGGGGGTGGGAGGAGGGAGGACAGGGGAATCTGTGGTTGACAAGTAGAATGAATTGAAAATCTTTTAATAAAAATTAAAAAAAAATTTCTTTTAAATTCTCATGCTAATAAGCCAGACATATTTATCTGAAAGTCAACTCATTCTTAAAGAGCTGTTTAGATGATGACAACCAAGGTAAGCTAACTCAGTTTTTTTTTCTGACTCCTTGTGTTTGCAAATGAAAATACTGTAAAGAAATTTTCAAATGTTTTTCAAATAACAAAATAAAATAAAACATAAAACATAGCAAGATAATGGATTTGTGGGAAAAAAGAAATTGAAGAAGATGTCAGAAAATGGAAAGATCTCCCATGCTCATGGATAGGCAAGACCAACATAGTAAAAATGGAAATTTTACCAAAAGCAATCTACAGATTCAATGCAATCCCCATCAAAATACCAACTCAATTCTTCACAGACCTGGAAAGAATAATACTCAACTTCATATGGAAAAACAAAAAACCCAGGATAGCCAAAAGAATCCTGTACAATAAAACAACTTCTAGAGGCATCACAATCCCTGACTTCAACCTCTACTATAGAGCTACAGTAATAAAAACAGCTTGGTATTGGCATAAAAACCGACATGTGGACCAATGGAATTGAATTGAAGACACTGACATTAACCTGCACACCTATGAACATATAATTTTTGACAAAGAAGCCAAAAGTGTACAATGGAAAAAAGAAAGCATCTTCAACAAATGGTGCTGGCATAACTGGATATCAACGTGTAGAAGGCTGCAAATAGATCCATATCTGTCACCGTGCACAAAACTTAAGTCCAAGTGGATCAAGGACCTCAATATAAATCCAGCTACTCTGAACCTGCTAGAAGAGAAAGTAGGAAGTCGTCTTGAACGCATTGGCACAGTAGATCACTTCCTAAATATAACACAAGTAGCACAGACACTGAGAGAAACAATCAGTCAATGGGACCTCTTGAAACTGGGAAACTGTTGTAGAGCAAAGGATATGGTCAACAAGGCAAAGCGACAGCCTACAGAATGGGAAAAGGTCTTCACCAACCCCACATCTGACAGAGGACTGATATCCAGAATATATAAGGAACTCAAGAAATTGGACATCAAAATGCCCAACAGTCCAATTAAGAAATGGGCTATAGAACTAAACAGAGAATTCTCAACAGAGGAAACTCAAATGGCTGAAAGGCATTTAAGGAATTGCTCAACATACCTAATTATGAGGGAAATGCAAATCAAAACAACTCTGTGATACCACCTTATGCCTGTCAGAATGGCTAAAATCAAACACTGAAGACACCTTATGCTGGAGAGGATGTAGAGCTAGGGAAACTCTCCTCCACTGCTGGTGGGAATGCAAGCTTGTACAACCACTTTGGAAATCAATATGGCGTTTTCTTAAAAAACTGGGAATCAATCTCCCCCAAGATCCAGCTATATCACTCTTGGGCATATACCCAAGGAATGCTCAATCATACCACAAGGGCACTTGCTCAGCTATCATATCTGCATTGTTTGTAATAGCCAGAAACTGGAAAAAACCTAGATGAACGGATAAATAAAATGTGGTACATATACACAATGGAATACTACTCAGCAGAGAAAAAAAACAATGACATCCTGAGGTTTGCAGGCAAATGGATGGATCTAGAAAAAATCATCCTGAGTGAGGTAACCCAGACTCAGAAAGACAAACATGGTATGTACTCACTCATAGGAGGATACTAGATGTGGAACAAGGATGACTGGACTGCTACTCACATCACCAGGGAAGCTACCTGGAAAACAGGACCCCAAGAAAGACACGGGGATTGCCCAATGACGGAGAAATGGATGATATCTACATGAACAGTCTGGAAATGAGTGGGGGTAATGTAAGGCAAGGGTCAAGGGAAAGAGAGCTTGGGGGAATGGGAGATCCCAGCTAGATCAAGAACAGAGAGTGAGAACAAGGAATAGGAGACCATGGTAATTGAAGACCTCATGAGAATAGAAAGAACGTTAAGACAGATTAGGGGGACTCCAGAGAAGTTAGAGTGAAAAAAATGAGAAAGGTGTGCAATACAGCATTCATATCATAAATTATAAAAATAAAATAAAAAATAAATATTATAATTATAATAAAATAAATGTAAAGAATAAAAGTTAAACCTTGGATGTGATGGTAGTAAGTGAAAAACTACTGATTTTTTGAGTAGTTGAGCTTGTTGATTTTGTAGTATTTTTAGTAATCTGATAAAAACATTATTTTGAGTGGAAGATACACTTCCCTAGCCTTAAAATGATTTCTACCAAATGCCTTTAATGTTCAGAACACATTTAAAAATAGCTTAACACATAAATCAATCAAATCTCATAAATTAGAAATGAAAGAAACAGCAGACCAAAATGTCCTACACACAGGGGCTACATATATTGTTATTATGAAGTAGAAACTATGTTTCTATTAATCAAAGAGACAGCCTCTATGCTTGTCTCTTTAGCAGAAAAAAGAGAGATTTGTGAAATACCAAATTAAAGTCTAGACTTGAAAAATAACCAGACAAATGGAAAACTTGTTGAATAGGCTTCATAATAAATTACTAACGACTAAATATAGGTTTGGTGAATGGGAGTACAAATCAGAATAAAACTACCTGAAATTATCTCCAAATGGATGTAATAAAGAAAAATATGGAATAGAAGATGAAACAAAAGTGATAAATATCATATACATAACTGCAGCCACTTAAAGAGAGAAGAAGAAAAATCAGACACATTCAGTGTTACAAGAAATTATGATGGAGAATTTTCATTCAAAATATGAATTCATGAATTCAACTTGTTAGACAAATCCCAAGCAGAAAAGTACAAGAAAGTGACATCTAGATACAGCATGAAGAAATTTCATACAATAAACACTGAATAAATTTAAATTTTATCAGAATAAATAATTCACTGTTAAAGAAACAGCAGCTGAGAAAACTCTCAATGTCATTTGAGACTTTGAGAGAATTGAATTAATTAAAAGAATTCTACACTTAATGGAAATATTTTTTAGGAATCAAGACAAAATAATAAAATTTGGACAAAACTGATAAAATCTGATACCATAATTCTCCACTAGAGAAGTTCTAAAAATATCTTCCAGCTAGAAAAAAAATAATTTCAGATGCATGGTCAAAACATATAAAGGACTAAGATGAAGAACAACAAAACTGCTCAAAATGTAGGCAACTTTATTTAACATTGGATTTCTATGACAGATTATACTGTATAGAGGAAAGATAAAGAGGAAGAAGAGCAAGAGAAGAGAAGTACAAACGTTAAAATACAGTACACATCTGGCATATAAGTGAGGAATAGGGAAGAAAAAAGTATCATAAAGTTATTGCTTGCAACTGCCTTGAAAATGAAAAAAAAGTATTTTATTTCATAATTTAAATATACAAACTATTATAGTTTCAAAAGAAACAAGGGACTAAATTTAAAGGAAAAACAAAGGTTAAAAGGATAAGAAATACAAGATTACATATGTTAGAAGCACAACTCAAGGCAGTAGATACAGTAATATTTAATAACACTTAGTATTACTTGGATAATATTAAGGAACATTTCATTAATCACTTAAGATACAAATGGACTAAATGTTACTATTTTAAAACTACAGCTGGACTGGATAATAACAAAATCATGTTAAATATTATTTAGAAAACACAAATTTGAAACATAAATAAAAAGTGGAAAAAATACACTGCAAGACAAAAATATTGTTAGAGAAAAAGAGGTCACATTCAGTAATAAACCATATATTTGAGTAGGATGAAATGAAAATTCTTCATGTATATAGATCTAATACTACAAAATAAAGTGAAATAATCCTGGATACATAGACAAACTTATACTTACGAAACATTTTGAGACAGTTCTGTGTGTTATTTCAGTGTTAATTTCTTCATATATTAAGGAATCAGAACTGTACGGAATATATCACAATATAAATATGCTTAAAATTAATAATAATACAATAATCAGAAAATCTCTACTTACTTGGAAATGAAGAATATAAATATAGAATACACATGTAGGAATATTTATGAGTAGATAAAATGCTACCTACACATATATAAAGACTTGAGTTCAAATCCCCAGAATCCATGTAAAAACTAGACATATTAGCACAGATCTTTATAGCAGTCTTCTCATAGGTTATATGGGAAGTGGAGACAGGAAACTACTCAGAAGCTCAGGGCCAGTGAACAAGAGATCTTGTCTCAACCAAGGTAGAAAATGAGAACAAGCACCCAAGCAAGTTTGTCCTCTGGCCAGCCACATATGCACTATGACATACATACCCCAATTTACACACACACAAAGAGAGAGATAGAGAGACAGACAGACAGACAGACAGACAGAGAGACAGAGAGAGAGACAGAGACAGAGAGAGACAGAGACAGAGAGACAGAGAGAGACAGAGACAGAGAGAGACAGAGACAGAGACACAGAGACACAGAGGCACAAAGAGAGAGATAGAGAGACAGAGAGACAGAGAGATTGCATATACAATAGATAACTAGAGAGATGACTCAGCAGTTAAGGATACTTGTTATTCTTGCAGAGGATTTGAGTTCAACTTCTAGCATCCACGGTTGCCTGAAACTCCAGGTCCAATATATCCTACACCCTTTCCTGGCATCCATAAAAACGCACACATATGGGCACTTACCCTCACAAAGACACACACATTCATATAACCAAAAATAAAATAGACCTTTAGAAATGCACATACACACATATCCACACACATCACATAAAGTTTAAAAGGAATAAATATTTAAGTGGCTTATGTAAGTGGAAAATAGTAGGAAAAATGTAAAACAAAATGAATATGAAACCAATAAATTTCATGGCCAGTGAGAGGAAGCTAATGCAGACTAAATAATTGGAAAAGAAAATATGAGAAATTTAATAGGCTAATAATATACCTTGAGCAATTCAGATATTGATATCAAATAAATCCGAGCAAAGTAGAAAGAGGAAAAAAAAGAAAATGAAAGATATTTGGAAAGAACAAAACTAAAATGAAGGCTGGGTGGTGGTGGCACATGCCTTTAATCCCAGCACTCGGGAGACAGAGCCAGGAGAATCTCTGTGAGTTCGAGGCCAGCCTGGGCTACCAAGTGAGTCCCAGTAAAGGCACAAAGTTACACAGAGAAACCCTGTCTCAAAACAACAACAAAAAAAAACTAAAATGAAGGAGAATAACAGTGTTAAAGTTAATTTGCTAAAATATTAATAATGGAAAGATTATACCTCTGATTAATAAGCAATTAAAAAAACAAAAACAAACAAACAGCCTCAGCACAAGTAACCAGCATATTGGTGACAGCAATAATTCACAACTTATAGTCATTAAGGAGATGCTAAGACACCATTACTAATAAATGTGTGACACACTAAATTGAAATTTTAGGTGAAATGACCATATTTCAAGAAATATGCAGGCTAATAAACTATTGGAACTAAAAATAGAACAATTGATATATATATATATATATATATATATATATATATATATATATATTTCTGTACCTAATAAAAACTCTACTTTGCAAAAAAAAAAAAAACTTATTTATTCTGGCTAAGATATAGTCTGAGTGTTCCTGAAGTATATTTTTGTTGAAATGTAATACTCATTGTGAGGCACCAAGAAGTGGAAACTTAATCCAACTACAGTGTTTAGAGGTGTTAAGAAAGTCATAGTATTAATGGATTTTGCCTACTTTGGACATCAAGGCCACAAAGAAGAACAGAAATAGATTGCAGTTGACAAATGAGTAGAGGAAATGCACAGTGAGAGTGAGAGAAGAGTAGAATATATACCTAATAGGGATATATGCAGTAGGAGTACCTGAGGCACTAACATCTTTCTCATCTAAATTGAGGTATCCATGGAGAGATGACTGTATTTAGAGGAAAGGATGCTGTGGGACAGTCTGTATGTCAAATTGCTCTCATTGGTCAATAAATAAAACACTGGTTGGCCAGTGGCCAGGCAGGAAGTAGGTGGGACAAGGAGAGAGGAGAATTCTGGGAAGTGGAAGGCTGACGGAGAGAGACACTGCAGCCGCCGCCGCCATGACCAGCAGCATGTGAAGACGCCGGTAAGCCACCAGCCACGTGGCAAGGTATAGATTTATGGAAATGGATTAATTTAAGATAAAAGAACAGTTAGCAAGAAGCCTGCCACGGCCATACAGTTTGTAAGCAATATAAGTCTCTGTGTTCACTTGGTTGGGTCTGAGCGGCTGTGGGACTGGCGGGTGACAAAGATTTGTCCTGACTGTGGGCAAGGCAGAAAAACTAAAGCTACAAATGGCGCCCAACGTGATGGCAAGAGTTTCCACCTAAAACCTGAGAAAAAAGATTCTAAAACGGAGCTAAAAACAGTTTCCTAATTGTCTCTCTCAAATGAGCAGCAGCTGCCGATTTGAGTTACTGGCGGGTTCCTGGCGTGTGCGCTCGATCTGCAGTATGGCGGGAATGAGGCCTCTGCAAGTGGCACATTAAGCTGCGTGGTGGATTTAGCCTTTGCTAGTACAAAACAAAAAGAGGTTTCTGGGCTACACACTGCTTGGATAAAAGCACAGACCCACGATGGCTCCCAGAGCTGGCGGAAAACGTACCACCGCCATGTTGGGAAGCTGAAGTGGGAGGAGCCAGCAGCCACAGCGCCTTTTCAAGCTTAGAAGGCTGCAGTTTAAAGCAATAGGCTCAAGGTAATATAAAACATAAGCCACATAAAGATGGCTACCACACAAAGAATCTGGATTATGTTCTCTTTGATATTCGTAACTGAAGAGAAACATTTGATTGCAAAAGCTGTTGAATTATGCCAAAATGTATATTTTAAAGATACCTTAACTTCAAAATTTAGATGTAAGGATATGTTGCTTTGGAAAGGAGGCTCTGCTTTTGTTTCCACAGAAAGCCAGAGGCTATGGATTTGTTCCAGATTAAGATACATCAGGTTTGACCAGCCAAGACCACCTGAAAGGTCTCCGATGACACCATGGCCCAGATGATCCAACATCCAGAATCGTTTCAAGGCAACTGGCTCAGACGATACGGTCTCACAGACTACTCCATGATCCTAAAATTTTCTTTGTGTCCCCATAATATACAGCGCCCCCCTCCAGCAGGAAGTAGTAAGAGAAGCTACGCCCAAATTCCCAAATATACCAAGCTGACTTTGGAGATGTGTAAAAGTTAAAACCTTCCTTTAAAAAAAAAAAAAAAGAAAGGGGAAGTGCTGTGGGACAGTCTGTATGTCAAATTGCTCTCATTGGTCAATAAATAAAACACTGGTTGGCCAGTGGCCAGGCAGGAAGTAGGTGGGACAAGGAGAGAGGAGAATTCTGGGAAGTGGAAGGCTGACGGAGAGAGACACTGCAGCCGCCGCCGCCATGACCAGCAGCATGTGAAGACGCCGGTAAGCCACCAGCCACGTGGCAAGGTATAGATTTATGGAAATGGATTAATTTAAGATAAAAGAACAGTTAGCAAGAAGCCTGCCACGGCCATACAGTTTGTAAGCAATATAAGTCTCTGTGTTCACTTGGTTGGGTCTGAGCGGCTGTGGGACTGGCGGGTGACAAAGATTTGTCCTGACTGTGGGCAAGGCAGAAAAACTAAAGCTACAAAAGGACTTTGGGGGGTAACTAGCATTAGATAGGCTCATCATTGTAGAGTCTCATAATTGAAGTATAAGAAGAAGGAGGGGGCAAGAAAGGTTTATTTGTGTCTCTTACCATCTGATGGAGTGCACTACCTTGGGATTCTGCTAGGCAGAAGATCATCATAATCATCAGTTGTAGTCCTTGATCTTAGACTAAAACCATGAGCAAGAACCTCCTATACATTAAATTAGCCTGTCTCAAATGTTTCAATTTTTTTTGAGTTTTCATTATTTATTTGATAAATTATTAATTTTAATATAACAAAGTTATCATCAACCACACATTTGTCTTCAATAGTTTTTTTTTTTTTAATTACAAACTGTATGGTCTATGGCTCAAGCTTCTTGCCAGCTAGCTCTTATAATTTAACTCAACCCATTTCTAGTAATCTATGTGTTGCCACATAGCTATGGCATTACTGATCTGCTGACATCTTGTTGTTCCTTGGGTCGTGGGCTCACATCTCTTCTGACTCCACCCTTCTTCCTCTCATTTTTTCAAATTGAATGTACCACTTAACCTTATCCTGACCTGCCATAGGCCAATGCAGCTTTATTTATTATCCAGTGGGAGTCACATATGTTCACAGCATACAGAAAAGCATCCTACAACATGTCCCCTTTTCTGTCTAGCCAAAAAGGAAAATTTTAACTTTAACACAATAAAATTATACATAACAAAACAGTCATCAAGCAAGAATTACAGTTATAATATCTAGTCTATTTGTATTTGGCAAAGCTAAAGGAAATATTCTATTATCTATTTTTTGTGAGTCTAAAGTTCCATATCTGCCTTTTTTTATTTTGTTATTTTTTTATTTATTTATTTATTTTTAGTAAATTTATTTTACAACATCATTCAGTTCCACATAATAGCCACAGATTCCCCTGTTCTCCCACTCTCGCCCCCCTCCCCCTCCCCCCACCCCACCCCCCATTCCCACCTCCTCCAGATCAAGGTCTCCCCCGAGGACCGGGATTGACCTGGGACTCTGGTGATGGGATGGCCAGACACCCTGTTAGTTGTGCCATAAACCCCATCCAAGGAAGGTCTGAGGAATCTGGATGCAGACATCCACAGCTGGGCCCCTGGTGGAGCACTGGGAGTCTAATTAGTGAGAAAGAAGAGGGTTTATATGAGCGAGAATTGTTGAAGCCAAGGTTGGATAAAGCACAGGGACAAATAACCAAATGAATGGAAGCACAGGATCTATGAACCAAAGGCTGAGGGGCCCCCAACTGGATCAGGCCCCCTGAACAGGTGAAATGTTTCAATTTTTATCCATGTAAATGGAATGCAGCCTTTTGTATCAAGGCAATTCATAGATAGATGCCTTTGCCAGGAAGTGAAATATACTGAACATTTAAAGAATTAGTAACTTCAATCTTACACAAGCTCTCCAAAGAAGAGAGGGAAATATTACATGATTTACCTTATAAGCCTAGAGTATGCCTAATATTGAAACCTTTTAAAGTGGCTAGTGATATTAGAGAGCAGATTATGACACCTCTTTTATTGTTCTCTCAATAAAACAACTTTACAATTATATACGGGCCAAAATATGGTTATGAGATTTCTAAAATCCAATTAAGAATTTCCTGAATCCCAGATAAGGACAAAGCCAAGATAAATCACATTAAAACTGTTAAAAATTAACATTTCCCCACATCATTGATGTCTCCCAAAATAGCACACTTTATTACCAAGAAAGAATGACCAATATCATGACTTTTCCTTGAGAAGTAAAAAGGAACACAGAAACTTAATATCTTTCCCATAAGGTTTTTCAATAATCCAAAAGGAACTACTGCTTAAGGAAGTCATAGTACTAATGGATTTGGCCTAATTTCGGTACCCAAGGCCACAAGAAGACCTGGATGAGGGCACAGTAAACAGAATGACTAGAGGAAATCCACACTAAAAGAGAGGGAAAAGACCAGAACGTATAGCCAGCATTCTGGTGGGGTAAAGTACCTGAGGCACTAGCATCTTTCTCTTCTAAATTGAGATACCCATGGAGAGATGGTATGCTATGAATTTGTGGAGGCTACTGAGGAGGGAAAAAAAAGAATGATGTGTAATGCTACTGTAGAATCAGAAAACTCAGAGTATTGAAAACAGTCAGCAGAGGGAGCAATAGATTAACAGCTACTGAAAAAACAGAGGCCCAATCAACTGAAAGTTGTGGTGTCCTCTCCTTAAATGGTTTCAAGGACCATCACCCCACCCCCAAACCCTAATCTCTAGCAAGTCTCATTGATGAAAGTATTTTCTAAAAGAAAACCATTCCTCAAAGATTGGAAGAATCGGCTGTTTTGTAGTTGTGCAAATCCCAACACAAAGTTTTGATGAAATGAAAGGACTGGTGAAACACATTGTCCAAAAATGAAGAAAGACACATCTTTAGTACATAAATATGAGAAATATGATTTGGTTATAAGTAATTCAAATTAATAAACATAAAGATGTTCCATGGTTCCAAGAAATGATGCAGGAAGAAATGACAATATCAACAATCACAAAACCTTTAAAAAATAGAAAATATGGAGATAAAGAATACTATAATATTATACAATACTATAACTGAAATAAGCACTAATAGGATCCACCAACATAATTGATCAAACAACAGAAAAATATTAACATCAAAAAAACATAACTTGAAACCATGAATCAAAGAAAACAATAAAAGGAAGAAAGAAACAATTCAAGACGCTGAGAAATAAATTAAGTAGTATAAAAGAACCAGAAGAAGACAGGAAAGAGAGGGTATAGAAATTTTCCTTAGAAAACAGAACCAAATTTCCCAAATTACCAAAAGGAAATGGATTTTCAGACTTCAAAAACAACAGATCACCACCAGAGACTGTATTAGTTATATTTCCTGTTGCTGTAATCAAGTACCTGGCAGAGGCAACTTAAAGAAGAAATGTTTTATTTGGCTTGCAGTTTGAATGCACAGTTAGGCGACAATGATAATAAGGCTGCAGGGGTATGAGGCAAATTATACTGTATCAATATTTATGAACCAGAGAGAGATTGTGATACTTATACTATTTCTTCTGTCCAGGATCCCACCTCATAAAATTGTGCCTTAGGGTGGATCCTTCCATCTCAACTCAAACTAGACAATCCCCAACAGACTTGCCCAGAGGTCTGCTCCTAGGTGATTCTAGGTCCTGTCAAACTGACAATCAATACTAATTATCACAGTGGTAAAGGCAAATAACTGTACAGTAATAAGCATAATCAACTTGTAAGACAGCACATAATTCAGTGATTTTTTTCTTTTGAGTTTGTATATAAATCAATGAGTTGAAGTATGGGATCTAAAGACATAAATTTGTTTCTATTTGTTCCACACCCTAAGCCTCCATCCTATCACCTTGACCTTTCCTGGTTTTCTTTATCATTCTCTTTAAATATCCACCCTTCTGTATCCTTTATGATCTCTATTTTTAGGTTCCCACACTTCCTTGTACTGTAAGATCTCTATCTCTTCTTCCTTTCTCATGGTGTCTTTTCTACTTTCATATCCTATATCCACATTAACATGTAAACACACACGTATATACACATATAATATATAGATTGCTACATAGGATAAACATATGAGATAAAACATGCAGTGTTTGACTCAGTGGGTCTCATTTATTTCACTTAATATAATGACTTCCTGTTCTATACATTTCCAGTCATTGTCATAATTTTATTGCTTTCTTTTCATTTACTGTGTGTGGAATTGAACTAAGAGTCTCATAAATGCTAAGTAGATGGTCTGCCAGTGAGCCATACCTTGAGCCCCATGATTTAGTTTTTAATTACTGTATAAAATTCTATTTTGTGTATGCACCACATATTCTTTATTCATTCATTTATTGATGGATATCTGGGTTGCCTCAATTTCTTAGATACTGTGAACAGTGCAGCAATAAGGATGCTTTAATAAAACTCCAGTTTTTAAAATAATTATGAGTGACAGAATACTAAGACAGACATATACCTCTCCCTCTGTGAGAGGTCTGAAATGACACTATTGTTTTTCCTGAATTTTGAGAAGAGGAAATCAGACAACTTCAGTAGGGCTCAACTGAGAAGCCCTTGCTGAGATCTCCATGTGAGGAGCTCCATTCAGCTATCTTGATGTTCAGGAACCCGACTCCAAGAAGCCAACCTCAACACACAACTCTTTTCTTCTAATCAACTTTAAATAGTGGGAGAAAAATAAAAACTGGAGTTTTATTAAAGTCTGTTAGTGTTTCACAACAAGGAGAGCCACAGTTTGTGGCATCTTATAGTTGTATAGTTTTACATTGTGTGTCTCTTTCCTTTTTGGAAAACCTACCTAGTACAAGCTACCACATGCACGTGGGTTGGTTCTCTACAGCCCTTGACATAATACAGAGTCCAGCCATTACCATTCTCCTGCGTTACTTTGACGTGGGATTTTTTTTTTGTACATTTGGCTGCAGTATTGGTGGTAGAATATACTTTGATGGATCATCTCTACATCTGTATTTATTTATTTATTACTAGACCTCAACCACAGTCTTCTCCCTCTCCACTCTCTGCCTGTAGGATGTACTGTATGTAGTCATGCACTTTGTATTAATACATTGGAAATCTACAGATCTGTTTTGTACTTCTTAAACTGTTGGATACTTATAATCAAAACGTTTACTCTAGGGTATTGAATAAATTTATTCTTATTAGAAAATATAAATAAATAAATAAATAAATAAATAAATAAATAAATAAATAAATATGCATAAGAATCTTTGTATGACATTGACTTAGAGCCCTTCAGGAATATATATAAGAGGAATACTGTGGTGATATTTTCTTTGTGCACCCTAATAAAGCTTATCTGAGAATCAGAGGAAAAAAGACAACAATTATATTAAACATAGAAATCAGACAATGGCAGCACAAACCTTTAATTTTAGCATTCAGGAGGCAGAG
This sequence comes from Peromyscus maniculatus bairdii, assembly GCF_049852395.1. Lineage (NCBI taxonomy): Eukaryota > Metazoa > Chordata > Mammalia > Rodentia > Cricetidae > Peromyscus > Peromyscus maniculatus. The sequence continues at coordinate 75,822,252 of NC_134875.1, read as the reverse complement.
ATCCATCTGGATCTCTGTGAGTTCTAGGCCACACTGGGGAACAGAGCCAGGCATTTTGACAAACGCCTTTAATCCCAACAATAACATTAGAGGTCTGGAAGTTTGTACAGACAGACAAGAAGTGATGCAGCATAAACAAGATCACCTGAAAATGGACTGTAAACAGGGCATTCTTAGAAACAATGTTCAAGGAACAATGGCAACAGAATGCCCCTCCCTTCTGGATTATGAAAAAGGTGTAAAATCCGGGTGGTGGTGGCACACACCTTTAATCCCAGCACTCGGGAGGCAGAGGCAGGCAGATCTTTGTGAGTTTGAGGCCAGCCTGGTCTAGAGAGTGAGATCCAGGAAAGGCACAAAGCTACACAGAGAAACCCTGTCTCAAAAAAAAAAAAAAAACCACAAAAAGGAAGCTGTAGTAAAGGTAAACATTGGACTAACGAATGCAGATCAACAAGGGAAAGACAGGGTTTTCCTTTCCCTCTGCCATTGGGAAACTCCCTGAGGTGCCTCTGGCAAGCCCCCATGTCAATTTCTGTTCAGTCCTTTCCTGCCATTGTAGAAGAAACCACTTCTCAGAGCAATTAAATAACCAAATGCCTATTGTAAAAATCCATACTGCTCCAGGTGATAGAAAAGCTAAAGCAGAGAGAACAGAAAATTAAGGAGAAACCATAAGTGAATTTTTTGGCAAACTTCTATAAATGAACAAAGACCAAAATTAAAAATACAAATAAATGATGGAATCTTGGGAGGTCTTGTAGACACAGGTGTGGACATAACAATAATTGCACCAAAATCCTGGAATCCAAATTGGCCTCTTCAGGAGGTAAATGTTCTGCTGTTAGGGACTGGAGAATTATCCCAAGTGAAACAGAGCACAAGATGGGTCTAAGGTATAGGGCCAGAAGGACAGAGAGGAAAATTAAAACCATATGTGGCTAATATAGCTATGAATTTATGGGGCCATGATCTACTACAACAATGGAATACCCAGATTAATATTCCTCCAATCTCAGGAACAAACAATAAACTAACACATGTTTCTGAGAGAAATGTTAGAAGATATTTTAAAGAACAGTCACCAGCCAATCAGATTGTACAAGAACAGGGCACAATAGCTGCTGAACTTTCAAAGACACCAACAGCTCTACCTTTAAAATGGTTAACAGACAAGTCTATATGAGTTCAGCCATGTCCTTTTACAACAGAGAAACTGAAAGAGCTGATACAAGAGCAGTTAAATGTTAAGCATATTGAAGATTCAACCAACCCATGGAATTCTCCTGTATTTGTTATTAAAAAGAAATCTGGTAAATGGAGAATGGTAACAGACCTAAGAGCAATTAACAAAGTAATTCTGCCAATGGGCTCTCTACAGTCTGGAATTCCTTTGCCTACTCTGTTACCTAAAGGATGGCCTCTTATAGTTACTGATTTAAAAGACTGTTTCTTTTTTATAACCTTACAAGAAAAAGACAGAGAAAGATTTGTCTTCACAATGCCTACTTATAATAATTCTCAACTGGTTAAGAGATATCAATGGAGGGTTCTCCCACAAAGAATGTTAAATAGCTCAACCCTGTGCCAATGTTTTATATGACAGCCATTGGAAGTAATACGTAAACAATTTCCTGAATCTGTAATTTATCATTGCATTGACAATATTTTATAGGTGATCCAAATGTAGATACTTTAGGAAGAGTGTTTGAAGAAATAAAGAAAAATTTGCCTTGTTGGGGATTACAAATTACTCCTGAAAAGATACAAAGAGGTGATTCTATTAATTATTTAGGATATAAAATAGGTTTACAAAAAATTAGACCCCAAAAGGCACAAATTAGGAGAGATCAATTACAGACTCTTAGTGACTTTCAAAGACTATTTGGAGATATTTCCCATCTACAGACTATTGTTAGAGTGAAAAAATGATGAGCTAAGTAATTTGCTCAAAACTTTGGGGGGTTATGAGGACTTAAATAGCCCAAGAGAATTATCAGCGGAAGTGAAGAGAGAATTGGCTTTGGTGGAAAAAGAAATACAGGATGCACATGTGGATTGTCAAAGCTTGATTGCATTTTGGTTATTTTACCCTCTAAGCATTCTCCTACAGGAATTTTAATGCAGAGGGAAGATAGTCTATTGAAATGGAGATTTCTACCAAATAGAGTAAAAAAATAAAAACTTATGTGGAAAAGATCTCTGACTTGATTTTAAAAAGGAAAAGTGAGACTTCTTCATATCAGGAACAGACTAAGCAGCAATTGTAGTACCTTTAACTAAGGATGAAATTGACAAAATATGGACAGAGAGTGAACCTTAGCAAAGAGTTTTCAGTAAATTTTTGGGAGAGATCAACAGCAAATATCCCAAAACTGACAGAATTCAACTTTTAAAGAGAGCTGGTAGGACCCTGCCTTGCATTGTATGGGAAACATTAATAACTAGGGCCCCTACATTTTATACAGACACAAACAAACAAGGAAAGGCAGGTTACAAATCAGGAAATTTAATTAAAGTGGTTCAAATTCTTTATAACTCTGTTCAAAATCAGAGTTATTTGCTATTCTTATGGTATTAATGGATTTTACAAAACCTCTCTACATAGTTACTGACTCTCAGTATGTTGAAAGAGTGGTCTTATAAATTGAGACTGCAGAATTTATCGCTGATGAGTTATAATTAACTTTGCTATTTATTTAGTTGCAAGATATAATCAGGAATAGGAAGCATCCCTTATATATAACTCACATCTATTCCCATACAAGTCTGCAAGGCCTTCTAGTACAAGGTAATGACGAGATTGATAAACTATTGATAGGAAATGTGCTGGAGGCCTTAGAATTTAATTTTAAAAAATTATATTCATAGTAAGGGTTTAAAAAGGATTTTTCCATAACCTGGCAACAAGCCAAGGAAATTATAAGGAAATGTCCTACTTGTTCTTTTTATCATTAGACTCCACTACCAGAAGGATGTAACTCAAAGGGTACTCAAAGGAATGAAATCTAGCAGATGGATGTGTTTCATTTTGCAGAATTTGGAAACTGAAATATGTACACCACAACATTGATACCTATTCAGAATTTCAATGGGCAACTGCTCTGAGTTCAGAAAAAGCTGATTCTGTGATCACATATTTGCTAGAAGTTATGAGCATCATGGGTGTACCTGCACAAGTTAAATCTGACAATGCTCCAGCATATGTCTCTGGTAAAATGAAACAGTTTTTTTTTCTTATTACAATATAAAGTATATTACAGGTGTACCACATAAACCTATAGGCCAAGCAGTTATAGAAAGCTTAAATCAAACTCTAAAGGATATCCTAAATAAACAGAAAGGAGTTACAAAACCCCCAGAGATAGATTACCTAATGCTCTATTAACTTTGAATTCTCTCAGTGTTAATGAGAAAGGAACAACAGCTGCAGATATATATTGGATAATAGAAAATAGTACAGAATTAAATCAGCCTATATAGTTTAAGGATGTGCTGACCTCAGAATGTAAACCAGGGTATGTGTTAGGTTGGGGATGAAGTTTTGCCTTTGTTTCTACAGGAGAAGAAAAACTATGGATACCATCAAAATTGCTAAAAGTTAGATTGGAACAAGATAAATCTCTTAATTAGAAGAGGTGATATTTGATCAACCAGCATGACCATCCAATTTAAATTAACATATACCACTAACAAATGCTTTTCATTTAATCAGATATAACTTGCCAGAAGGGAACCTCCCCAAAGTCAGGGTTGGGGAAGGGTTTTTGTTTTTTGTCTTATAGGAGAATGAAGGTTAAGTAATCTGAAGAACACTGAACAAAAGAGACATCTGAAGAAAAAGGACAAACCATCCAGAAAAAAATTTCCCAAGAAAAAGAGTAAATTGGCCTATTGGTATATCACATATAAAATTTCATAATCTTCCTAAATGTTTGTTTCTGATGGTCTCTCCAGACACTTAACACAAATGGTCTTTGTGTAGTCCCACTTTAATTAAAAATTAAAGCTGGTTTTGAAATTGGAACATGACTCTCTCCTTCTCTAAACCCAAGCATGCTTGTTAAAAGGGAAATCCAAAATCTCTGTATCATGTCAGAAGTGCCACTTGACATGGGATAGAAGAAAACAAAAAAATTAAGGGACTATTCTATTGCTACTAATCTCATAATTCTTTGGTTCTATTTTTATTCTTTAACACTTTTCTTAAGTTATGAATTTTATATCAAAATTTATAAGATTTATATATTGATATAAATATATATATTAAACTTCTCTTATGATATTAAGGGTCATATAGAATACTAACTAATTCTAGAAAAAAAGGCTTAATCTAGCTGCCTCTATATGGTTTTGTGTTTGAGTCTCTATCAGTTTTCTGCAGGGAATCATGACCAGGTCTAACAGAAAATTTGAAGTCTCCAAAAGGATGTTGGGGTCTTACAATGACAATTTCATCAGGACAATGATAATACCGTGAAGCTGACAAACACCACCCAAAGATCAACTTTGGGCTACAAACTGTTCAGGACAATTTCAAGATGGTTAGTTGAGATGATCCAGCCTCACAGACTACTCGAGCAAGGATTTGAGATAATCCCTGAACTTTCACATTATGCAGAGACTGGACAGCAAATAATACAGCTACCTCTCCCAGAACTTGACAATTAACCCAATTTTTTTTTCAGGATCCTAAAGATGCCTTCACCCCAGACAGCAGGAAGTAATTTTAAGAACATGAAACCCACATTTTTGAGAGGTGGGGTGGGTGGTTTTGTTTGTTTGTTTGTTTGTTGTTTGTTTGTTTTTTCTGATAGGTTTTGGATAATGGTCAATATTTAAAATGGTTGGTTACAAGTTGTTTTTGTTAATGGTCAGGAAAAAGGTTGAACAAAGGACATTAGAATTAAGGTTATTGTTTGAAAAAAAAGAAAAAAGATATAGATAAGAGGTAGATTATTGAATATACTCTGAAAAAAAGATACAGAAATGATAGAATAAAAGGTAGATTTGTAAAAAGAATGTTTCCTGTGTCCCAGCCTGCAGGCAGTCATAGGTATAATTTTGGACTCACCAATATAGGATAGGAAGGATATCTTCTTTGATTTTGTCAAATACAAATAGACTAGATATTATAACTATAATTCTTGTTTGATAATTGTTTTGTTATATGTAATTTTAATAGGTTAAAGTTAAGACCTTCCTTTTGTTTACACAGAAAAGGGGAAGTGATGGGGAAATGTCTTTCTGTATGCTGTGAATGTATTGCTCTGATTGGTTGATAAATAAAGCTGTTTGGCCTATGGTAAGGCAGCTTAGAGGCAGGCAGGAAATTCAAAGAGTGAGAGAGGAAGAAGGCGAAGGAAGGGGTGTGGGGGTGACACCAGTGAGCTGCCCAAGGAGCAACATGTAATAGGATGCAGGTAAAGCCATGGAACATGTGGTGGTGACACATAGATTAATAGTTATGGGCTAATTTAAGATATAGAGCTAGATAGCAAAAGGCTTGAGCCATGGCCCTGCAGTTATAATTAATATAAGCTCTGTGTGTTTACTTGGGGGACACGAGTGGGACAGATTTGTCCCGACCGCTGGCAGGTCAGGACACAGGAAATCTTCTGGCTACATAGATAACTGAATCTACTCTGAATGGAAAAAAAGAAAGAATATGAATCTGATAAGATAAGAAGGTAGATTATTTAATCTACTTTTAAAAGACAACTACTTTACTTTGGATTTGATTTTTGTATATTGTATACAATATATATATATATATATATATATATATTGTTATAAGTTTGAGATTGATTTATATAGATAAGATAACATAAAAAGGTAGATTAATGAATCTACTTTTAGAAAGCAACTACTAGTTTTAAATATTTTACATGGGATGGGATTTTTATCTACTGTATACAAATTATGTGTATTGTTACAAATTTAAGATTGATTTTGTTAGAAAATACTGTATGTATATTTCTAATCTTGTTCAAGGTATTGAACCTATACAGTTCATTTAACAAAATAATACAAATTGCTATTCCTTGAAGGTTATTAGTAACTATTTAGGATATAAAGAAATGTAAGTTAGTACTTAGTCATTGCAATCAAACTTGTAGTCCTATTAGGTATGTTTTGAATGTCAAGAAGATATATATTTTAGATAGACAGGTCATCTTCAAACACTTCAGAGATCTGCAGAATATGGCATTTAAGATGTTTTAATAACAGTTTTTTTTTCTTTTTTTATGACTATGGGATATGTATGCTCCTGGAAATATCAATCTACTTCAGAAACAATGATTGTCATTGAGTTTTCTTTCACTGTGGCAAAATTTAGCCACTGAGCCAAAAAGTGCACTCACACCAACTGATAACATTATGGACAAGCAGGACACAAAACAAAGGACTGCTGATGTTTGCAAAAACAAGGTAGAAAGGCTCTTTAGAAAATACTGATTCACAGATTAGTCTGGCAGATATGCTAATACTGTAGGCTGAAGATGATGTCACAATGTTTCAGTGAAACCTCAGGTGACTTTTCAGGCAGCTGGCTGTTTCTGTTATAACTCACATTTTTGGAAGTTGCTTGTTTGCACTTCCTGTTTTACTCAGTAATATTATTTCCTTCCCGAGTCTCTGAGGGAGTTGAAGATTAGATAGTTATAGTTTTCCTTTGTAAGAAATTCAGAAAAGAAACTCACTAAAGAGGTAGGTATAAATTATGTAAGTTTGAAAGACATCAAAAGATAGTTTTGGTTATGCAAATTAGGATAGAAGGTAAATTAGATACAATCCTTTGGACTCACAAAAAATAGGATAGAAAATAAAACATTTTCTCTGAATTTGTCAAATGCAAATGGACTAGACATTGTTGATGTATTTATTGCCTTTATATATTGTATATAGTTATTGTACTTATTGTATATAGCTTTTCTTATATTAGTTATAATTTTTTTATTTTAGACAAAAAAAGGGGGAAATGTGATATTTTCTTTATGTATCCCAATAAAGCTTATCTGAGGATCAGAGGATAAAGCCAGCCACTGTATTAAATATAGAAGTCAGGCAATGGCAGAACTTGCCTTTAATCATAGCATTTGGGAGGCAGAGATCTATCCAGATCTCTGTGAGTTCAAGTCTATACTGGGGAACAGAGCCAGGCATGGTGACAGATGCCTTTAATCCCAGCACTAACCACAGAGGTCTGGTGGTCTGTACAGACAGACAAGAGGTGATATAGCTGGGTGGAGAGAGGAAGTGGGTTGGCAGAACAGAAGCCATATAGGTATGGGTATACAAAAAGTAGGTGTCTTTGGCTGAGGATTTCCAAGTGGTAAGAATGGGGCTGGATTCTTTCTGCTTTTCTGATCCCTCAGATTTTACCCCAATATCTGTCTCTGGGTTTTGATTAATAAGACCATTTAACAATTAATCTTACAGGATATAACTGGGTCATGTGATATTCCTAACTTTTGGTGGTTTTTACAAACTTCCTGTACTGATATCCATACTTACTGTAACAGTTGAGTTATTCTTTTTCAATGTTTTTACAAATCCTTGTTTTCTCTTTCTTTGTTTTTTTCAGAAGGAATCTATTTTAATAATCTTCACCCTTCACATTGTAAAGATATTCTCCAATATTTTCAGAGGACTCATGGTTCTGAGGCCCATGTCATCTGATAGCTGTGTAAATTTGCATTATTTTGGTTCACTAGTAACATTAAACACATTTTCCAAGTTCGTTGGCTTTTTGTACTTTCTCTCTTGTTTTCTGCCAAATTCCTTTCACCACACAATTTTTAACCTGGTAATTTTTTATTATTTTTAACTTTTAAAAGATTTAAAATAATTTTTATTTTAAAATTGTTGTTATATCATTTTGTCTTCTTTTCTCCCTTCAGTCCCTCAATGCTCTTTCTCTCTATCAAATTCATTGATGTTTCTTTAATTGTGGTTACATATTTTATATATATATATATATATATATATATATATATATATATATATGTCTAAACACGGAAAAACAACCTTCTCAGGATGTATAATGTACTTCTATGTATATGATTTTGGAGATAAACAGTTGGTATTGGATATCCAATTGGTAAACTCTCCTCTGAGGAATACTATTTCTCCTACTTTCAACATTCTTTACTTGCCTATAATTCTTTGTCTAGGGTTGGGCACCTGTGAGATTTCCCATTCCATGCTAGCATGTCTATTGGTGAAATCACTATTCAGGACTTATTTAGGTAGTCATATTGTTGAGACTTTGTGGATGTAGCATCACTGACATTTCTAGGAGACACAATCTCACAGCAGACTTCCTGTTCCTCTGGCTCTTACCATCATTCCATCCCCTTTTCCATGATGCTCCCTAGGCATTAGGTGAAAGAGTTGACTTTAGAATATATGTTGGGGATATGCACCACAGGAATACTTGTCTAAATTTTAATAAGTGTGACAATATGTAATGGTCTACATCTGTTACTAGAGGAGTTTCTTTATTGAGGAGTGAGAGGTACATTTATCTGTGAGTATAAAGATAATTAGAAATTATGCTGATTTAGATGTAAGCTATCCTCCAAGATTTGTAACCTCATTACCTCTAGATAATTAAGTTTCCAGTACCAGGCATTTCTCTCTTGTTTAGTAGGCTTTAAGTCCAGTTAGAGAGCTGTTAGTTACCACCAAGCTATGAGTGCCACTATTCCACACTTAGGGTTATTGAGCCATGCTCATTGTTGTTCATAGCTATCATAGTTTGTAGGACTATTGGTTTCTTTCCTTCCTTGAAAGCTTCCATGGCAATCTCTGGTACTGTGAAAGCAAGACAACAAAGAAATTCAGAAAATTAGAAGATGATGCTTTTAAAACATGTATTTTATTAAGTTTGAAAATTTAAAAAAAACAAAAAAAAGATGAAGTTCTTGATTCAACCAAACTACCAAAGTTAAACCAAGAAAAAAATCAACAACCTAAACAGACCTATAAAAAATGAGGAGAATGAAACCAAAATATAAAACTTTCTGCCTAAAAAATTCAGGTCCAGATAGATTACCAGCAGAATTCTACCAGACTTTCAAAAAATTATGTAGCTATTCCCTCTTTAAAAAATATTTTAAAGCACAAAAATAAATATAATCAATATGAAATTGGGACACTTCACAAGGTCACTGTTATTCACTAATAGAAAGAAACCAGAGATAAGAAAGCTAAAATGGCAGAAAAAATATTTAAGGCTCTTACTTTTGAAAAGGTCAATTACTACTTTGAAGATATAAACAGATAAATGACATAATGAAGTCAATTATGAATGTGGATAGGAAAGTTAACAAAATGGATGAAATGATCATCAATTTAAAGTAGATAAAATTATGGAGGGAAATTTGGCAAGTAAATTTATGCTCCAAAAGAAGCAAATATCAAAATAAAATATCCAGAATAAAACATGAATATAGTAAACCACAGTGATAGAGTGGAAGAGATCTTAAGGGAAGGGAGCTAAAAGAGCTAAGCAGAGCAAACTGAGCCTAGAAATATGAAAGGAAAGAAAAGATAATACTGGCTCAGAAACAAGTTAAATAATATATAGGACACAAATATAAAAATGGAGAAACTAAAACTTGAATTTCTCTCACAAAGTTCTATTAAAAAGTAAATATCTAGTGAGATTCAATGAGAATAAATATATGTGGTAATTTGTTTTTCCTGTTTCTTTTTTGTTCCTATAGTAACTTTTCATCAATAATGGGATGGTGTAACCTTGAGAACTTTCCAGAGTTTTGGCATTCAACTTCTCAGTCTCTAGAACACACACACACACACACACACACACACACACACACACACACACACACACACAATCAGAAGTTAAATAGAAAAGGATACGGGAGGTGTCGTAGAAATGAAAAGGATTATGAAGTTCTACTATGAACAATAACAAATCAAAAAAGATACACAACCTCGGAGAAGGATCATTTCATATAAAGATTTTTACAAAGACTAATCATGACTATGAGATCATAATAAATCTATAAATGGCAAAGGGCATGAACAAAAACAAACCAAAAGTTAACTACAATAAAAATTCTAATACCATGTAATTTCATTGACAAATTCTACAATTTAAAGAAAAAAACCAATGCCAATTCTTCTCAAAATGTTCATCATGCCTCATCATGTCTTGTTATGGTAAACTGTAAGGATAAGGACATCTATAAATTAAAAAGGTCTTTTCACTGTTGTAGAGACTGAGAACTCCAATTCCAAGGTGCCAGAAAGTTCTCAAGGTTACACCATCACATTATAGACAAAAAGTTGTTATAGAAAAAAAGAAACAGAAAGCCTAATTACCTTTCGTACCATGTTCATACTCACAATATGTAACACATTCTAAAGGTAGCATTAATCCATTCATCAAGATGGAATCTCTTACTAGGTTCTGCCTTCTAACACTACCATTGTATTGGGGATAGTATTTCAGGCACATGAACTCAGACAATGTCAATGTTTCAAAATAATTAAAGAAGGTGAACTAGCAGATTCACTTCATGGGGCCAGTCACAGGAAAAGATGATAAATAAGAAAGCAAGATGCCAATATCATTGCTGAATAAGGAAGATACCAGCTACACCAAAACACTAATAAAAAAAATTGATCAGCATATTCCCAAGATCAAATTAGATAAAAAACATCATCATTTCATGAAAACTATACCACATTTACAGATTGAGAAAATGAAATCTACATGATAATGTCAATGGACACAACAAATTAATTTGACACGGTTCCACAACCTCCATGATAAGACTACTCAATAACTAAGAATAGAAGAAAATACGTTCTGTGTAATAAAATGTGTATATGAGAAGCACAAATATTAATGGCATACAAAATGGTTGAAAAGCTGAAGTCGTTTCGGCTATGAACTAAAACAAAGTTGCTTGCACTTGACATTTCTGCTTAATAGAGTGCTGAAATGCTTAATCTGAACAATTAAGAAGGAAAATAAAGTATCTAAAGCAGAAAATAAGTGTTTTTCAGGCTATTGTTAAAAGCTCAGTGGTTAAAAGCACTTCCTATGTAAGCCTGATGATTCAGGTTTTATTTCCAGAGGTCACAGTAGAAGGAAACAATCAGCTTCCAAAAGTTGTCTTCTGACCTCCATATATGAGCCATAGTACATACACCTGCACCCAATGTATACACACATTATAGACACATATTAACACTATAGTATTAATAATAATAACAATGAATAACAACACATATTATTCAAAAGAAATAACGTTTTCTCTGGTCTTTAAGATGATACATGATCTTTAAATCATTGCCCTTAGGTATAAAGGGAAATGATGTGGAACAAGGATGACTGGACTGCTACTCACAACACCAGGGAGGCTACCTGGAAAACAGGACCCCAAGAAAGACGCGAGGAATGCCCAATGACGGAGAAATGGATAAGATCTACATGAACAGCCTGGATGTGAGTGGGGGTAATGAAGGGTGAGGACCGAGGGAAAGAGAGCTTGGGGGAGCGGGAGATCCCAGCTGGATCAAGAACAGAGAGGGAGAACAAGGAATAGGAGACCATGATAAATGAAGACCACATGAGAATAGGAAGAAGCAAAGTGCTAGAGAGGCCCACAGAAATCCACAAAGATGCTCCCACAATAGACTTCCGGCAATGGTCAAGAGACAGCCCAAACTGACCTACTCTGGTGATAGGATGGCCAAACACCCTAATTGTCATGCTAGAAACCCCATCCAATGACTGAGGGAACTGGATGCAGAGATTCACGGCTAGGCCCCAGGTGGAGCTCCGGGAGTCCAATTGGCGAGAAAGAGGAGGGTTTATATGAGCGAGAATTGTTGAGACCAAGGTTGGATAAAGCACAGGGACAAATAGCCAAATGAATGGAAACACATGAACTATGAACCAATATCTGAAGGGCCCCCAACTGGATCAGGCCCTCTGAATAGGTGAGACAGTTGATTGGCTTGATCTGTTTGGGAGGCATCTAGGCAGTTGTACCAAGTCCTGGGCTCGCTGCATGAGATAGCTGTTTGAAACCTGGGACTTATACAGGGACGCTTGGCTCAATCTGGGAGGAGGGGACTGGACCTGCCTGGACTGAGTCTATCAGGTCTATCTGAGTCCTCGGGGGTGGCCTTGATCTGGAGGTGGTGGGAATCGGGGGTGGGCTGGGGGGAAAGGGAGGGGGGCAGGAAGGGGGAGAACAAGGGAATCTGTGGCTGTTATGTAGAACTGAATAGTATTGTAAAATAAAAGAAAAATAAATAAATAAAATAATTAATGACAAAAAAGAAGGTAATAAAGCATTGTGCTAAATATTTCAGCAAGCATAATATATTTATTTATTTATTTATTTATTCATTTCTACATTTTACATACCATCCCAAGTTCACCCTCCCTTCCCTTCCACTACCCCTCCCCAGATCCCACCCCTCATGCACTCCTCAGAGGGGGTAAGGTCTCCCTTAGGTAGTCAACAAAATCCGGCATACCAAGTTGAGGCAGGGCCTAGCCCCTTCCCCCTGTGTCAAGGCTGAGCAAAATAAATTTATAAAGTGTTTAATTTAGCAGTGATAACCTATGACATGAATTCTATAAATAGGTATGAGGTGACTGAAAATGCCAATTTTGAATAATAAGATAGGTAAAATAGGGAAGATAAAAAGAAAGAGGTCAGAAATATCAGATCACAGAAAGCTTAAGGAAAAGCCTTGAGAAGCTAGGATTGACTCCTTCATAAGAGGCAATGTCTGGTTACTGATGGTACTCATGAGTTTGGCAGGAGACTCCATTGGCCTAGAGACTGAAAATACTGAAGGTGAGCTGCTGATATTAACTGAGGTTTATACCAGTACCTCCAAGGAAGTACAATATAGTCTATTCCTGGAATATGAAAAAAAATAGACTGTGCAGCTGATAACTGCTCTAAGCAAATATGACAGTTAAGGTGAAAAGCCATTTCTGGAGTGATATTATATTAATAGGAAGTGGTGAATAAATAATTATGTCTTTCTTTTCTCTCCCTAACATGAATTTCTAAAGTGCTCACTGCTAGATAAATCTAGTGTAAATTTGGATTAAGAAGGAGAAATATGCTACTAAGAGGTTCAGTCTTAGTACCACAGATCAGAGTAAAGGAGAACAAAATTTAAATAAGAGAATCAGTTAGTTAGTAAGTGAAATAAAATAAAGGGTAGAGTTATAGTGTTTTATTTCATTTATTATTTTGGTCTTTTATATTGAAAGTATTTCAGCATCATATGTTTATTGTTTATATTACGTGATGGTTATAGGCTGCTTGCAGCTGTGCTTAGCAGTGTTTGGCTTCACATATATTCTTATTCTAAGTCCTGGGTTGTCAGAACCACCTTGTATATACTCTTCCTCAGAGAGAGGAAACATAAATTTAAGAAGACTCAATCTAGAAAAGGCCAATAAATGTTCTATCAAAGTAGAACATGCATCATATTTGGTTTTATATTATTGGGTAAAGCATCTCTCACATACAATTGCCAGGGCATTATTGTGAGAATTTTGGCCTTCTAAAGTCATCAGTGGATGAGAAGACATTCACAAGCAAGTCACAGAAAAATGATATGGACTATAATATATTACACAGAAGTAGTAATAAATCAAAAATAAGCTAGAATTCCAAAAAATTTGGAAGAAATATAAAAACTATTATTTATAACTTGTATGATTGTGCTCATAAAAATCCAATGAAATCTACACAGATAATATGAAAATTAATAAAGTATTTAACAAAAGGATAAAAACCAAACAAGTTGCACAATTCAACTGTAATTATATTCAACTAAGCAAATATTTGTAAAATATTTGATAAAAAGTACCAACATAAAAGATATCAGATAATGAACAAGATGCCTACACAAATTATTTATTAATAAACATTTATATGGAGAGAAATATCATGATTACATGTTTAAACATCCTATAAAGTCAAAACATGTATAAATTCAATGAAATGGCAGTCATTATTTGTAGACGAATTTCTAAACAGTCTTATTAAATAAGAAACACAGAGCCAAATACAGAGGTATAAGCCGTAGAGAGCAGAGCAATAGCAGCCAACTAACCTTAGCTTACCACCTCGCTGTAGCTTCCCAAGAGAGCCTCTTCCTGTCTAACCTGTGCCTTTATTGCCTTCTTGTTCTGCATTCTCATTGACTCTAAGCCCAGCCACAGCACTTCCTCATCACTGCCTGTCTATACACACCTCCAGGTCTCTATGGTTGGTACTGGGATTAAAGGCATGTGTCATCATGCTTGGCTGTGTCCTTGAATACAGAGACTCTGCTTGCCATGTGATTGGATTAAGGGCATGTGCTACCACTGCCTGACTTCTGTTTGTGGCTGGATATGACCTCTCATCTCCAGGCAAACTATATTTATTATCATACAAATAAAATATCACATTTCAGCACAAATAAAATATCACCACAATTATTCCTGTGTGCTTTTGTAAAATTAGCTAGAATATTTGTAAAATTATATGAAAAAACTAAAAGGGAAATACAGGGAAATTTGAACTTTAAAATGAAGAAATTATATTCATTAAAATCTATTTAATGACAGTAACAAGATAAGACAGTGGAATTGCAGCCAACAAGATCATTTATTTTGTGAACAACAAAAACAAAATTTTTACAAATTGATAAGAAAAGTAAGGTAGTCCCCAGTGCTAGCATGTGTAGACAGGTGACTACAAGATGTTTTCTAGGCAGCCAGTCTAGCAAAACTCAAGTGCCAGGTTTAGTGAGATATTTCATCTGAAAAAAAAGGTGAAGAACCAAGGAGGAGGACACACAAAGTCTATCTCTGGTTTCCATATGTGTATGCAAGGGAGTATGCACCCATAAAAACAAGTCTACATACATGTGCATACACCATCACATAGAATATTTTAACAAAAAAACAATGCATCCCAATATCCACATGTAACTGATTTAACTGGAATTTTGCAATAGACGGGATCAGTTTCTCTTATGAATACACTAGATATCCCTTAACCTTATTGGTAATTAGCTAATTGAAAATCAAAGTCATTATATACCTATACACATCTACAATGTTTATTAAACTTTAAAAGCCTGAAAACATTAAATCCTAGCTCAGTGTTGACCCATGAGAAACCTCATTTGCTAAATGAATAGAGAGTGGTAGGATTGTTAATTGACACACAACTTTGGAAAATAATTTGTAATAATCTAGTAAAACTGAAGCTAGCATATAATTTAACTATTAACTCATATATATATATTATATGAATATAATTTTATGTCTACTAAAACCCATATAAAACATTGTTTGTAGTGATGTTATAGTTATTATTTTTCATAGACAAATCCAAAATCAACATATATGTCCAACATCAATAAAAAAGAGATAAATAGATGCTAGTATGTTCAAGCAAGTGTTGGACTGGTGAGATAGCACAGTGGGTAAAAGTGCCTGCTGCCAAACCTGATAACTTGATTACCTGCATTTAATATTCACATGGTGGAAGGAGAGAACTAAATTTGACCACACACACACACACACACACACACACACACACACACACACACACACAAGCACACAATATACAAAATGAAATATTTTTAAAATATTATGATAATGATAATGAATGTTCTACAACTAATACTGACATATGGATGAAACATATATTATGTTGAATAAAAGCAGTAATACACAAACTAGCATAACTATAAAACACTATTTGCATACTGTTTAAATATAGGTAAAATTGAACTTTGTTATACAGGAATTGCTAAAACCCAAATTAAAGATATCAGAAGAATGGTTCTTCATAAAGGGGGAAAAACTTCATTTTTAAAAATGTACACTGAACTTTCAGGGTATTGATAGTGTTTTCTGTATGGAGCAAGTAAATTCCTGAGTTGGACGTGTGCTTTTTGACATGGTCAAGACTCTGTCAAGGATTCAGACCCACGGCAATGCCAAAGCCTTTTCTATCCCTATTGCAAGGCTCAGAGAGATGGGAAAGTCTCCCTCATATTTGAGTGTGAATGTTGACTGCTTATGAAGAAAATGTCCATCATAGCTTTCACCCCCCAACTCAGATATTGTGGCGTGAAGACTGCTTTCTTACGAAGACTCTGCCTACATGGATTAGCTAAACATACCTCCTAGTTCAGGTGTATATAATTATGCTGCTTCATCTACAGATTTGGTTAAATCCTCATCAAAACTCCAAGACAATTCTTCATGGAAATAAAAAATATATTTTTTAAATTCCTATGGAAACACACACACACACACACACACACACACAGGAGATCTAAAACAATCCTGAATATTAAAAGAACTGATAGAACTGATAGAGGAGAGAGGCAGCTCAGCAGTTAGGAGCACTGACTGATGTTCCAGAGGACCTGAGTTCAATTCCCAGGCTGTCTGGTGCCTGATTATGCCAGGATTAAAAATGAATGAATGAATGAATGAATGAATGAATGAATGAATGAATGAATAAAAGAACTAATGAGGGTATCACCACCACAGACTTCAAGCTTTATGAGAGATCTATAGTAATATCAACAGCATTTGTATTAGCATAAAACCAGACATACTGATCAACAGAATGAAATTAAAGACCCAAGCATAATTGCACAAACCTAGAGACACCTGATTTTTGACAAAGAAACCAAAAAATACGTACTGGAAAATATAGCATCTTCAGCAAATGGTACTTGTCAAACTGGATAAGTACATGGAGAAGAATGAAAGTAAATTCATATCTACCACCCTACACAAAACTCAGCTACAATTGAATGTAAGATCTCACTCAACATAAGACTTGATACCATGATTCTGATATAAGAGAAAGTAGACACTAGGCTTGAACTCATTGGCACAAGAGAGGATTTTCTGAAAATGACACCCATAGCACAGGAATTAAGACTAATCAATAAATGAGAAAAAAATGAATCTGAAAAGCTTCTGTGCAGCCAAGAATATCACCATTCAGGCAATATGGTAGCCTAGAAAATGAGAAAATAAAGTATTTACCAACTATATATCACAGAGTGTTAATATCTAGAATATACAAAGAACTTTACAAAACTGAAAATAAAAAACAAAATAACCCAAACAATAATGGGGTATATAATTTAGCAGAGAGTTCTCAAAAGATAAACACAAATGACTATGAAACACTTTTTATAACTGTTCAGTCCCCTTATCTGACAGGACATGGAAGTTAAAACTACTTTGAGATTTCACCATACTCTGGGAACCATTTGTAGACAGATTTTTCTTTTGAAGCTGCCACCTCACAAAAAAATGACATGAAGACATTATTAATTATGAATGCCTGACCTTAGCTTAGACTTGTTTCTAACTAGCTCTCATAACTTAATTTATCCCATTTTTTAAATCTATGTTCTTCCACTCATTCATTACCTCATCTCCATTTTGCCCATCCTAGTTATTCTGCATCTGGCTGGTGACTCCTCCTTTCTTCTTTCCAGAGCTCTCGGTTCTCAGAAGTCCCACCTAAACTCTTCCTGCCTGGCTAATGGCCATTCAGCTCTTTATTAAACCATTGACAGTGACACATCTTCACTCAGGGCAAAGGAATATTCTACAATAGTGAAGGAAATCATTGAAAACAGAAAGCTGGCGAACATGTGTTTAAACAAAGGGACCATATTCTAGCCCCAGCAAACAACAGAACTTCGCAGCTTTGACAACATGCACTGAATGAATTTCTGCATCATGGTACGGCTACAAGCCTATGGGGGCCAGGGAGTAGAATTACTCCCATAACATTTGTGCCACCATGGTACTAGTAATTGTCCATGTACTGGCTCTTTTCTTATGTGTCAACTTGACACAAACTAGAGTCATCAGAGCACGGAGCCTCAGTTAAGGAAATGTCTCGATGAGATCCAGCTGTAAGACATTTTGTCATTTAGTGATCAATAGGGGAGGAGGGCCCAGCCCATGGTGGGTGGTGCCATCCCTAGGCTGCTGGTCCTGGTTTTTGTAAGAAGATGTACTGAGCAATCTAGGGGAGGAAGCCAGTATAGGCAGCACCCCTCCATGGCCTATGCATCAGCTCCAGCCTTCAAGATCCTGCTCTGCTTGAGTTCCTATCCTGACTTCCTTCAGTGATGAACAGCAATGCTGAAATGTAAGTCAAGTAAACCCTTTCCTCTACAACTGGCCTTTTGATCATGGACTTTTGTCACAGCAATAGAAACCCTAACTAAGACAGTCCACTTATTTTTTAACTGGATTTAAGGACCCTAAGTAAGATGAAACCCATACCCGACACTTCTAAATTGAAGTGACCATGACCTGAGACAAAGTAGGTCACTGGCCCTAGGGGAAAACCCACTATTCTCATTCTGCTAAAGGAACATAGGCATAAAATGACTACTAAGGTCATATTGCTATACCCATCAATCAAAGCATCACTCAACCTTCATCAGAGAAGCTTTTTGTCTCTTTAGATGATACTAAAACAGAGGTTCACAACTGGACAATATGCAGAGAGTGAGCGACTTTGGAGAACCCAACCCAAAATGGGATGTGTTTATAAAAGCCCTCTCTAAAGGCTCAGAAATCTAGGCAGAAGAAGGGGCAGAAAGATTGTAAGAGCCAGAGTTGGTGTATGACTCCAGGGAAACAGCATCTTCTGATACAATGGGCCTGATGCACATATGAACTCAAAAAGGATGTGAAAGTAAGTGTTCACAAGACCTACATACGTACAAACCAGACAAAATCTCAGCATAGAAAAGAAGTGGACATGAAGTCTCATCCTAACCCAGAAAGTAGTTACAATTCATACCCCATGTGAAATGGGAAATCAGTTTTCTCCAATGGAGTGTCACTGGGTATATCAATCATCCTCTAGAGCAGGCCCCATGCCTAGGAGTAGTTGGCTGACACAAAACAGACTTCACGTTTTTGTGTGTGTGCTATTTGTTTGTTTTGTTTTGAAATTTTTTTCCTTATTGGGGTTTGTTATCTTTGTTTGTTTTAATTTTTGTTTTCTTTATTTTATTTTTGAGAGAAAAATAACATGAATTTGGGTGGGTAGGGAGGTGGGAAAGATCTAGGAAGAGTTAGAAGGAAAAGAATATGACGAAAATACATTGTATGCAACAATTTTAAATAGAAGTAATTATTACAATAATAACCCTGCCTACTTGTTTATATGTATGTAATAACTCTGCCTCTATGTTCAGCTATATGCAATAACCCCATTTCCCTTTTCAGCTATAAATAATAAATATGCTATAAATAAATAAGCTTCTGAGGCTTCTCTTTCAGAGATCCCTGTCCACCCACTCTCAGCTTTTCTATGTCTATGTGTTTGTCTTTTTTTTCTTTTCTTTCTTACATTTTGTTTGTTTGTAGTTTGTTTTGTTTTTCCAAGACAGGGTTTTTTGGTGTATTCCCTGGCTGTCCTGAAACTTTTTTTGTAAATAATGCTGGCCTCAAACTCAGAGAGCTGGATGCCTCTGCCTCCAGATTGGTAGGATAAAAGGTGTGCACCACCAGGCCTGGCTTTGTCGTTTTGTTGTTGTTCTTTTGTTGTTGATTTTTTGTTTTTGTTTTTTTTTATTTTGTTTTTACTTCCCTTACTGTCCTGTCCCCATTTATGTCGATCCATGGAGGTGTGCAGAGCATGGCAGTTCCTTCCTTCCTTCCTTCCTTCCTTCCTTCCTTCCTTCCTTCCTTCCTTCCTTCCTTCCTTCCTTCCTTCCTTCCTTCCTTTCTTCCTCCCTTCCTTCCTTCCTTCCTTTCTTCCTTCCTTCCTTCCTTCCTTCCTTCCTTCCTTCCTTCCTTCCTGTATTTCTTTCTTATAAATTAGTAAATACAAGTATATATTCTTATAGGGCACCATGTAAATCTTTGATATATATATAAATGATATAATATTCTAATCAAAATAAGCATATCTGTCTCTTGAAATATTTATTTGTGCTGAAAGCATAACAAATTGATGAATTACTATCCAACAGCCAAAAAGATATACACTGTCTTTTTCTATATTCACCCTACTGTTCAATAGCACCACAACTTGTTTTTCACTAACTATCACAATATACATTGTCTGTTTTATCTTACGTCCCTCCCATCTACTCTCCTGAACATCTTGCAAACACTATTATACTTTTAAACTCTATAACAATAAGATTTGAGATTGTGCATGAGTAAGATCAAGTGATATTTGTCTTTCTACGCTACATACATTTTACTTGCATAATATACTCCACTTTTTCCTATTGTTCTAAATTATATGATTTCATTATTTTTGAATGACTATTATTCAATTGTATATGAGTACTAAATTTTATTTATCTATTCATCCTTTGATGGATACTTCTGGTTTATTACATTTTTCCTTTTGTGTATAGTGCTACAACTAACATGATATTACAAATGTTGCTTCAACATATTAATTTAATCTCCACTGGACATGTTAGGTAATAGAATTGCTGGATCTTACAGTAGTTTATTTATTTATTTACTTATTTATTTAGCTATTTAGTTAATTAGTTAATTAGTGTCTGTGTGAGAGAGAGAGAGACAGAGAGACCGAGAGAAAGGATTTCTGGGAGTCAAAGGATGACTTACAGTAGTCAGTTCTGTCCTTCTACCATGTGGGATCTGGGAACTGAACTCAAGAGATCAAGCATCTTTCCTTACTGAACCACCATTCTGGCACTGGAATGAGAGCTGTATTTCTTCTTTTTCTTTAAGCAGTGTCTACTCTAGTCTAATTGCTATAACTAACTTACATATCCACTAGTGTTTAGCAACAATTCTTGTTTCTCTACATCTGCATCAGCATTTTCTTATCATTTTTATTGTGATCATTCTGTGTTAAGATGCTATATCACTGTGGTTTTGATTTGCATTTTCCTCATGTTTAGTGATGTTGAATTTTTTTTCATATACCTGATAGCTATTAATATGTCTTCTGTTCAAAGTACTTTCTTCCTTATATAAAATAACAGGAGTTATTTTACAATTATTTTGAATTTATACAATCATTGTATATATGGCTATACATACATATATATATATATATATATCTTCAAATATATGGTGTGAGTTTTAATTTATGACAAAATGTAGATATAAGTTCCCTGATTTGTTAAAATACATTTTGCAAAATCTTTAGACAGAAGTTTATGCCCACCTTTGAACTGGAGACCTTAGGCACTTCTCTTAAATTTCTGATCTTCCATTTTACCATCTGTAAACTGAGAATTATTGTGCCTGAGCTTTATAAAATATCAAAAGAAACCTTAGATATGAATGGATATTCTATCTTGTAAATCACAGTGCAGATTTCTGGCATTACTGAGTGTGTGTGTGGTTGGAGGGGGGCATGTGGGGGGGGCTTTTTTTTTTAAATAAATCAGACTTAAAAAACCGGGAAAGAAAATAAGCAGGAGGCTATTATTAAGAGGTATTTATAAAAGAAGATCAAAAAACGTCAGGTAAAGATCTAGAAAAACATAACTTGGAACAATTAGAGGATGGGACAAACTGCAGCTTTTGGCACACCAATAGCCCAAGGGCATCACCACATGATAGCAGAACACAGAGATGAAAATCCTTGTGATTACCCAGGGCTATTAAGAAGCATGTCACTTGTGTCCACTGTCATTTCTCAAAAACTTGAGAATATAATACAAATATTTCCAACCAAATCACTAATTTTTTAGAATTCTTTTGTCATTTACAGCTAAAATTGCTATCAAACACAAACTTATCAAAAGTTAAATTAATAATAATAATTAATTTTCACTGAGTAATCTACCATACATCAAGTACAGTTCTAGAAAAACTACTCAGATATCGTTTTGTTACTAATGAGATTAGAGATTGAGTGGTATTTCTTTAGACCTAACAGTGAAGATAAAATTTGAGCCCTGTTATAATCCAGCCTACATTCTGAACTCCTTGTATTTTTATAATACCAAGCTTTCATTCTTAAAACCTAGTAAGATATGTTTTTAGAATAGATGTTTATTTGGGCACTCTCAAAGCCTAGAATTCTTATATACTCATTCATTTAAATGTATACAGTACTATTATCATACAACTCTTTTCATAGTAATCTGAAAGTTTCCATTTCTCAGTCTATTTTTTGGTGAGTTATAGATACACAGTTATTATTTTAAGTGGCCTACATTAGAAGTTTTCTCTGAGATATTTACAAATCCAGTGCAGCACTTTCACAAGATTGTGCTTATTTCTAGTGACTGACTGGGATGATAAAGTGAGATCTGGTGACAGCAAGGTAATAATATAATAGTAGTGACCAGGTTTTAGCAAATCCTTTAAGAGCCCATATTGAGAACGACATGTAGTGGAGATTAAAATTGAAATAAAATAAAATTAAGACAAATTATATCAATGTTACAATAAAATAAATGTTATTGAAGAGCACCCAGGTTCAACTCCTAGCACTCATATGTTGGCTCACAACCATCCATAACTCCTGTTTCAGAGAAACCAATGCCCTCCCTTGACATCTGCAGGCACCAAATATGTATATGATACATAGACATACATAAAGAAAAACACTAATATACATAAATAAATCTTTAAAAATAACAATGCCATTACTATTTGTAACAATTATTAGATGTTATTGTCAGCCACTCTAATGAACATTTTTATAGATGTTGACACTTAATTCTCATAATAATTTCAGGAAGTAGACTCAATTGCCATTCTTATTTCCTAAAGATGAGTCCAAATCTCCTACTGAGTAAGTGGCAGGGCTGAGATGTAAACCTAGCTCTGATCGCCACTCATTTGATTTCTCTCTGTGCTATTCTGTGACGGTTTCCACATTTACATCCAAATGTATGTTAGTAATGGTACAGCAATTCAGTATACACACGATATTTACTAGTAAGAAAGGAGCTCCATAACTTCACTTTTCAAACAAACCAAAGATCAGGAAATTCTTTTAAATATCTTGTCTGGATTTATGGTTTCTTTGAGCATCCCTGCTTTCAACTATATCCCCAACCAATTTGACTGATCAATGTCTTACCCAAGGATAGAATCTAGTTTATAACCTCTGCAGTCTCTCTCCCTGAAAAGTAAAGAATCTTTGGCTTTGTCCCATGACCGTATCTCCCAATTTGAGGAAACTACAGGCAAGCAATTTGTTGAACATTAAATAGTATCTTTCAACACTCAGTGTTGTCTATAAATCATTTCATTCCTTCTATAGCTCTCAACTTTTGACAGCATTTTACTGTAAACAAATTTGGAGGCTATTCTGTGATTATTCCCACTTGGAACATATACTGTTTCCTCTCCATGAAACTAGAACAGAAGGTCTAATAGAAAGGAAATTATTAAGCATTCTACTGAGTTTTTTCCTCCAACAAAAACTAAGATAGAGGTCAATGAATAAGTATGTGCAGACTGGAACTTGAATCCTCTAGGGTGACTGTAGGCTAATTAATAATTAATGCCAGAGCCATGGTGTTTGAAATGCAGATGTGATAACTGGAGGCCTGGCAGAGCTGTTCAGAGGAAGCAGATTTAGATGCTATAGGGAATAGGCACTCCCTTGCCGGCTGGCTCAGAGAGCCAGCCTGGGTGCAAAGCAGGGCCTATGGTTTAGATTATATTCCCCTCAGCTGTTAATTACCTGAACCTACTTTGAAGTTCTTCTCTTTTTATCCTCTGCATGAAAAGAGATTGGTTCAGCCAAGGGACTTGGAGAAATGATCAAATACATGGGGTGGAGGGAAGGGGAGGTGGGAATAGAACTTCAGATATAAGAAGATAACGAAGAAAAACACATAGTAGAACATACAAGAACATACATTATTAGGAAATGTCGAATTGTGGTTCATTGTTTCAAGCACATTGTTTCTCTCAGTTATTCTAGTGAAGCTGACTTTTTAGTAAATGTGCAGAGTCTCTCTGAATAGATAAACAAAGAATTTCCATTTGTGTTATTATACAAAGATTGGACATGAGATTATCACAGATGCTTTATAATGCTGTTTTTATTTCAATAAAGTCACTCGACCTGCACGTATTTAAAATCAGATAGTGATAATGGTAAAATTAATAGATTCTGCCACAAGTTACTTGTTTGTGCTCAAATAATTCATTCTAAAACCATAAGTAGTAAGTGTCATTGCTTGGTAGGTAAATTTATATGTTAAGAAATTGTTAAAAATTAGATGCAGTTGGAAAGAATCTGAAAATAACTTCAGTTCAAAGCATTGTGATTTATTTTCAGAATGGATGTGTACATATGAAATATAAAGAAACACAGCCATTAACCGTTTCTGCAAGTCAACTCTGGCAACTTAGGTTGAATGTAAATTTACTGGACTTAAAGCTTTTTCCTGAAATACATTCTATTCACAGTGAGCAGTATTCTCTTTTGGTATAAACAGATGAAACTTGTCTTATATCTTTTACCACACACTGATATTGATTTTTTAAAAAGTATATCTGTGCATTGACACTGACACCTGTGGATGCAGTGTTATCTAATAAGTTGACATCAAATTGATACAAGCAAATGCCCATCTATGAAATCATCTGGATTTGAAGCTCTAGTTTATTGTCCACTTCAAACTTAAAAGTATGCATTGCAGAACAGAGACGTTAAAAATTAAAGTGAACATGGAAATCATAAACTTATTTATTTCAATCTAATGCTCAAAAGTCCTAATTTCTAAATCCTAAGTCCAAAAGTCCTAAAAGTGAAAAAAAAACATACAAATGTGATGTTTACTTTCATGACAATTTTTCATCAAGTAACTGTAAGTGCAGTATTGTAATGCCAAAATCCCGGGTATTAGTGAAAAAGTAACATTTTCTCCAGGCTTTACATGTAAAGTCTGGGTGTTTAGTTCTGTTATTAAGAAAGGGGGGTGGGAAAACAAAGTGTTTCAAGACTATGCGCAGCAAGCCAGAAGCACTATTTGAAAAATCAACCACTTGGATAAGCCCGTAAGATGTTCATGGCTACAGCCCTTTCCTTTGTGGGTAATCACAATCTTTCATATTTGTGGATAGTATTCAATTTTAAAACACAGACACAGAACATAACATATTTCCAAAATTAGAACAGTACTGTTCAAAGTTGAGGTTCACATTTTTGAGTTACTGCTCCCCAAATCAAATAAAAGTACATTTTACACTGATCATATTAGTTTTGTTTTTATGATGCTAACAAATATATTTGCATATATATTTAATTTTAAAGCACCTCATCACTTGGCCAATCTGAGTTAAGAAGAATGGTATCTGAAAACAATCTTCTGATGAATTTCTAGGCATAAAAAGTTTCAGTTTAATGAAATGTGAGAATAGAGTTATAAAGAGAAAACTACAGTGATGCTACCTCAAGAATTTGATTAAACTTTCTTCTTTATTTTAGCATTTCTCTTTTATACCCCACTACTCTCATTCTCTCAAACTGCAGCTTCTGCTAAAAATTAGATATCTTATAAAAAATTTCATTTTTATGGTATATTTCTTAAAGTATTAATGTGATGTGGTGGTACAATCATGAAATTAAAATATTTTTAAATTGATGGAAAAAACAAACTCTCCACATAACAACCTGTATTTAAACCATAGAAACTGAAGGTCATAATTTATGTGTTTTACACATCTGTTTGGAAAAACTAAAGCTTTATACTCAGGCAACTCTATGTGAATTATATTTTTAGCAATGTATGTTTTCCACAGTTTATTTTCAGTTGTGCACATAATGTAAAAATATTTTTGACTAGCGGTTCCTACATTCCTAAATAATAGCCAGCTTTTATGGCATTCTAAAATGTAGGTAGAATATCTAGTCTGTTTTGGATCTTTTTTTACCTCCAGCTAAAAGGAGTCTGAAATGAAGTTCTCAGCTCCTTCTTAGTAAAACTGCTAGAAAAGTAAATAGATCTTAGCAAAAATATTTTTTCTGCCTCTAGTATGAGTGATTAATGTTGCAAGAACTATGTACTGCAAAGCAGAAGATTTCTTTACCCTGCAAAAGAAAAGTAAAGCATTGAAAGAGGATTTTAATGAAATCATAACATTAAAATAGTTTGTTAAGTCCCACTAATTTTCTAGGTGAAGGTTCTGAAGTGAATGTGAGGAAACATTAAAAAGGAATTGAATTTGCATTCCTTATGCTACAGGCACATGTTTACATGACCTTTAAAACAGAATTAAAGCCGTATCATCAGCAGCTGGAGGCAATTCACATTACCAAGGCAATCCAATCAGAATGCTAAACTAACTATAAAACATAAATTAAACTGATACAGAATCATCTTAATTCACTAGGTTTACTTGCAATGTACTTATATAATACTAGTCATTTCAAAGCAGTTTGCAGATCTGCCAAATGAGAAATAATCTAACATATCTGAAAACCGTGTCCAACTATGAGAATGAAAACTAGGAACACTTCAATGTACATTTCTCAAGAAGCCTTCATCATTGCTCAGAGTTCTCTTACTTAATGAACATTATTTACTTTCAACAATCACCTCCAAAAGCAAGCATCACACATAAAGACATAATGATCATTGCCATGCTGTAGACAAGACAGAGTTCATTTTCATGTCCAGGCGAACATTCAGAAGAGTTTGTAATGAATATTTAAAAGCTGATAAAATTTAACAGAACTTCTCTTTACACCAAACATCATCATATTATTCCCCACCATTTTTCACACCTTCTAATAACATCATAGTTGTTTTATTTCATGAAATATATAAATGAATTTAATTTTAAATACAGTAGGATGAGTTGCAGTTTTATATACAACTGTTATAAGATTTGCTTTAAAGACATGAAAGGAGAAAGCATATCTGTAGTGCAAGTTAGCATTTCACTAAATGTGTTTTACAAAAGCTTGCTTTCTTTCCACTTGTAATAGTAAGATTTCAGGGGAAAATTCTCTTTTCCAAAGTGTTTCTATTTGTTTCTTTTAATTCATTTTCATCCTATTGAGAAATTTTAGCATACTCCTTAATGATACTGAAAGCACAAAAGTATGTTTGAGAATGCAATTCTTCTATTCTGAGAGAGTGCATATAAAAGGTGGAGGCTCCAGTACTGCTATTCATTATGAATGTGTTAACACAGGATACACAAGAAGCTAAAAGAAAACCAAGCCTCTCCATTTGTAAGACTCAGTTCTTGTGACTTTAAAATCCACAGTCAGAGTTGAGTTCATTACTCAGGGAAATTTACAAATAGGCTTGTTCTTCAGTGTGAAATGATTCAACTCTAATCTCTCTGTGTGTCTCTCTGTCTCTGTCTCTGTCTCTGTCTCTGTCTCTCTCTCTCTCTCTCTCTCACACACACACAAACAGATGTTTGGAATCCATTTATTTGTGGGGGGCATAACTAATATTTACATTTAACACCTGGGGAAAGATTACATTAAAGGTAATGATGAAAACAGATGTGATTCAACTATAGCTTTACTTCAAATAGAATTTCCAATTGTTCTCTTTAACTAGAAGGACGAAGTATAGATGGGGAAAAGAAAAACATTCATTCTCACTATCATTTGAGTGCATTAATATTTGACCTTTGATATTTACATTATCCTGAACACTTTCCTTAATCATCTAAGGATCCCCATCCACCAGAATTAATAAAACACCAGAAATTTATCTTTTAGAGAAAGATATGAGGTTTAAATCTTGCTCTCTTCAATGTGAGAAAATTAACTTTATAGTGCCTAAACAAAAAATTTTAGTATGAATATCACCACAATGCACACTTATAGGAGTATTGTTCTCCTGAGAGAATCCTCATTGGCAGGAGGAGGGAAGACTGAAAGAGCAGAGCGGGAAAAAGCATCTTTCTGTGGAAAGTCTGGGCATTCCTTGGGGGAAAGGCAATACTTTAGATGCTTTACCTTAACATGGGCCTAAAGAGGGATACACTGAGTTTACGTGTACTTAGGCCTAGGATCAGTTTGTACTGCAAGATGCTAATGCTGCCCAGGGACAAAGATTCTCAACAAGACTAATCTAAGGCACAAGGCTGTTCAAAAGGCCCTGGAACATCACAGTGGCTTTGATGTTACACTAGATTCCTAACTCATTTTTCCATCATAAGGAGGAAGAAATCAACCTAGCCTCTATATTATAGATTCTGCTCCAAAAAGAAGACTAGAGACACAGAAGTTGGGTGGTCATGGTGGCTAGGGACTAACAAAATAAATCCTTTCTTACAGTTGTCTTACTTTTGCAATAGAACTCATTTGACTCAGAATTACCATCTGCAGAATTAAGACAAGATTTCTCAGTTGAATGTTCAAAATAATCATGATCCTCCCTCACCCCTAACTCAAGCATCAGCTCAAACCACCTCTGTTTGTATATGTTCAGGAGTTAAGGTCAGCCCAAGTCACTTTACTTCATCAGGGTGACAGCAAAGATCCCCAGGAAGTAATGGGTCCTGTTACTTCCCAAATTGTCCTCCTTACTTTGGGTCAGTTCTATAATTATTGTTACCTGTCACCCTCCTTATGTTGGTGTAAGTAGACTTGAAATTGCCAGAACACCAGAATATACAGCACACTAGCCTCAAAGTAATTCACCAAGTAAGAAGACCTAGTCAGGAGCTATTGTTCTTCTACTAGCCAATTGAACTCTTATATATTGAAAAGAGGCTCTTAAAAGTTCTTAAATATAAAATTCACAGGCTGATATGTGTTCACATATGTGCATGTGCAAATGCATAATATGGACCAATTTATGTAACCAGAAGAACTGGAAATCAAGTGTCAGATTAGATAAACCTCTTCTGAAGTAAAGGAGCCAAAAGGATTCCACAAATCCAGACCCAGAGGAAAGTGTTGTCAGTACGAAGAAACATTACAGAAGATGGTGTTTTTAAGAACACCCAGGAAGCCAGCATCCCTTCTCTAAGAACTAACATAACATCACAGAAGTGGGAGCACTGATATTCTTGTTTTAAACAAGTTCCCAAGATGTCTTTACAACGTGAAAATTTTTCCTCCAAACAATGCTTCTGTGTGAGAAATGTATATGTTTGTCTCATAGCTCTTAACAGTGTTCTGTTTCTACACTTTCTATGACAATAATTTAAAAATGTCTACGTCAAAACATCTGACTACATTTGATTCTTTGGTTTTCCCTACTATGTGACTCCAAAAATGGTAAGATTAACCATGAATATTAATCAAATCATTTACTAAAGATCCTCTCATAAAGAGTCATTGTTTCTCTGTATAACCAAACCTTCCTATTTTCCTATACATGCTCAGGTGTAAGGATGCTAGCCATTTCAGATAAATAGTATTCACTAGGCATGGAGTATAAGGGCAGAGAAGATGGGATCTCTGAGTGAATTCAGAGCATTTTCACAACTATGCATGTTAAAACCTTACTCAATCTATGAAGAAAAAAATGAATTTCAACTGAAGAAGCTCTAGTAACCACTAAAGTTACTTATTTGAAAAGTAATACTGTTCAATTAGTTGAGTTGTATAGATGCTTCCAATATCAGTCCATAGAGTTCCTTTACATGCCCTCTGATTGATTGTACAGATAGAACTATTTTTCTCATCTTTAAATACATCCACTGTTTCTGACTTTAGAGAATAATTTAAATTGAAAAAAAAAACTATTGCTGCCATTTATGTATAAAATCATTCTGTGACTCCATATAAAACAAAAATAGAACAGTGATTCTGTTTGAGATCTGTATTTTGTAAAACTCTCAACTGGGTCTCACAAAGCTAGACTCAGTCAGCAGTGCAAAACAAGTGACTGCCAAGCAACCCCCTCACAATTATTCTTAGACACCTCAATTCCTGATGGGAGGGTGATAGCCATGCTGAGTACTACACAGTCTTGTCTCCTTAGAGTTCATTCCCCGGGACCCCATAAGATCAGGGTTCATGTACTGACAATAGCATGAGCAAGGGAAGAGGTGACCCCAGGGGAGAAACTGAGACTGGGTCAAGGAGATCTGGGAATGTAGCTGTGGAAACAAGCATCCTTTCCCTAAGCAGCCAGGGGCTCTATTGTCTCTTCTTATATTCTAACCATCCTGTCTGTGCCTCAGCCACACAATGCCACAGCATTTCCCCCATCAACATTAAATTTAGCTGGCAAATGTCTAGTTCTCACAGATTATGGTATTCATACTAAAATTGCCATGAATAATATTGTAGTTTTGTACATTACCATGTTTCTGTTGCAGCTTCTACTATATGCTACTGTTTCTTTACATTCAACAAAAGACAAGCGACCCTTAAAATGAACTTCATTGCATTTGAGTCCTTGGTACTTACCAATGCTGTCTAAATTATTATATTTTAAATTATCCCCCAGAATATGGTGAACTCCTTACCTTACCTTGCTATAGTTTTCTAAAAAGAAAGAATATAAAGACAGAAAGAAAAATGGGAAAGGAAGAAAGGAGGAAAAAAAGACAAGACATGGAAAGAAAGAAAGGAGTGGGATATATAAGAGGAGCTACACTGAACAGCATGCTGTTTGCTCTGAAGGGTAGCTGTGCCTCCCCTTCCAAATGTCTTATGAGCGCAATGTACAGATACTGGGGGAATACGCTTCTTTCTCTGCTGCTTTCAGAAGCTGTTCAATTGTTTCCACTTCTTTATGAGCTCCTGGCTTTCAAAAAGAAAATGTGCACTTGTCCCTAGCAAACCCAATCTAACTTGTCCTGTTTCCAAAGTGAACTTGTGTTGAAGGTGAAGTTTTCAGTCTAGAGGTCATGCCCATGTGCCACATCCTACTGTCTGCAGCTTCATGCTATATTACACACAATGAAATCTGGCCTTTTATACTCCTTTCCCGACCCCCACCCCCACCCTCTGCCAGCTTCAGCTCCTGACAGCCTTTCTCCTCCATTCCCCAATTTGTACACATAATGAGAATGCTTCATAATCTACACACAAATATTAAATCTGCAAGAGTCATGATCACCATGGCTGAGGCGCTTTCAGAATGAGTCTGGATGCAGCCTGCCCAGCTGGAGCCATGCTAGCATGCTTCTACAGGAGCGAGACCTGAACCACATTAATCTGCTTAATTTCTTTTGTGAATCCTTCCTTGCTTGGAAACAAGAGGGCTTGAGCCTCTGCAAAGGCACTCAGAAACTTGCATCCTTTAATTTTGTTAGGAAGGAAAGCCATCTGAAACCCTCAACCATTAGATAAACAAAAGTATAAGTAAATCAAGCCAATCTGACTTTCTTTTCCAAATGAATTGTATTGCCCCCATTGAAAGGAAAGTAGGGGTATGGAAAATGTGGGGTGGGAAACTGGAGTGTGAAACAACTCAACAGGGAATGAAGATGTTGCCAATGCTTTCATGACCCAGGAATTGAAACTTCTGCAGTCTTGCTGGAGAAAGGTAGTGGATTTGCTACAATTGCAATTCCTCCACTTCAAAGCCCAGTTCCTATCTAGGACGACTTTTAGCTGCCCCAGCCCAGTAGGTTCGATAGCTATTGTCATATAATTCAAACCATTAGCTCTAGAGGGGATAGAGAAATCAGACTGAGGACCTAGAGTGAACTTCAAGATCTGGATGAGGAGCACACCAAGATATGTCTTTAGCCTAGATGCCAGAGAGATCGAGCTTGGTAGGAGTGACTTGGAGTTTAAGGCAAATTGCAGTCTATGAAAAATAAGTTACCAGTTCTTTGCAACAGTAGCTTCGCTTGGACTTATTTTTCTCCCATGTCCAGACAGGGTCGACTATTGAATGAGGCTCTTTTATTTTGCATGGGGCAGGGGATTTGTGACCATGGTCCCCCCTTTTATTCCTCTCTCTATGGAAACCCAAATCATGGGGAGAAATATGCAAGGCTGAATAAAGAGAAGCCACAGAAAGGAGCGCTTGAGAGCGGCATCTGTTACACTTGGGAAGTTAGACTGACAGGAGAGGGCGAAGGAAACCTCTCTAGTAGATTAGTTAGAACAGCAAGAAGATTCGACTACATGTAGATATTTTCTTCAGAAAGCAAAATGGGTCGTATTCAAGGGAAGTTTTTTGTTTTTTTTTTTTTTTACAACTGCCATAGGGAATGATTGCACCTAATCACATAGGCATTATCCATATTCATAACAATTTTTAAATGAAAGAAGGAGGAAGAAGGGAGAGGATAGAAGATGCAAGAGAAGAAGGGAGGGAAAGGAAGGAAAGAGAATGCTAAGAATTTCTGCTTCTAATATGCATCTATTTTGAAATTAAAGGCTAGAAAATAGGGCTATGAAAAATCTGTTCCTGGGTGTAGATGTATCTTCTTTGCTACCCTCCCCCTACCTCCAGACTTGGGACTAATGGTCTGAGCTACTTTTACTTTACTAGCAAAACCGGGTTATCAAAGCAAAGCAAGGCCATTACTAAGAGTAGTGTGTACTCCAAACACCCCTGCAAGTCAGAACTAGAAAAGGACCCCCTTTCACCAAAAAGCTTTATCAGATGATAATTATCTTCACCTCCTTAACAGCCAGACTGAGATAAGCAATTCTTTCACCCAAATGCAGCTGCTAGGTGGGGGTGGGGAACATACCAACAACATGGCAATAATCATGATCAGAGTTTTGCACATACAGTTTCTTCAACACATTTCCTCTGACCTTTCAGCTGACCCAATAAATATTAGCAAATGATCACCAAACAGGCAGTCTAATCGAGCACCGACAACTTCTTTTTGTTTGATTTTAATGAGTTCTTATTTCGTCAGATGCATAAGTTCAGGCACAAATTGGATTTCATTCTTGTAAAAAGATAATGCATACATTCAGCAGTAAGAAAAAGCCTACCTCATTCCTCCACAGAAAAGAGAAGAGATATAGAAACAGACACACAGAGATGGAGAGAAAGAGAGTGCCTGCGCACAAGAGTATAAGAGGGAGGGCGGGAGGGAGGGAGGGAGGGAAGGACAGAGGGTGGGAGGGAGAGAGGGAGGAAGGGAAGGAGGGAGAGGGAGGAAGGGAGGGAGGGAGAGAGAGAGAGAGAGAGAGAGAGAGAGAGAGAGAGAGAGAGAGAGAGAGAGAGAGAGAGAGAGGCAAAGGGAATGAATCGATTCCTAGGTTAAAAGCAGATAAGCCCTTACAATAGGGCATCAGCAAATGAACCTACAATTTCAATGAGGGAGCGTGGTGAAGCAGTGGTGGCGAAAGATCCTCTCTAACAATAATTACTAAGTGTTTATCTTTAAGAGCAAAAGAAAGATTTCAAACAGATGCCAGGTTTTCTCACCTAACAAACGCGCGTTTACATTTACCAATTTCTGCTCCTATTACTTTGTGCTGTCATAAGAATAATCACCAATTTCACAGGAAATAGATGCTCCTTAGCTATATAAAGGAATGGCAGAATAAGCTCACCTTGCTTTTAAAATTTTTTCTCATTTTCTTGCATTTTCTTCAGATCTGTCTTCTTAGAGAAACTAATGCCTTAATGACTTTCTGGTAGCTGCAAGCCTTCTTTTATTTCAGCTAAATATATGAAAATGTATGCAAATTTAAATCAAGCTTAACCTAGGAGCTCTTGCAATATATTTAATGGAATTTCAAACCAATAAGGGAACTCTGATGCCGTCTTCTGTAAGAGCAAATATAATTACACAGCCAGGTTTCCTCCGAAATTACCGAACGAAAAGGTCTTTTTTTTTTTTTTAAGAAAAAAAAAAAAACAACTTCTGATTTAGTGTGGGGTACCGTGTATTTACTGTCTTTTCCCAGCTCCTGTAATTCTAAAATCTTTGTATTTCCCCCAACTCTGATTCCAAACAACACCTTTGCGTGGGGCTGTGGAGCACGTGGACATGCTCTTCTCTAACTCGGAAAAGCCTGGGAGGGTATGTCTTTCCTTTAACCAAAATTTTAAAACAGTCGGGTCCCCCAGGCTGAAATCTGATTTAAGCTTTGAGGCAGCTGTGAAGGAATGGGAAAGCTGTACAAGATGCCTAGCCACCAAGGTCTCTCTCCGGGTTTCTCTCTTTTCTCTTTTTCCCATAACCCTATTCTTCTCCCCTCTTCCCTCTCCCCTCTCCTGTCTTCTCTCTCCTTGTCTCGCTCTCTCTCTCTGATTTTCTAAATTTTCAAAGAACAGTAGAGGAAGCACATTTCTCAATATTTCCCTCACACTGCCAAGGAATCAGGATGTAAAGGTTTCAAGGGGACAACACTGGGCGGGCATGGTGTTATGAACACTTTCCAGTCTGCGGGTTGGGAGTGGGGGAGTGGGTTTTCTGTGCGTCTAGGGTGAGTGTGAAAGATGACTGCGGGCTTCAGCAAGCAGTGCCTCTTACATAAAATGAGAGACCTCGAATGAGAACGGACAGGGAAGCAAAGATAAAGCCAGGTTTCCAATTAACCAGCAAACTTCAAACTGACTTGAGTCTTCCAAGGATCGCTTTAAGATTTACATTTGCAAACCCTCAACTCTTCATGCCCTGAATCAAAAATTTAAGAAAAAAAATAGAAATCTTTTTCCTAGATCGACTTAGTTTCTTATAAACGAAAAAAATAAAATAAGCAATAAGTTGGAATCGCTTTTATTGGATCATGAACTTTTTATTTTGGGTTCTGACCTAAGACATTACTTTGTTCAAAGTTTGTAGATGCGTTTTATTTTGCAGTCCCCACCACACAGTAACCCAAAGCGCTAACTAAACCTGAAAATTTTTTGTGCACTAAGATCAAAATGACATTTTAATTTGCTTTCTTTCTTTCTTTCTCTCTTTCTTTCTTTCTTTCTCTCTCTCTTTCTTTCTTTCTTTAATTTAAATAAGTCAAAGGGAGATCTGAAACCAAAGTTAGCCTCCTCACTTCCACTCCACACAAATATATCCCTTCTCCATCACAAGCAACCACGTAGTCACCAGGAGGGGGGAAAGGGTTAACTAAAAGAGCCGCTGCCACTCTGAGCAAGGCAGCCAATGGAGCCTAAAGATTGATTCACTTCCTGCTTGGGTCTCACTGAAACTCCGGAGCTTCGCCAGCCTAATTTGGAAAGCGAGCTCGGCCTCCCGCACCATCATTGGCTGAGTTTATGCCTGGCCAGGCCAAGTCGCACTGCGATTGGCCTTGGCGGGTGCCGGTAACCTGCGCTAGCGGCTTTGGTTCCCCCTCACCATAGATGTCAAAGGCTGAAGCTGCTCCCTTTGCCACATTATAACTAGTAGAGGATCTTCATCGACCATGGCCACAGCTGCCTCGAATCCCTACAGCATTCTCAGTTCCAGCTCCCTCGTCCATGCGGACTCTGCCGGAATGCAGCAGGGAAGTCCTTTCCGCAATCCTCAGAAACTTCTCCAAAGTGACTACTTGCAGGGAGTTCCCAGCAATGGGCATCCCCTCGGGCATCACTGGGTGACCAGTCTGAGCGACGGGGGCCCATGGTCCTCCACATTGGCCACCAGCCCCCTGGACCAGCCGGACGTGAAGCCAGGACGCGAAGATCTGCAATTGGGCGCAATCATCCATCACCGCTCGCCACACGTAGCCCACCACTCGCCCCACACTAACCATCCGAATGCCTGGGGAGCAAGCCCAGCTCCAAACTCGTCCATCACGTCTACCGGCCAACCTCTCAATGTGTATTCGCAGCCAGGCTTCACGGTGAGCGGTATGCTGGAGCACGGGGGACTCACTCCACCACCAGCCGCTGCCTCCACGCAGAGCCTGCATCCAGTGCTCCGGGAGCCTCCAGACCACGGTGAGCTGGGCTCGCACCACTGCCAGGACCACTCGGATGAGGAGACTCCAACCTCTGATGAGTTGGAACAGTTCGCCAAACAATTCAAACAAAGAAGAATCAAGTTGGGTTTCACGCAAGCCGACGTGGGGCTGGCACTGGGCACCCTGTATGGTAACGTGTTCTCGCAGACCACCATCTGCAGGTTCGAGGCCTTGCAACTGAGCTTCAAGAATATGTGCAAGCTGAAACCCCTGCTAAATAAGTGGCTGGAGGAGGCTGATTCATCCACAGGAAGCCCTACCAGCATTGACAAGATCGCCGCTCAGGGCCGCAAGCGCAAGAAGCGAACCTCCATCGAGGTGAGTGTCAAGGGCGTACTGGAAACGCATTTCCTCAAGTGTCCCAAGCCTGCAGCGCAGGAGATCTCCTCGCTGGCCGACAGCCTCCAGTTGGAGAAAGAAGTGGTGCGTGTCTGGTTCTGTAATAGAAGACAAAAAGAAAAAAGAATGACTCCGCCAGGGGATCAGCAGCCACACGAGGTTTATTCGCACACAGTGAAAACTGACGCGTCCTGCCACGATCTCTGACTGGAGAAAGCCCGGAGGTGGCCCACAGCACTGGGAGCAGTGCGGATCATTCTCACTCCCTTCCTTCCTTTCATCACTACATTCTTTATTATTGCTCTCTCTCTCTCTAGCTTGCTAGCTCTTTCTTTCTTTCTTTCTTTCTTTCTTTCTTTCTTTCTTTCTTTCTTTCTTTCTTTCTTTCTTTCTTTCTTTCTTTCACAGGGGTTTCTAACTTATGTTAAGAAAAGAAACACACACACACACACACACACACACACACACACACACACACACACACACACACATTCAGGCTTCTCAACTCTGAAACAAAATTATATTAAGCAGTCCAGGCGGGGACCTCATAGTCCCTGCTGCCAGAGCAATTTCCCTCCAACCTTTTCTGCTGATCAATACATATTGTTTACTCTGAGTAAGATTTGTTTGGTTGCTCCTCTCTAAAAAGGGCAAGGAGCTGGGTAACAGGGGTGGGGGCGGGAGAGGGTGGGAAGACAGATGTGTGCCTATGAATAACCTTTCAGCGCCTTGGTTATAGCAGCTGTATTTCAGGTGAAATCTGTTTTACAATAGACTAGTTTTGCATTTTTTAAAACTTCTATAGCGTTTCTAAATGTCTGCGGTGTTTTACTACAAGCTGTACACAATATTTGTGAGATAATTTGTATCTAATCGACCACTCCACATTATTATTGCTATTATTATTATTTCTTCATTGAGCTGATGGGTTTTTAATTGCTTAAAAAGGGAGGGGAGGCTGGAAGGAGGAAAGAGAAAAATGCTCACCTCTTGCACTCCCACACTTTCGAATCTGCATGGAGAGGAGAGGATAAGATGGAGAAAGTTGTTGATGTTTCTGTTTTTTTTTCCCGGGGACTGAGTGCCTATATGGGCAGAACAAGCAAACTGAAAGGGTTTGCAAAGTAGCCTGAAGAAGAGAGGCTATTTCGCTGCTTTTTGCCCCCTTTTTCCCCCCGCAACCGTGGAGTCTCTGAAGGCTTCCACAGCTTAAATCCCGGTGCCCCAGAAGGATTCAGCAGTGGCGCGCGAAGAATGGGGTTTGAGGGACCAGAAGGATTCTGAATTCACCATCGTAAATGCCTGTGCCTGAAGTTTCCCACAGGCTGCCAGCATAGTCAGGTTGACAACCTGCCCTACACCATGGTACACTCTCCCAGATGAAAGACTTTGCCTTCACAAATGGTGGCTTTCTCCGGAGACCACGACCCAAAGACGCTGGCGACAGATTGGGCCAGCGCCTCCCAGTTTGCGGCTCGCTCTCAGGGTGAGAAACACTCTCCGTAGGGTGGTGAGGGGTGGGCTAACAGGCACCCTCTGCTTAGTGCGGAGCGACAATAAACTGGTTGGCAAAAGTCTTGGAGATTCTGGTCCAGCCGTGTACCACCTCCTCCCTCTTGTATATACCAAGGTCTGAGTGAGCTCTTGGGGAGCCCATCTCAGCGTCTTTGACAAGCACAGCTGGTGGAAGCCCATGGCGAAGATTGAGCGAGCTAGGGATCGCCTGGGCAGCTGAGTTAATGCTTTTTTCTTTAAAAAAAAAATCAAAAATATGTGTGTATGTATTTCTTTGCGTGTGTGCGTGTGTGTGCAAACGTGTGTGTGTAGATAGCTGTGTGTATCGTATTACTGTATAAAAAAAAAACTTAAAAAAAAATCTCGCTAGGCTATGTAGAGATCCCAAAATTAAGCGGTTGCCGTGGCTTTATGGCTAGCTTTTTCTCATGTCCACAGGACAGGTTCACAGGTGCACCTCGTCCCCAACAAGCACTCTGTGCCGGCCCAGTGAAGCGCTCATGCCCAGCCAGCTATGGCGGGCCTGACCTGAAGGGGATCTCAGCACGCCAGGCTGATCTCAGGATTCAGCCTGCAGGCGAAGCTGTGGTAGACAAAGCTTCAAACTACCTAAGGACCAGAAAACCTTGTGCCCCTTGTAGAACTTGTGCCCCTTGTAGAAGATGCGCTAGTATGGGCTGCCAGGCCTCTGGGTGACCACACTGTGTCTCCTCTAGCCGCAGGTCGAAGAGCATATATTAATTCAAATCCCCGACCCTTTTGCTATTTTTTTTTCTTTTTTTCCTTGCCTTTCTTTTCTTTTCCTTTACTTTCCCTTTCTTCCCCCTTCTCTCTCTCTCTCTCTCTCTCTCTCTCTCTCTCTCTCTCTCTC
Organism: Peromyscus maniculatus bairdii; assembly: GCF_049852395.1. Classification (NCBI taxonomy): domain Eukaryota; kingdom Metazoa; phylum Chordata; class Mammalia; order Rodentia; family Cricetidae; genus Peromyscus; species Peromyscus maniculatus. The sequence goes on along the minus strand of NC_134875.1, from coordinate 75,783,714 downwards.
TCTCTCTCTCTCTCTCTCTCTCTTTCTCTCCTTCTCCTCCTTCTCCCTCTTCTTTTGTCAAACCTCTGAATTCTCTTACTTTTAGGTTTTAGTTCTGCGATTTTATTTTCCTAGTTGAATTCATGTTTCCCAAATGTTTGAAGGTGGTGGGTTGTTTGATTTTTTTTTTCCTTTGCAGTTAAACGCTATGGTTCAAACCTGAGTTAACCCAAATATTTCTGCCGACTTTATAACTGTACAGTTTTGTATATTAAACGTTTTTGAAGTTATTAATTTAAAAAAAGATCATTTAGTTTATTCATTTAGTAACTGATGTATAATAAACGCTATTTTCATTAAGAGTTGCTTTTTCAACTATTTTATTCAAATTGCCTATTGCAGTTGCCAACAATTATTTATTTTCAATAAATTCTGCATTGTGTTTAAATAGAAATTGTTTCAAAGATGAGTTGGGTGTCAAAAAGAAAACAATTCGCTGTAATGTTTGATGTGAACAGTTTCAGTCAAGGGGTTTATATTGACGCAATATTTTATTGTTGTAAAAGATTTAAAAGGTTTAAATAAAACATTTTTCCAAAAAAAAAAAATGTTTTCTTCTCTTGGCCTTATTGTGTTATGTGTGAGGTGGAGCATTTAAAGAGGTACATCCTGGATGAGCAAGGCATTTGCTTTGCTTCGGGTTAGAAATTATTAGTTTTTACTTTAATTCCGGTTTCTATTCCTCTGACTTTTGCCCTTAAGGCTCAGAAACATACTCTCACACACAATACCTGTTTGTTCACCCACACCCATGTGCTCACATAAAATGCACACCTCAATGGTGGAAAGCCAGGTGGGTAAGACTATTTTATTAGTGTTCTCTTAGAACATGTCTTTGTCAACCAGTGTCTTCTAGTCTACTTTTCCTCACCCCACCCTACCTCACTGCAGCCCCCAAAATTAGACCCAAACCTTCCCGAGACTTCTATGTTCCTTACATGTCCTCATGCTTCTTTTCTCCACACTCCTGACAGTTCCCTTCTAGTAAGATACCGGGATATGATTTCATGTATTGATTTTCTTAAGGTGCTCCCTGGGCCCAGAAACCTCAAGGAAACTGTTGGTTTCGATCCCTATCTATCTGGCTTGTAAGAGGGAAAAGAATGAGACAATTGGGGAGAATTTTGATTTATTATAGTCATCTTTCCATTCCCACATATAATTTTACATCTATTTAATAAATCCTTCCATGAAATAAGGGACTGCTACCTGTAGTGATAGCTAATGAGTAATTTGCCAAATATAAGACAATTCTCTTTTAAGGTTTTACATGTACAAGCATGTTTTGTCCAACTTTTTTTGGTTGATGCATTTGAATAAATAAACAATATATAAATTTCCAGCAATACAGACCCCTTCTACTTATACTCTGATAGAGATATTTTTCTTAGACAAATCATAATTATTTAATCACTTCAATAGGTAATGATTATCACAAATGATGCCTTAACTTTTAAAGATTGCCTGATTATTTACAGCTGTATAGTAAAACATACACTTGACTGTTTTCTATGAAACATGACACATATTGTTTGTATATTCATGGATATATCTGGATATATCCCCTTTGCACATAATACTGTTTTTTTAAATTTTTTATGTATTTTGTGTGTGTGTGTGTGTGTGTGTGTGTGTGTGTGTGTGTGTGTGTGTGTTACATTTGTGTGAGTGTTCACAGAGGTCAGAAGATGGTGTTCCATCCCCTGGAGTTTAAGGTAGTTGTGAGCCACTCAACATGGATTCAAGGAGCCAACCTGGAGTTCTCTAGAAGAGGAGGAAGCTCTCTTAAACACTGAGTCATCTCTCCAGCCCATAATATTGATTTTATAGAGTTGAACCTATAATGTTCTTTTTTCTTACTAAAGAACTGCACACAACTACTAACTTTCAGTTTATCCTGAACTCTTAGGTGAAGTCACTTGCAGATATTTTAGGAGACATTTATGTGACTGTATAGACAGAGGAATCATCAGTACTTTATTAATATATTAATATGCATTATACATATATATCTATCTGAAGCTGACTTCCTTTATTGCCTTTTTTCTTCTTAACCATAACCTAGCAGACTTTTATGATAACCTTATCAATCTATGTATAATGAGAATATTATCATTAAAAATCCAGTGTTGTTGGTGCTTTTGCATAGGGCTTTCCCTTTCTTAAGGTAGCTTCTTTTCCAGCTCCCCACCAATGCCTTTGCACAAGTAAGTAGCTTTTGTCTTGGCTTTTTTTCAGGTCTTTACAAATGTAGCTCTCTCTTAGGAAGAACTGATGGATTTAAAATGAACAGTAATAATTAATCATATCTAGTGCTATGAAGGCAAAAAAATTCAACCCCAACAACATGTCAGAATAATAAAACAGAGAGAAATTGTAAGGGGGAGTAGGATGAGACTACAGTAAGTATGCAGGTGTTACACATGTATAAATAAAGACAAACTTCAACCTATCGACACATGCCTATAAATGTTGGTTGTTTACATACTTGTACATAAGTAAAAGAGAGAAATAAATTGCTAACTTTCATAAATTATTTCTCTATCAACAAAAAGAGGAAAATTAGATGCAAGGAAATTAGTTTCTTACCTTTAAAAAGAACCAAATTGAGGCAATTATTGCCTAAATTAGTACATGGGGAGTATTTGTCTTTAATGAAAGCAAACACTGTTTCTTGAAAATATTCAGCATTCAAAATTTCCCTTGTTCTGTAGTCGGTCATTGTTGCTTTCATTGTTTGTAGTGATACAAGTTGAACATAAGTTTCTGTTCCTAAAATATCTTTTATATAAAGGAGAGATGAGACCAAGGAGAACAAGAATGTAGGAAATAGCTGGAGGTTGAAAGTAATTTGAAAAAGAGAAAAGTGTATTTCTCCCACTTCTCAGATCTTTCTAAAGGCACATATGGAACCTCCAAGTTCTGCAAATTATTCTACAACTTGGTGGTTAGAATCCAAGCATGTGAGACTTCAACAATCCAAAAGTCCAGTTCAGGCACCCTTTCAACTATCTCAACTAAGGTGGGGTCATCCTTATGGATTCCTGGGATCTTCTCTAGAACCTTGTTTCTTCCTATTCCCACGATGCCTTCATTTATCATGGTATCTCTTTTCTTGCTCTCCCACTCTGTCCCTGTTCCAGCTTGAACCTCTGCTTTTCTTATGTTCTCATCCCCCATTCCTTGCCCTCCCCACCCCCAGTTTGCTCATGTACATCTCATCTATTTCTCCTTTGCTGGGCTATCTATGTGTCCCTCTTAGGGTCCTCCTTGGTGCCTGAACTGGTCTACTCTGGTAATCAGATTAGTGAATACCCTGTCATCAAAGAGCCTCAACCAGTGACTGATGGAAGCAAATGCAGAGATCCAAGGCCTGGTGCCAGGCCAAGCTCCAGGAGTCAATGAGAGACAGGAGGGATTCTATGAGCAAGGGACATTGAGATCATGATGGGAAAATGTACAGAGACAATCAGCCACACTAGTGGAAATCCATGAACTGTGGACCAATAGCTGTGGAGCACCCATGGGAATTGCCTGGGCCCTCTGGATAGGGAAGACAGTTGTTTAGCTTGAACTGCTTAGGGGACCCTCAGCAGGGGGATCAGGATCCATCCCTGGTGCATGAGCAGGCTTTTTGGAGCCCAGTGCCTAAGGTGTGACACCTTGCACAGACTTGGTGCAGGGGAGAGGAGCTTGGACCTGCCTCAACTGAATGTGCCAGGCTCTGTTGTATCTCTATGGGTGACCTTGCCTTGGAGGAGGTGGGAATGGGGGGTGGGTTGGGGGAAAAGCTGGGGTTCAGGAAGAGGTAAGAGGGGGTATCTGTGGTTGGTATGTAAAATGAATAGAAAATTTCTTAACAATAATAATAATAGTAATAATAATAATAATAATAATAATAATAAACAATCCAAAAGTCCTTCAAGAAGAAAAAGCAATACTGTAGAAATCATTGCTAGCACTCACACTCAAGTGTTCTTTAAAATAAGAGTAGAATGTTTTTATACATGCTCCAGACAGCATTCTTAATGTAGTAGACCTCCAACTTACCCAAAGATATTAATTTTCAAAATATTATCACAAGTGGATACACAGTATGTTCAAAATCAATTAAGTCTTTTAAAAATAAAATGAAATAGAGGTACCTTTTCAAAAGAGCACTGATAAAAAAAAAAGCATGGATGGTAGGACATTTCCAAACTCATGTGACCATTTAAAAGAACATAGTCTGAAAAACCAAATCCAGTTAACTTCTGCCACCTCTAAGAATTGGGAAATAATCACATATAGGGATCAAAAATACTATCCTTGTACAGGACATTCAGAAAATTAAGCCCCATGTGTATTGAGATGAAAGGACATTTGTTCACTATAATTTCTTTCCTAAATACAAGTATAGAATCTGTACCCATTCGAACACTATATAATTCATTAGTTTGAATGCTATGCTTTGTTTACAACACTATTTGTTACCAAGAAAAAAAATAATGATAGTTTTGCTCTCTAAAGGAAGAAGTGGGGTATCATATTTTGAGGTGAACACAACAATCTTCTCATATATCCAAACCCTCTTCCATATACCAACAAACAGACTGTCCTCAAAGATGAGGATATTGATCAACTCATTGAATATGCATTTTGTCTTTCTGGATACTCAAGTTGTGCCCACATTATTCCTGTATAGGTAACTGAAATGAGGGGGAAAAGACTTTACTTCATAAAAACCTTGCTATATCTATAAAATATCAAAAGACCTAGTTTCAGTGATCCTCACCTTAATCCAGCACGTGCATGCACGTGTGTGAGTGCACGCGCGCGCACACATACACACACACACACACACACTTATTTAGCTGCTTGCATTGTTAGCAATGAATATTTTATCAGCCATTCCTATAAGGAATGTGATCATGGAATGTATTATTATTATTTCTCATTTTCTTTAGCTATTTTTCATATATTATAAAACCTTTAAATGTGGCTGATTCCCATATCTATGCAGCCCTTCCTCTTTCTCCCTTTCACATACCTATGAAAAAATCATGTTAAATGTAAATTTGTAAGATACATATTAGTATCCTCCCCAAAATATTAAAAGTAAATTCATTGTACATAATTTTTGATAAAAGTTTTCTTTCTTATACAGCTTCAATATGAACACAGATAACCCTGGACCCCAGCAAGGATTGCTGATTGGCATCATATTTTTAAAGTGTAGCAATTAGAGGTACTACAACTAGATGCAGTAGTTTATTAGGCTTCAAATGATATATAATTATAATATATGTATATATTATAAACCACATAAAGAACTGCATTATGGTGGAATTGTTGCACAGAATAGTTGTATTTTTCTTAATGTTTTGTCATTTTGGTCTACCTATCAAGGTGTTAGTACCCATATTTAGTTTACATTAGTATTGTTTAAAAATATCTAGCCACAAAGTATTTGAATTTATGCATGTAGAAATGGTCAGAACCAAACATAGAGGTATGTGTCATAAAAAAGTGAAGGGGAAAAACTCAAATTTGTGAGGTGTGTTGGTAGTGACTCTGTGAAGGACCTTACACAATAGTCACTGTTAAAGTATGGCTTAACTTGCTCTGCTCACCCATGAAGAGCAAGCAGTTCTCTACAAACACCCTTCTTTCATCAGAGGAAAAGAGACTGAGTGTTTTAATCTGAAAGTTTAAATTCTGAGTCTCTGAGTTGAGAATGGTTGAAATTATGAATAAACTTCCTTTAATCATCTACATTTTACATACTATTTCAAGAGAGAAATCCTAAAATCGTTCAAATTTTACACCAAAAGTGAAACTAGCTTTTTGTTTTGTTTTGTATTTTAAAAGTAGCTCTTTCATGTCCCCTGAGTCCTCTCCGTACCATTGGCCATGGATGACTAGGTAGTGTTTCCAGATGGTTCCACTAGCTTTCCAAGGGCAGGTCTACAAGACAAAGGACCCATTTCCTACCTTGAGAACTGCAGCCTTTTGCCTGAAGGGGAAATTCAACTGATCAAGCCCTGTGGTATATTTTACCTCTTAGTACTCTGTTTCTGCATGACATAGGTTGAAGTCTTCTGTGGAGCTAGGAAACTTTTATTTTCATGAATGAATTAAAAATACATTGGAATAACTGAGTATTTTTAAAATGTCAAACTTAAAATTCTTTTTTTGCAGCTTTCTCTGTACATCTGATTGGCACTTCACACTACCACATTTAAGGCTAACTTAGAGAATGTACTAAAACAATTTTAAAAAAACTAGTAAACTTCAAGTTTCTAGTGTACTTTTCCTCTGTAGGCAACCCTAGGAACTTTGTAAATGGTGCCCACACTGTGCTTTGCAACAGCCAATATGCAAATCACAACAAAATGATCACTTCAGGCCACACAAAATGACCACACACAATCTGTGCAAAAAGCTCATTAATATCAATAGGCATCCTGTGCACAATTGAAGGGCACTCTATGCTATGGGTTTCATTCATTGCTGTGTGAGAGTATGAAAGTGCATGGGCTCACCATTCAGTCCCACAAATTAAACTCATGTGACATAGGTGAAGAAAGCAAATAAAATGCATTCATATACATATAATAATTGTTGGTTAAATTTGTCTTTAAGCTTCTAGGAGAGAAGCGCATGTAATTTGGTTACAGAAAACAGAAATATTCAAAGCAGTTGTACATTTGAGATATGTAATACTTTCAATTAAAATAATTATAAACATGTGGGAAATATTTTCAGGAAAATAGTTAAATTTAAAGGAGCATCTCCAAGCTGCTTCCTAACACACACACACACACACACACACACACACACACACAGACACACACACACACACACACACATGCATTCATGCATGCACACACACATGCTCTTTTACAAATTTTCCTTAAAAGGAATTAAAATAAATTGTCTTAAGCTGAGACAATACAACCATTCCAGTGATTTGTCCAGCCCCTAACCCCATCATACAAATATCAGTCTGCACTTTCTGAAAAACAAAGAAGTTGCTCAAATGACTGTGGGGAGGGTGCCATGTTTTAAATGCATTAAGGCAAAACAGGCATTCAGCACAGAGACCATTAATAGTTTAATACAGACTATTTTAACCCATTTGACAGTGAGGAATGTGATAGAAATGATGACTCCTCTGTGATGGAAAGACTATGAATGATATTGTCATTGCTTTCTGATAGTATGCGAACATTTATTTCTTCAAAGAACACATAAAAATTCAACTCACCTGCAATAAAACTGTGTACTTACTGTAAAATATTTCTTGCTCTAAATGCTTTAGACCTGCTCTGTTCCTGTTCCATGCCTCTCACTGTCAGACTTGTGTAGCACCCACCCAAAACTCAGTGTCAAATTGAGAAGTGGCAAGAGGAGGCCAAGATACATAATACCTTAAAACTAGTCTCTACCTTTCCACATATAATCGTATGAATTTCAAAATCCAGCACTTTTAGCTGAATAAATATTCAAATTTTATATACAGGTTTGTATACTAAAAATAGCAACATCAGTCAATTTAATAAACATTTCTTGAGTGTCTCCTATTAGTGTGGCATTATTGAAGTGGAATGTAAAGAGTGTGAAATAAATAAATGGGCATTGCTTCAAAAAAATAACCATCCCTGGGGTAAGAGAGGAAGAAAATAGAAATATTCAAAGTCAACTGTTAATTAAATGGATATGTACTATTATCAATGAAGGTGCTAACTATTTTTATTGCTGTCTTATGAGCACTCATGAGCATATCATTTCTTTGTGTTATTTTTAATAATACTGTATTTCTTTATTGAGATACTTGTAATTGTTAATCAGACACTAAGTTGTTATTTGTAAGTTCGTCCAACTGAATTTCAACTCTGATCAGCTTGAATTCTTTCCCTGTATACAATTTTCAAGAGAATAAAGTCAAAGAATGCAATAAATGTTGGAAAAGGCACTTCCTATTCCTCTTCTCTCCATTTGCATAAATGACAGGTAACCTAAGCAATGTGAGAAGCTTCCTTCCCTATTTTCAGCTACTACACGATTAGAAGATTAGTCTGTCAGACACTTCTGGAACTGCTAACTCCTGTTTGAGTTAAGGAGGGAAAGCCTCACCAGCAGGTGCTAGAAATCAAACTCCAAAACAAGGAGATTCTGTGTGATGGTTCCACTCACAGCATGCATGTCATTGCGTGAGATTTACGACACAATAAAAGCACCGGGCAAAGACAAGCATGAAAAATACATTTGGAGACAGAAATTCTTGTTAGAAATTTTAAGGACTTTGTGTTTTAAAATGAGAAAGGAAAAACAAAACCTCAAAAATGCTGGAAAAAAAGCTCTTTGTTAACAAACTTTTTCTTAGCTAAAAACCTGGCTTCACTGAAAATTTTCAGTAGTGCCTTTTTGTGAACTGCTAATGTGTTAATTCATTCCTATGAATTCAGGAACCTGTGGAGAAATGGCATTGATATTTACAGTGTGACTAGTTGACTTATTAGGATGATTTTCAGAGCTTAAAGAAACCTGAGTCTCTAACAGAGACTCATTAAGTATGGAAAGCATTCTTTTTTTCCTTTTCCTCCTTTTTGAAATGCACTCAACAAAGCAAGGCTCGCAGCACTATTTCAAAATTTCCAATTATTTTGGGGAAAATATGCTCAGTGTGAAATATGTTCCCTAACACTGATAAAAGAAGTAATCAGAGGAATAAAAAAATCATGTTCAATTGTCCTGCATTTGCACTCTTACATTAACAACAGAGAGTAATGAGATGCAAAGGCATGCTTATCTGAGAGGAAAGAGCTAGCAAAACAGTGGACAATGTCATGAACATGTCTTCCTACCTAAGGCTTCTGGGCAGACTTGCTACTGTCATCATTTATGCTGTTTGGGTAACAGAGATGAAATGATGAACTGGGGTACAGTCACATCAACGCAATGATGAGCCGTGCTACAATGAATCCTTAGTTGAATAAATAATCCATTTGGGGCTTGTCAGGAGTCATCCTATGGGGCTGTCAAGATAGATTACTCACTAAAATGTTTGCTTTGCAAGCATGATGACCTGAGTTCCATTTCCAGAATCCATGAGCTGGACTGGGTGGATGCATGTGCTTTTAATAGCAGTGCTTGTGACACAGAGATGGGTGGGTGCCTGGTGCTTTATGGATATTTAGCCTAGCCTACTTGGCAAGTTTCAATCCTGTGAGGTGGGTTGGTGGCTCCTGAAGAACAACATGCACGACCGTCCTCTGCCCTCCACACACAAGTCACACACATAAATGTTAACACCAGATGTATTTATATCAATAACTTTTCTACAATATATACTGTAATTTTTAAAAGTTTTCTCTTTCCCCTCTCCCCTGTATCTCTCTCTTTCTCTCTCTCTTCCTTCTTCCCCCTCTCCCTCTGACAATTTTATTAGAGTTTAAAAGAAAACCCCCAAGATGGGCAAGTTGTAAATCTCAGCAGCTGCCCGGAGAAGGAGAATGGAGAAGAGAACGGAAAACGGCACTCTGCTTGACTATTTATGGCTATCTTCAGAAGCTTTGTATCTAAAACAAACTAAGGCACATTCTTATTTTGTTTGTTTTCTTGATTATTGTGGTAGAATCTCACTATGTAACTTTGAACTGCTGATCGTCCTGCCTCTACATCCTGAGTTCTGGATTTACAGACTTGTATACTTCCATGTCCACCTAAGACATCAGGGTAACAATTTTAAAAGTTGCCTCAATTATTTTTCTACCATTTCCTACCATTCAGCAATTTTTTTTTTGTTTTTTTTTTTTTGTTTTTCGAGACAGGGTTTCTCTGTGTAGCTTTGCGCCTTTCCTGGAACTCACTTGGTAGCCCAGGCTGGCCTTGAACTCACAGAGATCCGCCTGCCTCTGCCTCCCGAGTGCTGGGATTAAAGGCGTGCGCCACCACCGCCCGGCCCATTCAGCAATTTTTATGACTTTTTCAACTCATCATTTTCCTAAATATTCCAGAGTTGCAGTTTAATGAGCTATGTGATATCGAAGTTCGTTAACTTTGGAGCTCCAATTTCTTCATCTGTGCAATGGGAATATTACTTTTATCTAATAGGGTCGTGAAAATTAAAAATATAATCCATGCAATAACACATAACTTCTGGCTTGTGGTATTTTTTTAGCATTAAGTCTTATTGCTCTGTTTATGTGTTTTCCTTTTTTAAATTCCATACTGTAACATAAGGTGTGAGTTTGCTGTAATGTATTCAAGTAGAGTGAACAGAGAGTCTGTGTTTTAACACTGACTACTGTTGTGCTTCCCATCATTTTCTCCTTAGCAACACCTATGACAATTGTCATTTATATGAGCAACATGTTCAATAGATTTTCCCCAGCATTATGTGTAATTCCCCAGACATTGACTGTAATACGAGAGATTGAGAGAGTTATGATCTAGACAACCTAGAATCTGTTCTTATTTATTTTAACAAGGCAAGGAAGTGACACTTTGCAACTTCAACTACCATAGTAATCCATTGTTCTTGGCATGCCTAACAACACAGTGAAAGACAACCATGTCTTGTCACACCAAGGTTGAAAACTGCTGTGTTTGGGAATGTCCATGTATTTCTCAATCTAAAATATGAACAATAAACAGTGACATCCTCTTTATTTAACAATCATAACCACTATTGTATCTCCACTAAGGAAAATAATTAAAAAATACCTCCATTGTAGAAATATGTGGAGTCCTACAAAAAGGTTACACATCATTTCTTCTGTGTTTATTGTCATTTAGAAAAAGCAGACTCGTATTAGCATATTTCTTTTCCCACTCTAAACGGAAATACAGTGTGGCTTCTGTGAAAATATAAAACCTTATATATTCTAGGTGAAAGAATAAGCAAGTGTACAACTTTGACCTTTTCAGAGCTTGTGCAGTGTGATTCACTATCCATCTCTCTTCCTCCTGTTTACAGTCCTAGTAACCTGTAGAGATAAACTGGTATAGGCGACCAATCAAAGTGCAGAATATTGAAAAGGTTAAAGTCTATGTTTATGAGTCTATTAAATGTTTATAGTCTTTCACAGACTGCACTGGGCCTTAACACTATTGTAGCTTATTTCTGTAATGAACATTACAACAAGAGAAAAATAGGAAAAAAAATCCTTTCTCAAAACAAAATCTGTAATGAGAACACAGAATAGTATAGTATATGTTAATTTGTTCCCATGACAATAACTACAAGAAAAATGAAAAATAATGCCAAACTAAACCACTCCTTGTAAAGAGTAGGATTATACAGGGGCTGCAAGAAACTGAGTTTAAAGGCTCTAATCCTTAGAGTGACAGTGACTTTTATTCCTTGGAGAAAGGTAAAGGCATTCTCAATGTGGATCCATGCATAACCATGAAACATCTGACTCCTTTCTAACCTTTCTAGTCAAAGGCTGATAAATAATTTTAATTTTATCAGATAGCGAGCATTAGTGCACATGTTATCATATATGTCTGCCTCACTGTTTTATATGAATTGTTATTTCCCTGGATAATGTTTAAAGTATCTAAAGCTTTATAGAATAATTATACATTATATGAAAAAAATTTCTTTTGTCTGAGCATTAGGTTAAATGTCAGGTCTTATAAAAATAATAAAAATCACCTTCTATATATAATCCACATCCAAATTAGTTGTGTTTAGAATTTTTTCTTCACTGAAAGTTCAAGTATGTTGGTATAAATTCCCCAGACTGACAGATGTCAGCTTTAGTCATACTGGCATGAGTTAAAATATGTTAATCATTTTCTTCTGTTTCAAAAGTGATCTTAGGAAGATTTCCAATATTATTACAAGTCATAAAAAATAAGTCATCAAACTCTTGTTCCAAATGATGTTTCTTTCAAGAGAAAAAAAATAAAAGATGTTTTAGATTTTAAAACAATGATGTTTATAATGTAATACTAGCAAAAACTACAGTAGTAGCTTGACAACATCTATATTTAAAATTGCATCATTTATAATTGGAAAAGATTTTTTTTCCATTTTATAGGCTGATATTTTTGTCCTATTGACAGTGTCCTCTGCCTCAGAAGATTTTCAGTTTCATGAGGGTCCATTTATTATTTGTTGATCTTAGTGCCTATGCTATGGTGTTCTATTCAGGAAGTTGTCTCCTGTGCCAATGTTTTCAAGGCTATTCCTCACTTTCTCTTCCATCGGTTTCAGTGTGTCTGGTTTTAGGTTGAGGTCTGTGATTCACTTGGACTTGAGTTTTGTGCAGTGTGATAGATATAGATCCATTTGTATTCTTCATGCAGCTACCCATTTTGACCAGTCCAGTTGGTTGAAGATGCTATATTTTATCCAGTTTGTAGTTTTTGGCTTCTTTATCAAAAAGCAGGTGTCCATACGTGTGTTGACTTAAGTCTGGGTCTTCAATTTGGTTCCATTGACCAGTGTGTCTACTTTTATGCTAATATCCTGTTGTGTTTATTACTATACCTCTGTAGTACAACTTGAAATCAGGGATGGTACTATCACAAAAGTTATTTTATTTTATTATTTTATTTTCATTTCAGGATTGTTTTTGATATTCTGGCTCTTTTGTTTCTACATGATGTTGTAATTTTTCTCCATTTCTGTGAGGAATTGTGTTTAGATTTTTATGGAGATTGCATTGAAGGGATCCTATGGAAACCCTTAAACATCTCAGGTTATTGTGAAGACTATTGGTTTGCTCTCCATAAACTGATAGTAATGCCCTATTGCTGAAAACACCACTTACATATGTCAATATGTTCATTACATATGTTCAACATGTCACTGAACATAGAGAAGCTGAGTTTGTGCATAACTATAGCCTTTACCCCTACTGACTAGTGCTCATGATACTAGAAAATACTTTGCATGCTATCAGAGGAAAAAAGGAACCACCAGCCTAGCTACATAAACCCCTTGATCTACAATTGTGACTGCCTGCATGATATGCTGATGTAATAGTGGTGTAAATGCTGTAGAAGTAATTAATCACTTTCTCATTAGAATTAGATCCACTCCATGAGATGGAACACATGGTTGACACTGCTTAGGTGGTCAAGAACCTGAGACTAGATAGGCCATGAACCTGGGGAAAAGCCAAATATTACTGTTCTGTTAGGTAACAGCAGGAAAATGACTCCTAGTGATTCTGTTATCAGTGCTGTCATCAAAGAAGCTTCTTGTTGCAAGAAGGGAACTAACATAGAAACCCACAACTGAACAATGTGCAGAGAATGGGAAATTTGGGAATGCTTAGTTCTGAATAGGATGTATTTATCAAAACCCTCCCACCAGGACTCAGGGACTTTTGTGAAAGGGGAAGCAGAAAGATTGTGAGATCCCGGGAATAGGTGCCACCAAAGAAGCAGTATCTTCCAGACTCAACTGGACTGAATAACATATGAATTTACAAAGACTGTGGCAGCATGCATTGGGGGCTGCACAGGCTTTAGCCAGATTGAGTCCCAGTGCTGAGTCAGAGAAGTGGACATGAGTTGCCATTCTAACTGAGAAGCTATCTCCAATTGGCAACTGCTTGCAAAAGAAAATACAATTTTCTCTAATGGAATCTCAGTGGGTATATTAACCATACTTAAGGGCAGGCCCCATGACCAGCAGTAGACTAACAATATAAAGTGAACTCAATAGTATTTTTTGTAGACTTCTGTTTCATATTGTTTGTTTGGGCATTTTTAATCCTACTTGACTTTTGTCTGTATATTACAGTTTCTGATTTTGTGTTTTTATGGGATTTGTTTCTGTGTGTGTGTGTGTGTGTGTGTGTGTGTGTGTGTGTGTGTGTGTGTGCGCCTGAGCTTCTCATGTTATTTCATCTTTTAAATTATGGTTTATTTTGCTTCCATTTGTTCATTTGTTTCCTAAAAAGATAGAGAAAGAAATGGCATGTAGTTGGGTGAGTGGAGAGGTGGGAGGATTTGGAATTTATTAGGGTAGGGAAACTGTGATCTGAATATATTATACAAAAATATTTTTCATTTGCACAATTAAAAAAATATTTTTTTCTTTATTTTATATTGCATGCAACCAAGAATATCACGGCTCATATGTGGACATATGTATGCAACTTGCCTGAATTAGTTCTCTACTCACATCATGTAGATTTGGAGCTTCAAACTCAGGTCCCTAGCCTTGTGTGGTAAGTGCCTGTAGCTGAAAAGTTTCTCTCTGGGTACAGGCAAGCCTCCGCAGTCCCACAGCCCACTTATAAAGTAATCACTCAGAAGCTTATATTAATTAAAATGGCTTGGAGCTGGGCGGTGGTGGCGCATGCCTTTAATCCCAGCACTCGGGAGGCAGAGCCAGGCGGATCTCTGTGAGTTGGAGGCCAGCCTGGGCTACCAAGTGAGTTCCAGGAAAGGCGCAAAGCTACATAGAGAAACCCTGTCTCGAAAAAACAAAAAAAAAAAAAAATGGCTTGGCCATTAGCTCAGGCCTACCACTGACTAGCTCTTACATTTAAACTAACCCATATTTCTTACTTATGTTTAGCCATGTGGTTTGGTCCCTTTGCTCAGCTCTGCCTTCACATCTTGCTTCCTCTGTATCTGGCTAACCACTCTAACTGACTCTGCTCAGAATTCTCCTCTCTGTTTGTCCCGCCTATTCTTCCTGCCTGGCTACTAGCCAGTCAGCACTTATTTATTAACCAATCAGAGCAACACATTCACAGTGCACAGAGCGATATCCATAGCAAGTGCCTCTAACTGCTGAGCAATTTTGCTGGCCATAAAATTTTGTCATTTAGAGAATCATCTTTGTTATCTTTGTGTGTGTGTGTGTGTGTGTGTGTGTGTGTGTGTGTGTGTGTGTGTGTGTGTGTGTTGTGTTGAGGCACAAATCTAGGGCCTTGTACTTACCAGACTAGGCCTTTGCTACTAAGCTACCTTCTAACCCAGCTATCTTCTTTGAATTGTGGAAAAACTAAAGTACTGAACATAAAGCAATTTGAGACTCAGTCAAAATTTCATTTCAAAGGTAACATTTTAAACTGCTTTTAGATGATATGAATCATAATTTTCTATTTTCAACAGTTTGGAGGAAGGCAGACACTACAGTTGGACAGAAAAGAAAAATGAGTTGGTGAGTATCACAATGGTCTAATTTTCATACAGAAAAGTTTTCTATATTTTTTTCAGGTCTACAGTTTCATTCTAATGGAATAATACTCTATTTATTGAATTATTAAATAGTAACATTTTCATACTGTAAGTCTCTATATTATTCTCAGAAACGTTTTGACAAAGATAAAAAAAATCACTTAATTCCTAGTATTGTTTTATAGTAAATCTTGTCTGCCCAAGGCCTACAGTAATTTACCAGTGCCTAAAACCTAAAGTTTTCTTCTCTCCTGCTTCCTCCATTGAAAGACATATCAATTCACTGGATCTGTTCACTTACCTATTATTGCAATTCCAGCTTTAAAAGAGGTTTACATATTTCTGATCTTAACTCACAAGCCCACTGTTTTCTAATTAAAAGTAAACTTCTTATTATTTATTTCTATTATTTCCATTTTCGTATCTAAAGTTTATAAGAGGTATATCATTTTACTGCTATTACATGTGTTTCTGATATAACCAGCAACAACTATAGCTGTTGTTTATTATATACCATTATCCTATGTATATTAAAAATTAAATCATATTTAATCCCGGTAATAGTCCTAATGTGCGTTATTTCTATCTTTATTTTATTCATTCCATTCAGGAAATTTAGGTTCTCCATAGAGCTGAAAACTGTGTAAGGTCTTAGGGTTAATAAATGCTAGAGTGAGCATCAGATGTTACTATCTGACTCTATGTTCCTAATTACTATACTATACTATACTATACTATACTATACTATACTAACTCATTACAGCAATTGTAGTTTTTCAACTCACTTTAGTTTGTTTAGAATTTTTGTTCTCATACAATTTCTCTTTAAGCACTATTATTTCCCGTGTGTGTGTCTGTGTGTGTGTGTGTCTGTGTGTGTGTGTGTGTGTGTGTGTGTGTGTGTGTCCTATTACAGGGTAACCTAAGCGTCCACTAGCTAGAAATAAGGTGAGTCAAAAAAGGTAAAGGGTTGATACCTTTTACCTCTGATGATAATCAAAGACAAAAAGGAAATTTGGTCTTTCTAAGATAGGTAACAGTAATAAAGTACGTGCAGTTAATTTATCATTTCTTTTACAAAACTAGTTTCTATATTATGCTCAACTAATAAAATATTTTTGTTCTTTCTCCCAGAATATCTATTTCCTATTACACTTTCAACCTATAAGTCAAGAACTGTGCTTTATTTTCCCAAAACCTTCGAGACGCCATTGTCATATATATATAGGTCCTCATTTCATTGAAAGGATAAAAAAAAGAATCACTAGTAATTATCACCTACTATGTATTATGTACTGTGCAACCAACATGCTTATACTGAATCATTTAAAAATTTAAATAGAAACACCTTTATATTAATTTTAAAAAGTTTATGAGAGCTTAAATAATTCATACAAAATATCCATTGGCAGAATAACAACCCAAATCCGTTATATTCCACATGATTTTTATGACATTATTTTGGAAGGATGAATGAATATCTAAATTATAAAGTTTCCTCCATTCTCAGTGAGGATTTGGACCTAGCTTCTTTCCTTAATCCTGAGTTCAAAATGATTCTTAACTTCACAAAACATGATAGATGAAAGGAAAACAGAAAGAGATATCTGCAGTGAAAATGCTAGATAAAAGGAATGAGATGTTTATTTCCATCAAGTTGTACATAATTCTGTGCATGCTGAATTATGATAATTTGTTTATCTCTACTACTGCACTATGAACTCTTCTAGGATGTATATGTCTTTCATTCATTATAGTACTGCCTACTCCAGAGTCTCATACATACTGAAAAGTCAAACATTTGTCTGATAGTGGTAACTTAATATTATGATCCTCCAATGACTTAAAACTAAATAGAAATTAACACAAAATCATGCATTATCTATAATTTGAACAGATGTCTGCAATCTTTTTCATTCAACTGTTGCTTGAATATGTACTATGTGCTAGATACTGGGATGGCCATGAAGATAACATGGTAATCTCTACCATTACACTCTATTAGAGGTTTTAGGGGGGCATAAACACAATCTGCAGCTATATCCCCTAAACATTTTAGTAGCTGTGAATAAAAACCTTTCAAAATAGCAATGAAAATTTTGATCTTTGCATTTTCTTTTCTCTCCTCAACTTCTCAGTTCAGACCAACATCCTTTGATAATCTGACAGTGTCACATCCATTCTCTGGTTCTCCCAAATAACTTTCTATATCTCCCTCCCTCAAAACAGTTTCAATTTAATTTTCGTTCTGCAATAAATATACAAAACCTTATGAAAACTTTGTTTTCACTATAAAAATTTGGACTTTATGATTAAATTAATTTACATTAGTGACATGAGTGTCTCATTGTTTTAAACTTACCAGAGAGCATGCACTTTGTATGTCCTCTTTTCCACAGTGACTAGCAACAACCCAATAAATACTTACCTAAGCTTTAAGCTCTAAAGAAAACCATTTTCCTCTCATGGCCTATTTACATTTTAAAAGAAGAGCAGAGAGAATTAGGGGGATGTTGAAAGTATTCAATTTTGAGTCTTTTGGTACTGCTAGCATTGTTATTCATTCCCCGTGGATGCTGTGGGATGTGGATAGAATTACAGGGAAAAATTCAGAATTGTATGATAACCTAGCCCCTAATAACTCAGAAGATTTAGAAGAATTGCTTGCAATTATACACTGATTGTCCCACTAATCGAGATTTTTAGATTAAATCAATGAAGGGGCTAATAGTAAACAACAGGTGCTTCTGACATTTAAACATTTAAAGAAGCCTATGGCTTCTCAAGTGGCTGCTTTTCCTGTGTTAAATTTGGCATTTTAATTATTTTCAAACCTTATAAATGACAGACCAAATAGTGTTTATTCAGTTCAAGATCTGTAAAATGAGGATTTTGTAGTCTCCTTCAAAGTCTCACTATAGTTTTATGAAAATCATAAACCCTTGAGCAACACACAAATGCAGGAAATGTTCCAATAAAAAATAAATGTTAAGTAGAAAGGTGACTCTAGCTCCATCTTTCTCTCTCTTATATAGTAAAATCCTCCTGAGCTTCTGAATTGTTTTGTTGAGCCTACTCAAGCAACTTGTGTGTAAGTTTGGGCAATGTATAACCCAGAAACTCTTCAAGAAAGAGCACAGGAGACTGTTCATTTAGAACAGTATCTAGGCTGGAGATGTTCCCCAACATTGAGGAAGAAAGGAGAGGTTTAAAAAAAGAAAAAAAAACTAGTTTATTGTATTCCATTGTAAGTCTATTTTGTAAAAAGCCCATCTCTAACACACTACCTCTAATTATTGGCTTTGTTCCATATTTACAAGCTGTATCTTAGCAGAGCTCTAGGTTTTCTGAGGGCAGAGACATTCTGTCTCATCTTGATATTGGCAAAGCATATGGCAAATTGATTACTGCAAAATAGTTATAAGTAAATACCTACATATATAAGTATATGCATACATAAATGTTTGTTGATACCTGATCATGATTGTTGCCTTTTTTATTAAATGATAAATACACAGTACGTATGTCACCCTAAGATTCAACATGTTAAAGAGGTCTTCCTGTTTTAGGGTGTACATTTTTGATTCTACAATTGGCTCCTGGTGTGCATAATTAGCCACTTGCCAACATAATTGGCCACTTGCCTTTTTTAGGATATTCAGTGGCAAAGTGCAGGTGCACTGTGGGGACCCATAACTAGTTGCAGCTGAAAAATAAATGCAAAAGAAGGAAGCCTAATTGTGATTCCTTGACAATTTGGCTCTAATGTTCTAACCCTCGCAGCTATCAATCTTGTTAATTTTTTCCCCTTAGATCCATTGTCCAGAATTTGGTGAGATTTGGAAAAGACAACTTGTTCAAAAATATAATTGTTGTATGTAAGTGAAACAATAAAGCTGGAAGAAAATATCTTAAAGCCCACTTCTGCAGAAGTTCTACTGAGGAGAATTTCAGACTTAAGATAAGTCTGCATTTCACAACTACTTTTCACTTCTGCAGAAAATTGCCATTTGAGTGAGTTGTTATTTTGTACATTATTGGGACAGATTGTACTAGATAGAGTAAGCATGGGGTAGAGATGTATCAAAAAAGAAAGATGTGTAACTAAAGGCTCTTGAGTTATTTCTCTAAATCCAAAACAAACAAACAAACAAACAAATAAATAAATAAATAAACTTTCAATGTAAAGAATGAAGAATCCTGTCATCCTGTGCCAACCCTAGGCTCTAGAAAATTCTGTGTCTTTACTAAATATTCAACCACTGAAGGCCTTACTTGATGTATTAATTGACTATTGTTGTATTGATGCTCTGTAGTAAGCCATACTTTAAGGTCCGTGAACAAATCACAAATCTTTCCCTCATAGGTCTCTGGATCATTTGCCCAGACCCTGACCATTTTTGTTTCATTGATTGTACATGGATACATTACGGATTTGATTAATATATGTTTCTAACTTTCCCCATTTTCCTTTTCAAATCACTGGTTGCTCAGGGTATCGAGTCCCCACAGTGGATCACAGGAGGGCAAGAAGATAAACCAAATAACAACTCCCACATTTTAAACATGATATTCACTGAATGTTTCATTAGCAAATGTAAATGAAAAGTCCAGATAGACTTTAATTACACTTTGATGATGCTACAATGTTCCTGGAAAAATGTGTGTATAGTTTTATTAATAAAAAATAAAAAATGAGGACTAATAATCTAGTCTAACATTGATTTGTATACCAATAATTATTCTGATAAATTTCAACATTTCTGAACATTATAGAAGATAATATCAAATAAAGAGTTGTTGAAAGAGCTAAGAATTTTAGTCTATAAGAGATAAAAAGCTGTTAGAAATGATAGAGAAGCATTTCTTCTGTGGGAAGAAATAGTTGAGAAGCATCTCATCTCTCTATAGGAAAAGGCATGGTTATCTGAGATTGCTCTTTGCTGGAACACTAGTTAGCAGACAGGGGAGAGGGGACTGGGATAGTAGGAGCAAAGCTAGAGGAGTCTTCATTTTCTGAGTGGCATTTGTCTTCATTGCTGTATAGGCTGCATTGGGTTGTTCTTTTAAGAGAAAGGGAGGGATCGTTGTCAATGATATTTTATATTTGAAGCTCTCTTCGCAGGGTTCACCAATCTGTTTCAAAATGGAATGGAATCAGAGTGTTCTGAGAAAAAAATTCAGAGAATGTAATCCCTACGAGACAATTGCAAAATTGGGGCTGGAGAGTGTTAGAAATTATCATTTTTTGGGTGCCGTCTATGTGCCTGAACAGGTATTATGTCATTTCATAGGCCCCGAAGCCCGGGGTTTCTCCCTTTCTGTGCTTTTCAGCTGCCAGTCAGCACCTCCAGGTAAAGTACTAAATAGCAGGACAACTTTGTGAACTGCTGTTGCCATCTAATGGCTTTTTCATAAAACTGTCCATAAATTCACATCTGTGACCTTTCTCATAACATTCCTTTCTTCGCTTTCTTCCTGTAAAAGTAACAGCTACTGATTTATTCAGCTGTAAAGTGCAGCATGATAATAGATTATCTGAAATCTTTTGAAAGTGTTTCAGTTTCAATCTCTTCCAAGAGATGATCCAGTGAACAGAAAACTAAATTATTTCCTTGTCACTGATGTTTCAGCACACTTCAGTAATAATAATAATAACTTTCTTTTACTGAACATATATTTATTCCAGGAATTATATTAGATATATTACATGTATAATTTCATTTAAACAATAATTTCTCTGTGTTCATTTATAGTTATAGCCCTTTGGGCCACAAAATCAAACATGCAGCTATAAAAACCTATAGTATTGAACTCACTACTAAAATCCAGTTTAAGTTTAATTATTTTCTTGAAAGTCAAATGCCACAAAAAATCAAACAGGATGTCACCATTACTTTTTACTTCTTGTGGAACAAGTCTACTACCTCAAACTGTGCATTGCTTGATTTAATAAACATTGGAAATATAGACCAAACAGCTAATGCTGCCAGTAATCTTATAACATATTCAAAGTTCAGTGTTTATGTCAATAAGTTTTTAACATAAACTCTGTAATCACATTTAGTAATCATGCTATAGCATATTATTTGTTGGGTCAATAGCCATTTAGAATGAAGACATTAACTGGACATGTATGAAATATAAATTCTCAATACATTTTTTATATGTTGAATTATTTCATCTTTATAAAATCTTACAAAACAAGTGGATTTCATCTTTTAGAAAATAAGTATTATGATTATCACAGTTAATACTATTTAATGGTGTAGCAGGAATCTTAAAGAGTCTTATTAATAAAATCAAACCTGTGGCCAGTTATTGGAGTGAATGCTAGAAGGTCAGAGAAACAGAACAAGCCACAGCTAACCTGACCTGGCCAACTTCTCAGACTGGAAGCCTTTGTGTCCTCATATCTGAATGCTTCTAGTTTCTGGTCTTCACGCCTTATATATCTTTCCTTTCTACCATCACTCCCTGGGATTAAAGGCTCACTTTCTGGGATTAAAGGCGTGAGTCACCATGCCTGGTGCTTTCCAATGTGGCCTTGAACTCACAGAGATCCAGAGAGATATCTGCCTCTGGAATGCTAGATTAAAGGTGTGAGTGCCACCATTTTCTGGCCTTTGTATCTAGTGGCTCTTCTGTCTCTGACCCCAGATAAGTTTATTAGGGTGCACAATATTTTGGGGAACACAATACCACCACATTATAGATATGAAATGAAGGCACCAATATGGTGATATATTGTTTGTAATTAAGAAATAAAACTTGCCTAGATATCAGAGGGCAGAGCCAGCCACAGAGTTAGCCACAGAGGTCAGAGAGTGGTGCCATACACCTTTAATCCTAGCACTCAGGAGACAGAGGCAGAGATCCATCTGGATTTTTGTGAGTTTCAGGCCACAATGGGCTACATGAGATTAATCCAGTCTAAAAGAGAAACAGAGTCAGGCAGTGGTGGCACACACCTTTGATTCTAGGACTTGGGATCACATACCTTTAAACCTAGCACTAGGAAGGCTGAGATAGGAAGTGATATGGTTGGGCAGTGTAGACAAATTTCTAAACAGTCTTATTAAATAAGAAACACAAAGCCAAATACAGGGGTGAAAACCATAGAGATCAGAGAAATAGTGAGAACCACCAGCTAACCTTAGCTCACCACACCACAGCCATAACTTCCCAAGAGCTTCTTCCTGTCTAACCTGTGCCTTTATTGCCTTGCTATTCTGCTTTCTCACTGGGTGAAAGCCTTACAGATCAGAGAAGTAGGAATAGCCACCAG
The DNA here is from genome assembly GCF_049852395.1 of Peromyscus maniculatus bairdii. NCBI lineage: Eukaryota > Metazoa > Chordata > Mammalia > Rodentia > Cricetidae > Peromyscus > Peromyscus maniculatus. Next base: position 75,761,246 of record NC_134875.1, on the reverse strand, counting down.
CTAACCTTAGCTCACCATACCATTGTAGCTTCCCAAGAGAACCCACTTCTTCCTGTCTAGCCTGAACCTTTATTGTCTCTCTGTTCTGCCTTCTCATTGGCTCTTAGCCCAGCCACCTCACTTCCTTGTCACTGCCTCTCTGTTCAGACCTCCAGGTGTCTATGGTTGGTACTGGGATTAAAAGCCTGTGTTACCACACTTGACTGTTCCCTAGTGTGTCCCCTTGTGATCAGATTAAGGGCAACCACTGCCTGACTTTTGTTCACTTAAAAATGGCTGGCTACATACTCTGATCTCCAGGCAAACTTTATTTATTAACATACAAATAAAATATCGCCACAGGGTAGAGAAGGGAATATAAAGCTGGAGAAGACAGGAACTCATGCTCTTTCAGGCTGAGGAGTTGGTGAGGTAAGAGGCGGTGGCTGCGGCTTGCTCTGCTTCTCTGTTCTTTCAGCTTTCACCCTGATATCTGGCTCTGGGTTTTTATTATAAGACCATTTAGGATTCACACAACACACCAAAATGTTAACTATTTTACTCAAATAATGACAAAACTGGAGGAAGTTGGTTCTAGAACCTGATTCAATCAATGTGAGAAGACAGTTCCATGAATTGAGTCAATGGTATGCAATAATATTATTTTTGAAGGAATTTAATATATTTTGATATCTATTTTATTTATCTATTAATTTTTAGTTTTGGAATGATAATATAATTACATCATTTCCCCCTTCCTTTCCTTCCTCTGTACCCTCCCATATTCCCAACCTTGCTTTCTTTCAAATTCAAGGACTCCCTTTTCAATAATTTTTGTTACACACACACACACACACACACACACACACACACACACACACACACACACACAGAGAGAGAGAGAGAGAGAGAGAGAGAGAGAGAGAGAGAGAGAGAGAGTTTGAAATACATAAGTTCAACTTGATCAGTATGTGCATTGTTAGTTATATGTATATGTTCATATGACTGACCATTTGTTATTATATAACCAATTTGTGTGCTCTTCTCTAGGGAAGATTGTTGCTCCTGGGCTCAGCATTTTTTAGTTGCCTGTAGTTCTTTCTGTAGGACTGAGGCTTCCTAGGCCTTATTAGAGTTCCACATTAGAATTTTTATTGTTGTTGTCTTTGTTCAGTTCATTCTTAGGCAATCATTTTGGTGAGACTTTATGAATGTGGCTTCTGACATTCCTAGGAGATTCAGTCTGACAGCAAACTCCATGTTCCTCTGGCTCTTCCCTGCACCTTCTTCAGCAATGTTGTAGATGTATCTATTGCTATTGGGCTCCATAACTGTGCTTTTTTTGGTGACTTTTTTAAATGGTCTTCTTCTGTTGTAAAGAGAAGTTTCCTTGATGAAGGGATGAGGAATACAGTTATCTGTGGGTATGTATGAGGACGAATATTTATAATGTAGTTAGGGATTAAGGTAGCTTAATAAAGTGGCAGCTGTATGTTCTCCTCCAACATTCATGAATTCATTAGCTCTGGAAAGTTGGCTAGATTCCGAGTACCAGACATGATTTTCCTCTTTTTGAGTAGATGTTAAGTCAAATTAGAGAACTCTTGGTTACTCCCAAGGTATGCATGCCACTACTGCATCATTAGAGTCAACACACTACACTGGCCCTTATTGTGATTCATAGGTGCCATAACTGGATAGAACTGTTGCTTGTTTCCCTCCTTTGGAAACTTGCATGGTGTCTTCTTCTCAAGGGGGAGACTTTCATGTCAGTTTCAGTTCAGCAGCCTTTGGGCTTTGTGTCTGAACTGCATGATGTCTTCAGAAGTTGGTATTACATTCCACCTCTTGGGGACAACCAAGGACAAAAACAATAGCCTATAATGTCTTGTGAATCTCTTGGATAACCCTGACCAAAAACTCAAAAGAGAGATTTTTATCTCATATTGAGGTTTTGTTAGATGGTCATACATGTATCAAATTTTCATTATTCATTCATCATTAGTCAGTTGAAGGACATTTAGCTTGTTTCTATTTCCTAGCTATTGTGAACAGAGCAGCAGTGAACATAGCTGAGCAAGTTTCTGTGGCATAGAATGTAGAGTCCTTTAGGCATATGCCAAGGAGTGGTATGTCTTGATCAGACAGTGGATTTATTTTTAGCTTTTAGAGATTTCTACACTGATTTCCACAGTTGTTGCACCAGTTTGCAATCCTATCAACAGTTCCCTTTTCCGTAATCCCTTCCATCATTTGTTGTTAGTTGTTCCATTGATCATTGCCATTCTAACTGGGAAAGATGAAATCTTGAAGCTGTTTTTGAGCCTTTCCCTAATTGCTAAGGATGATAAACCTTTTTTTTTTGAGTTACTTTATAGCCAATTTTTCTACTTTAAGAACTCTCTGTTCAGGTCCCAGGCACATTTTTCAAATAGGCCATTTATATGTGTGTGTATATGTATATGTACATGTATATGTATATATTCTTTGTTTCTTCTTTATATACTCAGGATATTAATCTTATGTCAGATGTATAGGTGGCAAATATTCTTTCCCATTATGATAGCTTCCTCTTCACACAGTTGATTGTTTCTTTAACTGTGAAGAAGTATTTTTTAGTTTTATGAAGTCTCACTTGTTATTTGTTGTACTTAATTCTTTGGCAAATTGAGTACCATTCAGAAAGTTTTTTTCTATACAGATGTAATGCCCATCTTTTCTTCTAGCACCGTAAGGCTTCACATTTAGGTCTGTGATCCATTTGTGATTAGTTTTTGTGCAAGGTGATGGATACAAGTCTAATTTCAATCTTCTGCATGTGGACATCCATTTTTCCAGAACCATTTGTTGGAAATGATTTCTTTTCACCAGTATGTGTTTTTAACATCTTTGTCAAATATTAAATGGCTTTAGTTACATGGGCTTTTTTTGTTCTTAGATTTTGTTACATTGGTCTACATTGCTGTGGATATCACTCTATTTAAATAAAACACTGATAGTCAGTGACCAGGCAGGAAGTATAGGTGGGACAAAGAGAGAGGAGAATTGGGAAACAGGAAGAAGGAGGAGAGACACTGCAGCCACCACCAGGAGAAGCAGCATGTAAAGACACCGGTAAGCCACCAGCCATGTGACAAGGTATAGATTTATAAAAATGGGTTAATTTAAGATAAAAGAAGAGTTAGCAAGAAGCCTGCCATGGCCATACAGTTTACAAGTGATATGAGCGTCTGAGTGATTATTTTATAAGTGGATTGTGGGACTGCAGGGCTTGGGGAACCTGGAGAGAAGCCCTCCAGCAACACTACATGTCTGTTTTTGTGCCAATAGCATATTGCTTTTATCTCTCTGACTCTGTAATATAGCTTGAGATATGAATGTCAATCCTTCCAGCATTGTTATTTTTTTCAGTATTGTTTTGGCAACACTTTGCCTCTATATATTAAATGATAATAGCACATACTTGTTTCACGAAGATTTAGAAACTAATATATCTCAGAATATTTCCAAGATTCACTATTAGGCAAAATTACCCTTGTTAAAAATCACTAATATAAAGAGAAACGATTCTTCTTGAGTAATCTGGTTCTTAAATTAAAAATTATTTATAATAACATTAAAAGAAAACCAAAATTGTAGCATTTGAAAGTCCTTATAATTCAACCAAAAACAAACTTTGTTTACAAATAAAGAGATTAAAGTTTAGAGAATGGAAAGACATTTTTATCATCACAGAGAGATAATAGCAGTTTTTCTCAGATCCCAGTTCCCTGGCTTGTAGTTAGGATATGATCCATCATAGCATTATCAACTTGGGAATTTTTTGCCAGTATCTTAGTTTTCCAGTATATAACTAAAATTATCACCTAGTACAGGTGAGTCAAGTGCCTCTTTAACATGACTGGCTCCAAAATTAAAAGACAAAATAACCTCTTGTTCAAAAACCCAGTGAGAAATGTTGTTAAAGCTTTTCCCACCCTTTTGTGACTTCTCTCTTAATCTGTCATGGAGATTTTAATTTGCTATCCAATACTGCAGTCTGTCAGGATGAAGGATACCAGTATGGTGAGTTCATGATTTAGTGTGTGTTCTTTGTTTGCTGGGTTTTAATTCCTATAAGGCAGAGGACCAATGTGGCATTCAGTTCTGAAAGGAGACAGGAAGCGAAGGAAAGCTCTTCTTTTTTCAAAGCCCACTTCCCTGATCTACATCAGATGGTAGAATGCAACAAACACCAGGACTCAGTGTTGGAATTTAAGGATAGGAGGGAAACTCATTAATATCAAGGTATATATCAAGCGTACCACAAATTGCCAGTATAGGGCCAAAGTCTTATATTCTAGTCAAAGATTTCCATGGTCCTCTCTTGTTCCTGGAAGTAGATAGAATTGGTGGTTATGTGACAGATTTGAGTGTTTAGAACTCTGTCTAGAAAGGAAGAGCAGCATGAAGAGGAGGAGGAGGAGGAGGAATTATAAGTAAAGCCAGGTTCTACTTCCCTATCTCATGTCTTGCTGTCATGTTGTAGTTCATAAATATAACAACTCAAAGATGAATTTGCTACAAAGTTCAAGAGAGTAACTTCAAAATCCTTAAGCCTCAAACTTTAACACCCTTGCTGAGTGTTAAGTCATCATGACTACCTAAGTACCATGTCCATGAAATCATCCCTGATTTTCAGATTCAGAGTTCAAAAATCTATAAATGGAAAGCTGAATACAGTAACAAGTCTTGAAAGAAAGTTTATCAAGTTTACATTTCATTAAATGAAAGGGATTATTACTAATATCTCATCATAATCCTTTCTGGAATCATGTTGATCTTTTAAGGTTTGGGGGGAAGAGTCTTCATACAACAATTTCAGTAAATCATTGATTTCTTACTAGAGTTTTAAAGCTCTGAGTATGTGTACTAAATACCACTCAGTATAAATAATACAAAATTCTGGATGTCCCCATTTTGTATAATGAAAAAGAAATATACTATGCATGTCTTTAATTTGTAATATAAAAAATGTACAAGTTTTGGCCTTATAGTGAGCCTAATGCAGAAAATACATTTTTGCTTTTTATCAATCTAATGCTTTGCCTCTGCACTTCCATTTACAGTAGAGAAAATATAAACAAGAAGATTTCAGAAAAATGTGATCACATCTTCACATATTTTTTTCAGAGAGCATCGTGGATCTTTTTAAAAGTAATTTGAGGATATCCTATGAATTTCTTATTCATATTCTAATGACTCCAGGATGGTTAAAAGGCAGTGCCTACAGGAATTGTTTTAATTTCAATTTTAAATATCCTATCAATATAATTATATCCTATCACTAAGTTGATTTTATACAGATAAACTGACCCAAGGGAGATAGAATTGTTTGGAAGGATACCTTCCTAGGATGAAGTTGAACAATCTACAACATAGACTTATATTGGCAAGTGGAAACTCACTCAGTCATTGAGTCAGTTTGGCTCTATGAAGAGCTACATAAGCAGCTGAGACTGTTTACATGAGAGGCTAACAGCAGGCTACTGTAGAAACTTAGACTCTGAGTAATTGGCATGGAAAATGAATTCAACTCATTAACAGGTCTCTGAAACAGAGCCCTTTGAAAATCAGTTTGACAGTTTCATTTAATAAGTATTCACCACCTCCAGGCAACTCCACTAGACTCTTTCACCTTTCACTTTCCTCTCAGTATTCCTTGCAGCCAGTCTCTGCTGACTATTAGCAGTTACTGCTACGGATAGCAAGTGTGCAGGAGCAGCAGCCAGACACAGTCAAATATATGCATTGAATATGTATATATGAGTGAGTGTATGTGTCCCCTCTAGAAGGAAATGGCACTTATCCAGTCAAATTTTCAGAGCAAATCAAAGGCTATGGCTTATGGCTCTATGATAATGTCTCCATGATAAAAAGGAGTTTGTTCCTGGCACTGCAGCTCTGGCGATGCAGGTCTAGCCACATACTATCTATATCCAGCAGCTTCATTATGGGTGTTGATCACCTACACACGTGGTACCTGGCATTAAACTGCACTGTTTGTTTCTTGAAGCCTCTTCAGATAGACACAATCATTCACAAATGATTCCACTGAGTTTTCCATAAGACCTGAGAGATACCATTGCCAAAGCTCTCACTAGACAAATCTCCAAGAATAAAGTACCATAGAATTCCTCCAAAAAGCTTAAATTTTAAGGGTCAAACTAGAATAAAATTGGGAAATATGAAAGAGAAAATAGTGGCTTTGGAGAGGTGTATTCATCAACACAACACCCTAGCAAATTGGGGCATCTCAGACAAAGTGAAGTGGAAAATTGAAGCAATTAGGTGGATAATTCTGTTCAAAACACACTCATCTGAAATAGTCAGATAATTGAAGCAAGAATCCATTTTTGCCTTGAATTATCTTGATAGTTGTCTCAATTATCCACTTCACTATGTGTATGTGTAGACTTGGCCAGTCAGAGAGATCAAAATTATCATTACTTGACCTTAGTCCCATCTTTTCCCTTGTAAAACAGTTGCTAGTAAATGTACGTCTAAAGGCAACTTGGGAGAAGTGGACTAAAGAGATCAGAGTAAGGCTCATAGGGGCTCATGCAGCAAACACAGGACCTACATGGGTCTGTACCAGATCCTCTGTGTATACGTTATAGCTGTTAGCTTGGTGTTTTTGTGGGACTCCTAACCATGGGAGCTGGTGTGTCTCTGACTCTTTTGCCTGCTCTTGGGACTCTTTTCTTCTATTGGGTTGCCTTGTCCTGCTCCAATATGAGGGCTTTTGTCTTGTCTTATTGTATCTTGTTTTGTTGTTGCCTCTTACAGGCCTGCTCTTCCCTGAAGGAAAATGGAGGGGAAGTGGATCTTGGGAAAAGAAGGATGCTGAGAAGAGTGGAGAGATGGGAAACTGTGGTCAGGATGTATTGTATGAGAAAATAATCTATTTTCAATAAAAAAGAATTATTACTATGTGCAGAAATTGAGTGCATGGTCTCTGGAGTCAGGCTGGTCAAAGTCCAATAGTAATTCTGCAATTTTGTAATCTTATGACCTTATCTAAGTGTTTAATCATCCCTCCTTTATGGATTTCTTTAACTTAACAAATGAAGTTAAGGCTGAGGATATGGCTCAGTGCTTGCTGTGCATACCTAGGAACCTGGGGTTGGATCCCTAGTACCCATGTAGAAACTGGGCATGGCAGCAAGAATCTGTAACCCCAGTGCTGATGGGCAGAGAAAAGTGGATCTGAGAGTTTCTCTAGCCAGTCAGCTTAGGTCTGGAAAAGTAAGATGGAAAGTGATAGGAAGAAATTGACAGGTATTCACACCCCCATATACATGTGCACACATGTATGTATTGCACATACATAGGTAGATGGTAGATAGATAGATAGATAGATAGATAGATAGATAGATAGATAGATAGATATTCAGGAAGATGGACAGATAGATAAATGATAGATAAAATTAAGGTAATAGCAGAGCCTTTATTCTAGAACTGTATTGAACATAAACTACTTGGAAGGTGATCAAATGGTATGTACTGAATGTCACTCTACATAGTGGCGATTATAACTTCATTTCCTTTAATAATATGTATGTAGGGACATAAGTCAACCATAGGAGTAAAAGGGATTGTACACAATTCTCTGCTGAAATTAATTTTCATTTGAAAGTAATTTCTCATCTATGAATGTTTATATATTTAAGGGGATCTTCAATTAACTATTCTAAGAATCTCATTAACCAGAGGAATTAGAACCACAGATGCAGAGATTTGTTGAAAGTTACACTACATAAAGCAACAGGGCTGAGTTCTAGAAAAGCTAAAGCTTATACATCCTTTAGAATCTCAAAAGAAGCATGATTTTCATTTCTATCACCCAGCTTACTTGAGAATTTGCTTTCACAGGCTCATTTATTCATCATTTATAGATTCACAGTTCTTTCATCTTATTTTATAAGAAGCTTTGAAAAATAAGTGCTTTTCAAATGTGTTAGACAAACACAAATGGGCCATCCTCAGGGGTGGGAAGCCTAAAGATGTTTCAAAATCACCGTGATATACTGGGAAATGAGAAAGGGTTTAGAGTAGAAAAACAGTATATTTATATACACTTGAATATAAAACTAAAGATAGAAATTTAAGTGCAATGGAAATAGAGCCCAGTTTACTAAGCTAGAGTAAGCTAGAGAAGTGGATTTACTTTACATTGAAGAAAGTAGGAGTACTGAATGGTGACTAGAGTTCAGGGTGCCTAGGCTGAAGCTCTACAATCATCATTTTACTGGTATGTGATAGTGGGAAAGTTAGTGTATTCTACAATCAGTTTATATAAGTAATTGAAAACACTAGAACATGGGGGAAGCAGAGATCAGTGAAGCTGAGTGGCTAAGAAAGACTTTTTAGAGAAGGTAAGGTCTGGGCATGTGCCTATCTGGGACAAAAGTCATCAAGGTACCCCACAAAGGTTTTTCCTTCTGTTTTTTTTGTTTTTGTTTTTTTTTACTTTTAGTTGTATTAATGGTGACCCTGTAAAACTATTATGACAGGTTCTTGTGTAAAGACACTTTTTTTGAAACTAAGAGAGCTTATTTCCACATAAAAATGGATGAAAAGCTTACATATGGAAAGACTTTAAGACACCTTTTAATATTTAAGCAAAATATTTCTCCTCAGAGCAAAAGATCTTGTAAGAGATTGTCAACTGTAACCATGTCATTCAAAACTGCATCAAGCAAAAGGATGCATTACAGATGCTTCTGAAAACTAAGCCATCTGATAGCCAAGGGAGAAATAAGAGAGTAAAGACCGGCCTTATTTCCCTCTCTTATTTTGTTTGTTTGTTTGTTATCATTACAATAGAAATAAAATCAAGACTTGGAAAAGGACAAAAGGAAATGGACAAATGGGTACTAAGAAGGAAAGCTGGAATTTCTTTTTTAATGATACAGACTTGTTACAAAAGTCTCTAAACATTACTTCCTGCCTAAAAAAAAGGGTGCAATTGCAAGATGTCATTTCTTCAACTTAGAAATCAAAACACAGCCGGGCGGTGGTGGCGCACGCCTTTAATCCCAGCACTCGGGAGGCAGAGGCAGGCGAATCTCTGTGAGTTCGAGGCCAGCCTGGACTACCAAGTGAGTTCCAGGAAAGGCACAAAGCTACCTGTCTCGAAAAACCAAAAAAAAAAAAAATCAAAACACTGTTTTCAGCATCATGTGCTATCCCCTGTGTATCCCTAGTGAGCAAAACCAAGTGCTTGATGAATTGTTCTGCTAGTTTGACATCATGTTATTGATGGTACTTTTTATATTATTGTGTTTTTAAATGAAGAAAATTATAAGAATGTATGCTTACAAAGTAAATCATATTTGAGAAGAGCATTCTAATGTGAAATCTACTTTCCATTTATTGAATAGCTTCTTTTTAAAATTGTTACACAGTGATAACACATAGAAGTGAGTCCAAGAAAAGAGAGAAAGTCTAGGGTGTGTGTGTGCGTGTGTGTGTGTGTGTGTGTGTGTGTGTGTGCATGCATGTGTGTGTGTGTGTGGTATATTTGCATATCTATGTAATATAATTGGTGCACCATTAAAAACAAACCAGTTTTTATTAAATCTCAAATTGTTATGGAAGATAGAAGAATCACTGTCAATATTTTATGCAAGAAACATTGTAAATTTTCCAAAGCTTTATGTTATATAATACAGGGACTAGGAATAAGTTCAACAGGAAGGATGGTGTAACTAAATGATCAAAACTTGGTAAAGAGCCTGGAGTACCAGATACCAGTAGTATAAGACTCATCTCTTTTTATTTTCTTGCATCCAGAAAGTTCTGATAGAATAGGGACAGATATTTAAAACTGGCATAAACAGTTTTCTTTATCTCTTTCATATGAGATACAGATATGCCATGACTTTTCAGGATCATAATCCCTATATTAAAATATTTAAAAATTCATAGAGAAAAACACTTATTCATATTACTTCAGAAAATGCTCCAAGTTTCATGAAATAAAGAACTCACTCTAATAGTCCCATGTTCCAAAAATCCTTTAAAGTGTCCAATTGGCATACGTACTTTTAAACTTTTCTTTGCAAAAATTCCTTAAACTTAGGCCTTCCTGACTGGTTTATAAAACAAAACACTTTTTCTCTGGTTCCCTTAAAATACATTCTCCAAATTGTAAAGTTGAACAGAAATTATCTTCAGTGTTTCTGAGTTATTTTCTTAAGTGTACTTCTATAATGACTTATTTTCACATATTATTTTAAATGACAAAGTTATTTGAAAGAGAAATGGTCTGATTAAATTTGTTAGTATAAAGTAAGACACTGAGAAGAGGGAAAGCCCATGTGGTGGCTTTCTTTTACGTCCTTGATAGACCCCAACCCACCTCATATTTAGAATAGAATATCATGGGAAATGACATTCAATGCATCATCTTATGCTCTTCCATATAGAGAATGCGCAGCCATACAAGAAAACCGTGGTCTCTCCACTTAAGAATCTGAACTACTGATTTTTCAGCTTCTCTGATTCCCCCACCATGGGAGAATAGCTGCGGGAGAGATGAAATGACTGGGAAACCAACAGGGCAGCAAGCAGAGCAGGACAAATTGGCAAATTATTTAATACTGAAACCCAACCTTGCCACCTCCTGGCAACACTTACAGTGTTAAAGTATGGAGTAAATATTAATTATCTATAATGAACCATTTGGGGTTATAATTATGATGGTGAAAATATTAGAGAGTAGGAACAGGCATAGTTAGATAATCCATGTGTTCTTGTAATGTTGTTTAATTGATGCAGCAATCACACCTGGGTAGCAGTAAAGTCATAGGAGTATTAACAGTGGCACTCCCAGGGGCTGTGTCACAAGAGCCTTTGATGAAATTGAAAGGTCTAACTTCATTTCAATTTTTGTTGTGCCACTGCGTTCTGCTAAATCTGTTCTCCGACTGTCTGCATTTTTTGCATCTGCCCTCTGTCACCAAGATATTTTATCCCCCAAACACGTCTCATCTTTGCTTTGAGAAGCATCTGCATTGCTTCTCCCTTTACCCAAAGCCTGTTCTGATCCTTTCAGCATTGTTGTTTCAGTGGAATAGAAATTTGTTTAGTTGTTATTAAGTAACAGTGTCTATTTTTTTTTCATTTAAAGGGTAACTGATGATAGATCCAAATGGATCTATCTATTCATGACCAACATCCAACTGATTATGCAAATTTTCCTTCATATTTTATGCATATTCCACCAACCACCTATACCAGAAGAGGGTATAAGAAAAATTTAGCTATGTAAGTATACCATAAAGGTGAGGTTGGCCTTTGTTAAAATGAAAGAAAAGAACCTAATCTTGATGCACAGCAGAGCAAGGATCTGTATAGTTCATCTTCTCCATAGAAACACAAATTTTTGGACAGATGCAATTTAGAAATGATGCAACCCAGGTGAATGTGGTGGCACAAGTCTGTAATCACAGCACCTGTCAGGCTAGAACAGGAAGATTGCCAAAGGCCTGAAGTCAGTCTGAACTGCACACTGAGTTCCTGGCCAACCTGGTCTAGAGTCTGAGACCCTGATTCTAAGAAAGAAATATAACAACATTTACTAGACAAAATGACCACAGATTTGAAGGAGAGCAAGGAAGGCCCATGGGAGGGCCTGAGAGGAAGAAAGGGAAGGGATAAATGAATTAGTTATATCTCAAAAAAATATAAGAAATAATCTAAAAAAATAAAAAATACACAAAAAGGAAAGAGAAGATCCAAACTAGAGTCTCCCAAATAACCAGTATACATAAAGACAAGCTATATATCTAAACCTCCTGGAAAACTGATTACAGAGTCAGACTCCTTGATTCATGCACCATAATTACTGAATCAAAATCTCTGAGGGTGAAGCTTGGCTGATTTACAGGTGGTATGTAACTTGCTCAAAAATAAAGAATGGAGTTAGGTTTCTGTAGATGTAACCAATCGTATTATTAAAATAAGAAACACAGAGCCAAGGTAAAAGAGAAAAGCCGAGAGGTCAGAGCTCAGAGATAAAATCTTACCTCCTGCAGTGCTCCTAGCTTCCCCGAGAGAGGGAGGTACTTCCTGTGTCCCTGTTTAAATAATCTTTCTGTTCTGCCTTCTCATTGGTTGTAAACCCAACCACATGACTGCCTCATCACTGCCTGTAAGTACTGCCCTCCAGGTCTTAAAGGCGTATGTCTCCAATACTGGCTGTATCCCTGAACACACAGAAATCTACCTAGCTCTTCTAACCACCACGCTCTTACTATGGCTCTAATAGCTCTGACCCCAGGGCAACTTTATTTATTAACATAAAATTAAAATAACATTTCAGTACAAATAAAATATCACCACATTTCCCCTTTTCTATTTTAATAAAAAGAAAAAAGGCAAAAGGTTATAACTAACAAAAGAAAAACTATATACAAAAGTACAATAACTATATACAATATATACAAGTAACAAATACCTAAACGATGTCTAGTCCATTTGTATTTGACAAATCAGAGAAAATAATTCCCTTATCTATCCTATTTTAGTAAGTCCAAAATGTATCTAATTCACTTTCTATCCTAATTAATCTTCAACTATAACTAACTAATCTTCAACTCCCTCAGAGACCCAAGAAGGAAATAATATTAGCTAACAAAAATAAAAACAGGAAGTGCACAAAAGCAACTTCCAAAAATTTTGTGAGTTGACAGAAACAGCCAGCTGCCTGGACAGTCACCTGAGGTTTCTCCACAGTGTTGGGGCATCATCTTCAGCCTATAGGCTTATTGTATCTGACAGACTCATTTGTGAAGTAGGTTGTACACAAGGTCAACAGTTCAACCTCCATTTGGGTGAGAGCAGTCCATGTACCAGAAACACCTGAATTCCACTAGTGTCATGTCATGATTCAGGATTTTAAATTCTGGAAATTGTTGATGGTTTTTGAATTCAGCTGTCCATTCTTTTTGGCTGTGTATATATGGCTTCATCTAAGCATGCCCTTCTCCACATCCCTCTATTAAATGCCAGTCTACTATTGAGAGGCGTGAGCTTTCAGTTGCTGTTCCATTGCACAACAGAAGCCATCGGCCCACTGCCTGTTCAGCTGCCTTCAAAGAAAAGGGCACTGTACCTTTTCCAGATTGTGAAGGCCACTTCAGGGATGGTGCCATATTGTCCTGGCCTCAGAAGATGCCGTCTGATAAAGCCATAACCACACTTGTTTTGGCAGGAATCGGTAGTCCTTTGTTTCGTGTTCTGTCTGTCCATTTTGTCCTGTTGATACGAGGATACTTTGTTGTCCAGTGGCTAACTTTTGCCACAATGAAAATTAACTCCATATGCAGTTTCTTCAATGCCCATATTTTCTCTGAAGTAGATTGGTACTGCCAGGAGCCGACATGTCTCAAAAAAGAAAAATTTCTAAGTTATTAAAACATTTTAAATGCCATATTCTGTAGATCTCTGAAGGGTTTGAAGATGACCTGTCTAAAATACATCTGCTCAATTTTTAAAACATATCTAATATGACTACAATTTCTATTGTAATGTCTAACTACTAACTTTCATTTCCTTATATCCTAATAGTTGGTAATAATGTAAAGTATTTAAAATTAGTAACTGTCTTTTTCTTTTCTTTTCTTTCTTTCTTTCTCTCTTTTTTTTTTAAACAAGAACCTTAAATCTAATCTCCTTTGCTTAGCCTTTTTCCTAGCCCTTGACAACTTGTAACCTACCCCCCTAAATAATGAAAATTATCCCAGACCCAAAACCCATTAAAAGAACCAAAAAACCACCCGCCCCACACCACTTCTTTGGCAATGTGGGTGTCATATTCTTAAAATTGCTTCCTGCTGGGTATGGGTGAAGTTATCTTTATCCTGAAAGAAAAATTTAGGTTAATTGTCAAATTCTAGGAAAGGTAACTATATCCTTCATTATTATCCAGTCTGTGTATAAAGCCAAAGTTCAGGGTTTATCTCAAGTCCTTATTCAAGTAGTCTTTGAGACTGGATCATCTCAGCTAGTCATCTCAAAATTGCTCTGAGCACCTTGTAGTTCAAAGCTGATCTGTAGATGATGTTTGTCAGTTCAGTGATATGATTATTGTCCACGTGGAATTGTTGTTGTTGTTGTTGTTGTTGTTGTTGTTGTTGTTGTTGTTGTGGGGCCCCATCTTCTTTCCGGAGACTTCAGTTGATGTTAGGCCTGGCCATGATTTCCTGCAGAAAACTGATAAGAGACTCGAACACAAAGACATATATATGCAGCTAACTGAAGCCTTTTTTCTAGAATTAGTTAGTACTCTATATGACCATTCATATCTTAACAAAGTTTAAAATGTATATATATATTAATCTTGTAAATTTTGATATAAAATTTATACTTTAAGAAAAGTTTAAAGAATCAGAATAGAATCAAAGAGTTGAGATTAGTAATAGAATAGTCCCTTAATTAATTTGGCTTTTGTCCTGTCCCATAGCAGAAAATGGCTCTTTTATTCTGGCATGATACAGGGAGTTTGTATTTTCATTTTAACAACATGCTTGAGTTTAAAGAAGGAGAGAGCCATTCTCCAACTCCAAAGTCAGCTTTAAATTTTAATTGAACTGGGACTATTAGAAAACCAATAGTGTTAAATCTTTAGAGAAAAGCAGAAACAAACATTTAAGAAGACATAAAATTTTTTAGATAATATATACCCATATGCCATATACTCCCATATACTCTGTTTCCTGGGATAGATGATTTGTCCCTTTTCTTTAGTTGTCTCATTTGTCTTGTGTCCTTCAGATTCCTTAACCTTCATTCTCCTAAAAGACAAAAACAAAAACCTTCCCCCAAGACTAATTTTGGGGATGTTCCTTTTTGGCAAGTTATTATCTGATTAAATGAAAAGACACGTGTTACAGGTACAAGTTAGTTTAAATTGGATGTTCATGCTGGTTGATGAACAATCACCTCCTCTAATTAAGAGGTTTCTCTTGTTCAAATCGAACCTTTATCAATTTTGATGGTACCCACAGCTTATCTTCTCCTGTAGAAACAAAAGCAAAACCTCGTCCCCAACGTAATACATACCCTGGCTTCCATTCTGAGGTCAGCACATCCTTAAAGTATATAGGCTGATTTAATTCTGTAGTTTTTTCTATTACCCAATGTCTCTCTGCAGCTGTTGTTCTTTTCTCATTGGCATTCAGAAAATTCAAAGTTAATAGAGCATTATGCAGTCTATTTCTGGGGGTTTTCGTTACTCCTTTCTGTTTATTTAGCATATCCTTTAGAGTTCTGTTTGACCTTTCTATAACTGCTTGACCTGTAGGATTATGTGGTATACCTGTAATATGCTTTATATTGTAATAAGCAAAAAACTGTTTCATTTTAACAGAGACATATGATGGAGCATTGTCAGTTTTAATTTGTGCAGGTATACCCATGATGGCCATAACTTCTAGCAAATGAGTGATTACAGAATCAGCTTTTTCAGAACTCAAAGCAGTTGCCCATTGAAATCCTGAATAAGTATCAATGGTGTGGTGTACATATTTCAATTTTCCAAATTCTGCAAAGTGAAACACATCCATCTGCCAAATTTCATTTCTCTGAGTACCCTTTGGGTTACATCCTGCTGGTAATGGCGTTTGATTATAGAAGGAACAAGTAGGACATTTCTTTACTATTTCTTTGGCTTGTTGCCAGGTTATGGAAAAATCCTTTTTTAAACCTTTACTATTGACATGATGTTTTTTATGAAATTCTGAGGCCTCCAGCACATTTCCTACCAATAATTTATCAATCTCATCATTGCCTTGTGCTAAAGGGCCTGGCAAACCAGTATGAGATCGGATGTGAGTTATATATAAAGGATGACTCCTTTTCCTGATTGTATCTTGTAATTGAATAAATAGTGAAGTTAATTCTGAAGCATCAGGGATAAATTCTGCAGTCTCAATATGTAATACCACTCTTTCAGCATACTGAGAGTCACTTACTATGTTGAGAGGTTCTGAAAAATCCATTAATACCAACAGAATAGCATACAATTCTGATTTTTGCACTGAATTATAAGGACTTTGTACCACTTTACTTAAATTTTCTGATTTGTAACCTGCCTTTCCTTGTTTGTTGGCATCTGTATAAAATGTACAAACTCCAGATATGGGTTTTTGCCGTACAATTCGAGGCAAGATCCAATCAGCTCTCTTTATAAAATCAATTCTGTTGCTTTTGGGATATTTGCTGTTAATTTCTCCCAAAAAATTACTGCAAGCTCTTTGCCAAGGTTCACTTTCTGTCCATAATTTTTCAATGTCCTCCTTAGTTAAAGGTACGACAATTTCTGCTGGGTCTATTCCTGCTAATTGACGAAGTCTCAATTTTCCTTTCCAAATCAAGTCAGAGATTTTTTCCCCATAAGTTTTTAATTTTTTATTTGGTTTATTTGGTAAAAATATCCATTCCAATATAATATCTTCCCTCTGCATTAATATTCCAGTAGGGGAATGCCTAGAAGGTAAAATAACCAAAATGCAATCCAGCTTTGGATCAATACGATCCACGTGCCCTTCATGTACTTTCTTTTCTACCAAGGCCAATTCTTTCTCAGCTTCAAGTGATAATTCTCTTGGACTATTTAAGTCCTTGTCACCTTCTAAGGTTTTGAACAAATTAGTCAGTTCATCATTTTTTACCCCAACAATAGTTTGTAGATGAGAAATATCTCCAAATAATCTTTGAAAGTCATTAAGAGTCTGTAGTCTATCTCTCCGAATTTGCACCTTTTGGGGTCTAATTTTTTGTAGCTCTATTTTATATCCTAAATAATTAATAGAATCCCCTCTTTGTATTTTTTCAGGAGCAATTTGTAATCCCCAGCAAGGCAAAATTTTCTTTACTTCTTCAAACATTCTTTCTAAAGTTTCTGCATTTGAGTCAGCTAGTAAAATATCATCCATATAATGATAAATTATAGATTTAGGAAATTTTTTACGTATCACTTCCAATGGCTGTTGTACAAAATATTGACACAGAGTTGGGCTATTTAACATTCCCTGTGGGAGGACCCTCCATTGAAATCTTTTAACCGGTTGAGAATTATTATAAGTAGGCACTGTGAAAGCAAATCTTTCTCTGTCTTTTTCTTGTAAGGGTATTGAAAAGAAACAGTCTTTTAAATCAATAACTATGAGAGGCCATCCTTTTGGTAACAGAGTAGGCAAAGGAATTCCAGATTGTAGAGAGCCCATCGGCTGAATTACTTTGTTAATTGCTCTAAGGTCTGTTACCATTCTCCATTTACCAGATTTCTTTTTAATAACAAATACAGGAGAATTCCAAGGGCTGGTTGATTGTTCAATATGCTGAGCATTTAGCTGTTCTTCTACCAGCTCTTCTAAAGCCTGGAGTTTCTCTGTTGTTAAAGGCCATTGCTGAACCCATACAGGCTTGTCTGTTAACCATTTTAAAGGTAGAGCTGTTGGTATTTTTGGAGGATTATCAGTTGTTGTGCCCTGTTCTTGTATAATATGGATGGCTGGTGACCACTCAAAATAATGCCTTCTAATATTTCTCTCAGAAACATGTGCTAGTTTATGATTTGTTTCTGAGATTGGAGGGATTTTAATCTGAGTATTCCATTGTTGCAACAAGTCTCGACCCCACAGGTTCATAGCTATGTTAGCGACATATGGTTTTAATTTTCCTCTCTGTCCTTCTGGACCTATACATTCCAGCCATCTTGCACTCTGTTTCACTCCAGATAATGTCCCAATTCCTAACAGTTGAACGTTTACCTCCTGAAGAGGCCAAGCTGGATGCCAAAATTCTGGTGCAATTATGGTAATGTCCGCACCTGTGTCTACCAGACCAGACAACAAAACACCATTTATTTTTATCGTTAATTTTGGTCTCTGTTCATTAATAGAAGTTTGTCAAAAAATTTTCTTTATGTTTTCTCCTGAATTTTCTATTCTCTCTGTTTCATCATCCTGACCAGCATGATTTATTCCAATAGTCATTTGGTTATTTAATCGCTCAGAGCAGGGATTTCCTCTACAGCTGCAGGAAAGGTTTGAACTGGTTTTGCTATGGGGGCCTGCATGAGGCCCCTCCGGGAGTTTCCCGAAAACTGGGGCAAAGGATTACCCTGTCTGTCCTTTGTTGATCTACATTCGTTGGTCCAGTGTTTTCCCTTACCACACCTTCTGCATACTCCAGAAGGAAGGGGCCTTCTGTTGCCATTGTTCCTTGAAGAAACATTGCTTCTAGGAATGACCTGTTTACAGTCCCTTTTAAAATGTCCTTGCTTTCCACACCCAAAACATCTAACACTCCTCAAACCTTTTGAAATTACTTCTCCTACCCACGTATCATGCTCATCAACCTCAACATTAATTGTTTCTCTAATCCAATCTTCCAAAGGTGCAGATCTTGCCCTTAACGGCCTGATTATTCTTTTGCATGCTGCATTCACATTCTCAAATGCCAAAGCTTCAATTATTGCCTTACTAGCTTCTGATCCTGAGACCATTCTGTTTACTGCTGAAGCCAGTCTTTCTAAAAAATCTGTGAAAGATTCTTTTGGGCCTTGCATAACCTTTGTGAATGACTCAGGTTTTTTTCCTGGTTCATCAACTCTGTCCCATGCATTCAAGGCTGCCATTCGACATAAAATTACGGTTTGAACATCATATAAACATTGTGTTTGTATTGAAGCATATTGGCCTTCTCCAATAAGCTGATCCTGACAAACTTGTATTCCTTTATCCCTCCATTGTGTTTCTACGTTTCTAGCTTCCTCCTTAAACCACGTTAGAAATTGAATTCTCTGGCTGGGTTCCAGAACAGCTTGTGCAAGGTCCCGCCAGTCCTGTGGTATAATCCTATTATATGTTGACCAAGAGTTTAACATTTGCTTTACATATGGGGAATGCATGCCATAAGATACTATTGCCTCCTTAAACCTTTTAAAATCCATCAGTTCAATTGGAGCCCAGATATTTTGTGTAGCCATTTGATCAGGTATCTGCTGTACGGTCACAGGATAAATTAAGGATGACTGTGTGAAAACAGGCTTTCTTTCTGTAACCTTATGATCCAAACTTGAACCAACTTCACTGTTAAAATTAACAGGTTTTTCTAAAGCTGTTATCCTGGCACTTAAATCGACTATCTTTTTAAATAGTAAAATGAGAATAAGCATGGTGATTAACTGCATAATTCCCATAATACTAATCTTTTCATATAGTTGTTCCATTGTCAGACTGCCTAAAATTTCAAACAAAACCGAATTTTCTTCCAATGTACACAGGAAACCCATTTTTTTTAATGTGGAAAAAATTTGTCTTTTAAATAGTTTCCTTTATGACTTACCAAATCTGCGTAGAACAGTAGAAATCCGAGCGAATTTCAAAACAGCCACCTAGAGTCCTAGGTGTAAATCCAGAGAGAGAGAGAGAGAGAGAGAGAGAGACAGACAGACAGACAGACAGACAGACAGACAGACAGACAGAGACAGAGAGAAAGCAAGAGAGAAAGCAAAAGCGAAAGCGAAAGTGAAAGTGAAAGTGAAAGCAAAGGGGAAGCCGGCTAAAGCTTAAAGCCAGCCACTTGTTCCCTCTTGAGCTGAGTCAAGGCTTGGCTTTACAGCCAGGGGCCCTGGTTAGCAGGGCAGGCCTGAGCTGTTTGTAGCACTGGCTTTAAGCAAGCAGCTCACAGTCCAGCCTGAGCCCAGACCTGGGCCGGGGCTAGGGAGCCGGCTGCTCCGGCTAGGGAGCCGGCCCCAAGCAGTTTTTAATGGATTCTTGTCACGTTGGGCGCCAGATGTAGATGTAACCAATCGTATTATTAAAATAAGAAACACAGAGCCAAGGTAAAAGAGAAAAGCCGAGAGGTCAGAGCTCAGAGATAAAATCTTACCTCCTGCAGTGCTCCTAGCTTCCCCGAGAGAGGGAGGTACTTCCTGTGTCCCTGTTTAAATAATCTTTCTGTTCTGCCTTCTCATTGGTTGTAAACCCAACCACATGACTGCCTCATCACTGCCTGTAAGTACCGCCCTCCAGGTCTTAAAGGCGTATGTCTCCAATACTGGCTGTATCCCTGAACACACAGAAATCTACCTAGCTCTTCTAACCACCACGCTCTTACTACGGCTCTAATAGCTCTGACCCCAGGGCAACTTTATTTATTAACATAAAATTAAAATAACATTTCAGTACAAATAAAATATCACCACAGGTTTCACACCCTGATTGAATTTGTTTCAAATCATACCCTATGAAAATTATTATGATGTCTACTAGAGGACTGATTGCCAAATGCTAACCAAAGTAGATTGATATAGCAGTGAACAAAATCTGACCAAGCTTTAATCCCTTCACTATTAGCAATGAAATTTGTAGGCTCTAGTACAAAATGAAAAAGTACTGATATTCAGCTAAAATATTAAGCTTTTACATTTTATCTACAATTTCCTTTTGTACTCATCCTACTGATTTTTATGTTCTATGTGTTACTGTTTAAAGTAAAGGGCAATTTCAATTTAAATTATTTTCCTTTTTATTTTTGTGTGGTACAATACAAGTTTTAAACAAAAATGCAAGCATTTACAAACAAACAAAATTCATACATAGAATCACCTATATAACACAATTCTTATTTTGTAGCCTGAACATGCCTATGTATTTTTTTTCCAGAGCAATGGGCATGCTTCATAAAATTCATGTGACTATTCTTTATTACAATCATGATAGGTAAGCATTCTCCCAAATACCTTCTACTTTCTTGCTGGCTTCTAAAATTGGGCTGAAAGAAAAAAGAACTAGAGGTTGTTTCATCTTTTCCGTTTCATTCAGTGTAGTCCCATTCAGGGAATTATTTCTGCATTTGGATTTTTCTTTGTGCCACCAGCGCACAAATAGCAACATGGAGACTTATTTTATGAAAGCTTGGCCATTAGCTTAGGCTTTTCCTACTAGCTCTTATAACTTCAATTAACCTGTTTTTATTAATCTATGTTTTACCACGTAGCTTTTTGCCTTTCTTTTATTCTGTATGTCTGACTTCCCGCATCTCCATGGCATCTCCTGTGTGCCTCGATTAATCTCCTCTTCTTTTCTCTTTCCAGAAGGCCTGCCTATACCTCCTGCCTAACTATTGACCATTCAACTTTTTATTATACCAATCAGAGCAATACACCTTCATGCAGTGTACAAATATCCCAAAACATGGTTTGGCAAATGAAAGAAGTAGCTTGAATAAGAAAAAAAGAAGGATTATTCCATTGTTTTGGTTCTGCTTTCTGTATTTGAAGTAAATTCTAGTGCAAAAAAAAAAATGACCGCATAGGGTATTTACACTCATAATGCTAATGCACATACCTTGTACTTGATTTGGCTTTTACTTACCTTCCATTAATTGTGCATCACCTCTGGGTACAATGGTGTTTCCAGGAAGTATTAACTAGTAGGGAAGACTAAAAGTGAATGTGGATACTCTCAGCAACCTGTGATATGGGAATCCTAGACCGCAAAAAGGAAACAGCAAGCTGAGCAGCATCATTCAGCTCTCTGTACTTCCTGACTCCTGAAGCAATGGAACAGGCAGCCTTATGGTCCCACAACTAACATGCCTTCATTGCCATGATGGACTGTAAACTGTTCAACACAAACCATGAACTCCAAAAATAAATTCTTAATTTCATAAGTGGTCTTTGTTAGGAATTTGTTACAACACAAGAAAAACTAACTGATAG
Source organism: Peromyscus maniculatus bairdii (assembly GCF_049852395.1). Classification (NCBI taxonomy): domain Eukaryota; kingdom Metazoa; phylum Chordata; class Mammalia; order Rodentia; family Cricetidae; genus Peromyscus; species Peromyscus maniculatus. Next base: position 75,739,486 of record NC_134875.1, on the reverse strand, counting down.
AGTTCTTTCATGCTCTAGTCTTTAAAAACATAACTTCTATGGTAGGTAAAGCAGATAACATTAAACAAAATATAGTCAAATCATATTCACCCCTATATTCAAGGAATAAGAAATCTAGTCAGTTTTACACACCTATTTTTTGTGTAAACAATCTCTGCTACAAATCATAGTAAATCATATATCAATAAAGCATTCTACCCTAAAGGTAAAACCTCTTTAAACTTTTTAAAGCATTTAGGTATAAAAAGTGAGTGAATTTCATATTAGAACTATAAAACACTAAAGTAACTATAATAGTGATGTTTATTCGAATTGAGCCATTGGAAAACATCAGAGAGGAGGCAACACTATTTGGGCTTGGATTAAATAATGTGCAGGATTTTGACAAACTCAGTCAGGGGAGGATACTTCAAGTAAACAAATTATGAATAAAAGGAAGAAAATCTTTTAGAGGACATGAAATTTAACTAGAGGTGTGTGGTATAAGGGAACAATTGAGGAAACATGTAGCAGGTAAAATACGATAATAAAAAGCAGTAAATCAGTAGATTAGCTGACAGAACTGTCTGTCTTGTCATTAATAATTTTTAGTGTGGTAGTCTGAATGAGAATGTCTCCATAGGCGCAGGTGTGTGAATATTTTGTCCCCAGTTGGTAGCACAATGTAAGTAGATTTGGGAGGTGTGGCCTTGTTAGATAAAGGGTCTTACTAGAGGTGACTTTGAGGTTTCATTCACCATTCCTCAACTAGCCCCTTTGCTTCAGTTTGCATTTCAAGATGTGAGCCTTCAGCATGTGTCCCAGCCACCATGCCTGCAGCAAGATACCACATTTCTCCACCATGATGGACTTTTATTCGTCTGGAATTATAAGCCAAATAACTCTTTCTTCTATAAGGAGACTTGGTTATGGTGATTTTTCATAGACTGGAAAAACAAACTTATACAGTCAGAATACAACATAATGTTTCATTCTGCTATTTCTATGCGTGTATCTCATTGTATATTGCTTATATTTGCCTCATTGCTATATTCCCCATTGTTCCTGAACTTCACTAGTTCAGCTTATCCCCCCTACACAGTGCTCTTTTTTTGCTTTTATACCACATACATGCATATATATGCACATATATGCAAATATACACATGCATATATACATACATATGAGTCAAAATGTGGTATTTGTCTGTATGTTTGAGGTTTTTTAACATTATGGTATGTCCATTTTCCTGCAATTGATATAATTTTATTCTTTACAGTTGAATAGAACACCATTGTGTATATCTACTTCATTTTTATCCACTTCTATGTTTATGAATCCTTAGGCTGATTCCTTATCTTGACTATTATGACTAGTACTGCTTTAAACATGTGTGTGAAAGTATATCTATGGTACCCCAACTTAGATTCTTTTTTATATACTCAGCAAATGCATATATACATAATAAGAGTTCTTCTTCTTTATTTTAGTTTATTTTTTAAGAACTCACATAATGATTTCCACAGTGGACAGTGACTACACCAAACTGAAGTACTATCAGCAGAGAAACAGAGTCACATTTCCTGCATCATCATCAGCATTTCTTGACATTTGGTTTCTTCATGATAGCCATTCTAACATGATGAGATGAAATCTCAATATAATTTAAATTTTCTGTTGAGGTCTTTGATCCACTTGGACTTAATTTTTCTGCTCAGTGACAGATATGGATATATTTGCAATCTTCTACATGTTGACATCCAGTTATGCCAGCACCATTTGTTGAAGATTCTTTCTTTTTTCCATTGTACAGTTTTGGCTTCTTTGTCAAAAATTATATGTTCATAGGTGTGCAGATTAGTCATGGTCTTCAATTCAATTCCACTGGTCCACATGTTGGTTTTTATGTCAGTACCAAGCTGTTTTTATTATTGCATCTCTATAGTAGAGCTTGAAGTCAGGGATTGTGATGCCTCCAGAGGTTGTTTTATTGTACGGGATTTGTTTAGCTATCCTGGGTTTTTTGTTATTTCATATGAAGTTGAGTATTGTTCTTTCCAGGTCTGTGAAGAATTGTGTTGGGATTTTGATGGGGATTGCATTGAATCTGTAGATTGCTTTTAGTAAGATTGCCATTTTTTCTATGTTAATTCTACCTATCCATGAGCATGAGAGATCTTTCCATTTTCTGGTATCTTCTTCAAATTCTTTCTTCAGAGAATTAAAGTTCTTCTCATACAGGTCCTTCACTTGCTTATTTAGTTACCCCAAGGTATTTTTATATTATTTGTGGCTATTGAAAAGGGTGATGTTTCTCTGATTTCTTTCTCAGGCCATTTGTCATTTGTATATAGGAGGTCTACTGATGTTTTTTGAGTTAATCTTGTATCCTGCCATATTACAAGTGAATTAGCATCATAATGAAAGGTGTTTATCAGCTGTAGGAGTTCCTTGGCCAAATTTTTGGGGTCACTTATGTATACTATTATATCATCTACAAATACTTTAAGTTTTGTTTCTTCCTTTCCAATTTGAATCCCCTTAATCTCCTTATGTTGTCTTATTGCTCTGGCTAGAACTTCAAGTACTATATTGAATAAATATGGGGAGAGTGGACAGCTTTGTCTTGTTCCAGACTTTAGTGGAATCGCTTTGAGTTTCTCTCCATTTAATTTGATGTTGGCTGTTAGCTTGCTGTAATTGCTAAGAATATTGAACATTATTTCAAATATTTATTGATCATATTTATTCTTTCTTTAGAGTACTGCCTGAACAACTCATTTGCACACTTATTGATTAGATTATTTTCTTTTTATGCTTTGTTTTTTTAGTTCTTTATAGGTTGCACATACTAACTCCTTTTGTGCTGACTAGTTTTATGTCAAGTTGACACAAGGTCGAGTTATCTGCAAAGAGGTAACCACAATTGAGAAAATGCTTCCTTCCATAAGACTATCTTGTTTTCTTAATTAATAATTGATGTGTCAGGGATTCACCCATTATGGGTGGTGCCAGCCCTGGGCAGGTAGTCCTGGGTTATAAGAAAGACATGGAGAGCAAGCCAGTAAGAATTGTTTCTTCTTGGTCTGTGCTTCAGGTTTTTATAAATATATAAATCTAAGGGAAAATACATATTATTTAGGGGAGGTAGAAAAGGCATTTTGAAGAGTACAACATCCATTAATTATAAAAGTCCTGAAAAAAAACCTAGGAGGAGAAGGAATATACTCAACCCAATAAAGACAAAATAAAGCAAACAGATAGCAAGCCTTATACTTAGTGGTGAAAAAACTCACAGAATTTCCTTAATACTGAGGATAAAATAAGAGCGCCCACTCTCTCTGTTCTTATTCAAATATAGAACTTAAAGTCTTAGCTATTGTCGTAAAACAAGACAAAGAAACAAAAGAATAGGAAGAAGTCAAATTATCATTGTTTATATACAGCAAGATAGTATGCATAAAATGTGTTTAAAAATCCACCAGAATTTTCTTAAGTATCACAAATGTTTACAACAGAGTAGACAGATAACATTTTTCAAAAAAGTATATTTTTAAGGTACCATAAGAATTTATGGAGAAACAAATAAAGAAAATGAAAAAGATATATGGAAACCTACTATTTTATAAGCTTATTAAAACACAATTAAAGAAAAAGAGTTTAAATGTAAGGACTGTACGTGGGGGATAATGGCATTCTTAGAAGCCATACATTAATAAATAAAAATCCCAGTACCCGGTGATGTGAGTTGTTTGTCAAGGAGGTCTCAGAGGCCCACAAAACAATATGGGCTATTGTCATTGCTCTTGATTTCCCACTAGAACTTGATGATAAAACTATATTGATGAATAGTCCATACACATTGATTATAGGATAGGAATAAAGCAAACTGGAACTGACCTTGAAGCTTCCTCCCAGCTGGCTACCTACCTTTCAGAGACCCAGAAGGTGCTATAAAGACAGCTGTGGGAGAAAAGTCATTAAGTCTTTCCGAGGGAGAGAATCCTGTGAGCTATAATAGTAGTCCCTAAAGAAATGTCCATTGGTGCCTCAATGGTACAAATATTTTCGGAGTAATCCACTGCTTTCTGGTTGGACTTAAGGCCTGATCCACAAGAGGGAACTCATGCTTGGTACTATAAATCAGGCCAAAAACCTGTGGATGGGAGATTATAAGTAATAGGGACAAACCTACTATTATTTTGTTGCTAAATGGATATGGTATCAAGCTGCCTTATATGCACATATCTCTATACACATAGACTAGTACAGCTTTCAGAATTGATCAGAGAAGCATCTTTTTGTAGTGAACAAGGGATAATATAGAGACTTGAGATTGGTCAAATTGCAGACAATAAGTGACAGGAGTGCTTGGCCCTAAACACACACTAAACACACATACACACACACACACACACACACACACACACACACACACACACACACACACACACTTTCACTCCTAAAGCTCAGCAAACACTGTAGAAGAAGGGTCAATGGTTGGGGAGGAGTGCTGCAAAATATTATCTTTTGGAAATCATCAAGACATGGTGTTGCTTGAGGGCTTCTCTCCAGGCTCCACCAAGCCCTGCAGTCCCACAATCCACGTATAAAATAATCACTCAGATGCTTATATTACTTATAAACTGTATGGCCATGGCAGGCTTCTTGCTAACTGTTATTTTATCTTAAATTAACCCATTTTTTTAAATCTATACCTTGCCACGTGGCTGGTGGCTTACCAGAGTCTTTACATGTTGCTTGTCCTGGCAGTGGCTGCTGTGTCTCTCCCTCCTTCTTCCTGTTTCCCCAATTCTCCTCTCTCCTTGTCCCGCCTATACTTCCTGTCTGGTCACTGGCCATCAGTGTTTTATTTATATAGAGCGATATCCATAGCAACATGGCCACTGTACCAATGAATTCACTGCAGCTGTGGTTATTGACATACGGTGTGCATATTGGACTTGTGTTTGTTACTTTTATGTTGTTCTTGTCATAGAGCATCATGACAAAAACTGACTTAAAGATGATTTTGTCTTGGATTATGTTTTTAGGGAGGAAAGTCCATAATGGTGAGGGAAGATAGCAGCAGTTAGCTAAAACAGGAAGCTAGTGGATCCCATCTTCAACAGCAAATGTGAAACAGAGAGCAAACCAGAAGTGGAGCCAAGTATAAAATCTAAGGACCAAGCAGATAAACATGAGCCTATGGGAAATGTTTCTTATTTTAACCAGTGCATTCCAGTCCCTGGTTACCACAAGCTCAAGTCCAGCTCATGGTGAAAAAATGTATTTAGTTCAACTTCAAAATTCTCCATGCTTGCTAAATGTCTAACTATAAGGCAATCTCATAACTGTATACCCATATAAAATAAAATAAAAATTATATAGTTCCAACATAAAAAGTCATAGAATATATCCTTATATTACCAAAAAAGAGGAACAGGGCCACAGTGGCTGAGATATTAGATGAAAGAGACAAATCTTTAGCTCTATGACAGATATTTGAGACTTTAGTTTTAGCAAATCTGGAGGGCTTAGATGGCTCTGTCTCCTCCAGATTTGCTGCCTGTAACAAACATTTGTACCTTGGGCTGGTTTTACTCCCTGAATGCATCTCTCCTTGGACAATGCCTCAAAGCTCTAGCAGCTCCAATATCCTGTGGGTTCCACCAAACTCATGGCTCCATACAATGACCTCTCACACTCATCTTTTAGCAGTGACTCCAGCACTACAACACATAGTCAGATGTCCGTGACTCTATTAAATCATGGAGTAAGAATCCAGTTTCCACATGTATGACATTGCCAAGCTGAGCTGCCAGTTTGGATTAGACCTTCACTCCCTGTGACCACATTAGCAGTAGATTTTCTAAGTTGAAGCAATTACTTTCTGTGAGCAAAAACCTTAGGCATTCTTCTTTCATGAGTTAGAAGTTTGGTTAGGTCATCTTGCCCTGAGGGTACCCTTCCCACTGTTATAGTAGAGAATAGGTGATATCTCCTTAGTGGTGTTAACGTCATTTACAGCCTCGTTTTTAATACATGACTTGGCTTTAACATTAAGTTTCCTAGGGTGCTTTATGTCTCCAAATGACATATTTTTTTGCTTTCTATCACATTTTTCTTTTTAATTGTAAACTTGCATAAAAGTTATCAGCATTATCCATACCACAGACTCAATGTTTTATTGTCTTGAAATTTCCTCTGCTAGATGAATGAGTCTATTACTTTTTAATTTAGTTTCAGGCAAGATATTAAGACCTTGGAAAAATGCAGTCAGATCCTTTGCCAAAATATCACAGGAATGGCCATAGTTGCTAATAGAGCCCTTCCTTGTTCCCCGCTGAAATAATGTGAGCTTGACTTCTACAGTCTACATCACTCTTACCACTAATATATTCTAGGATTCTACTAAAAACATCCTGTTAAACCTAAAGCATTTAACTACTTTTCTAGTCCAAATTTCCAATGTCTTTCACATTCCTCTAAAATCCATAATTTTCTTCACAGCAATATCCTACTCTCTGGTATCAATCTGTATTAAACATTTTTTGTCACTATGATAAACACTATTACCTAAAGGAACCTATAGAGGACAGAGTTTACTTTGGGACTATTCTCATTGCAAGCATCAAAGATGTGGCATAGCAGTTTGCTCCAAGACTAAAACCTTCCATCATATACAGGAATTCCTTAAGACACAAGATGTTAAAGGTGAGGTGAAATATTGGGATATTTTAAGAGACATTAAAAGGGAGGTAAAACAACAGGATGTCCTAAAAAGAAATTAAACAATTTATCCTACAGGGAAGCTTGTTAAGCTCAGTGAATAAACAACTTAAAATAAATTCAGGAACTCTGCTGTGGATATTGCTCTGTATGCTGTGAATGTGTTGCTCTGATTGGTTAATAAGTAAAATGCTGATTAACCAGTAGCCAGGCAAGAAGTATAGGCTGGACAAAGAGAGAGGAGAATTCTGGGAACAGGAAGGCTGAGTCAGGAGATGCTGCCAGCTGCTGCCAAGAGAAGCAAGATGTAAAGATATCAGTAAGCCACGAGCCATGTGGCAAGGTATAGATTTATAGAAATGGGTTAATTTAAGATGTAAGATCTAGCCAGCAAGAAGTCTGAGCCATTAGGCTATATACTTTTTATTAATATAAGCCTCTGTGTGTTTACTTGGGTCTGAGGAGCAGCTGGCCCGAGTGGGACTGGAGAAAACTCCAGCTACAGAACTCCATGAAATTCCTAGGTTCACTAGGTCTCTCTATTTCCAAGCTTTTACAAACAGTAAAGAGTTTTGTGAAATATTCCCAGGCAAGGTGAGCTGCCTGGAAGAAGCAGGGACTGCTGAGCTGCCTTAAAGAGGCTGAGATCAACTGAGCTACCTAAAACAAACATACTCCAACCTGTTGAACTGCCTGCAGGTTATGTAATGTATTCCAGGTTTCTACCTTTCTCAAGCAAGTGTCATGTTGTGTGGGCTTTGGTGATACATCTGCTCTTGAGTCATTTCTTTCTCTGTAATTAACCCCTCAACCACCTTCTTGTAAATTGCACAAGTGATATTCATTCACTCACCAAGTTGGACTTTACTGGCATCCTTACTTTGGTCTGTCATTAGTTCCCTACCTGAAATGAGTAAACATTTGCTTAAATCTCCCAAGAAATGGTGGCATAGACCTAGGACACAACAACATTTCATCATGAAAGGGGGACTGGCTTAGAAAGCTCTACCCCTCCTCAAGGAGCTATTGACAGATAATGGTGGTTGGGGGAATAGTTGTCACTTTCTTCAGTTGTACAGCTACTGATAAATTGACCCATGCTTAAATTAATAACCTCCTACTCATGCTTATGGAAACAATCCTAATTAAGCTCAGTGGGTCACACTCATACTCATTAAGAGTAGAATGGGAACTTATTGGGAAGAAGCATTTTAGTGGAAGAAGAAAGGGTGATGAGACAGGGAAATAAAAGTTAAAAAGCACTAAAACTATATTCATGTATAGATAAATCTGTCAAATACTAAAATGTAAAAGAAAAATACAGAAGCTATTAAATGATTTTCAAAGAAATAGAAAGTATAGACATTCAGAACAAGAGATGAAATTTGTAATTTAAAAAACTTCATACAATGAAAAGCACAGGGTCATACAAATTCATCGAATATTTTAGTAAAAAACTTAATTCAAAAAATATTAATTAAAATAATTTATTAGTTTGTAATCCTTTATCCTTATTTAATGTACAGATTTAATTTATAAAACTTACAAGGCCTACTTAAAAATATCTCAAACCCATTTGGTCATTCACTGATAAACTATAATGACCTGTCAAAAACCAAAATGGTTTCTTTGTAAAATCTATTAATAAAACAAATTACAACATTAAAATAATCAATAATTAATTGATTACTCTAAGATGTAGAAAGGAAAATTAATCAGTAACTAAGAAATTTTTCTCTACTTTAGTTTTGTTTGTAGTAATGCAAAAAATCATCAAATTAAATAAACACTTTTAGCATAAAAAGTAATCAGTAATATAATCTCATTTGCAAATGCTTCAATAAATAAAATAAAACAAAAAATACCTGTGAATAAACTTAGACATGGAGGTGAGAAACATCTGCAATGTAAGCTTTAAGACACAGAAGGAAGTAACTATGGAGGGCACTGGAAGATAGAAAGATGCCCCATGTTTCTGCTCGCAAACTGTCAAAATAGAGATTATAAAAGTGGCTCTATTACCAAAAGTGATTTATAGGTTTAATATAATCTACATCAAAATGCAATTGACTTCATTTAAAGAAGTAGAAAAATGAATCATAAAATTTATAATAAAACAAAAAGGCACCAAGTAGCCAATGTAGTCAGAAAGAACAATGCTAGATGCACCACAATATTTGACATCAAATTATACTACAGAAGCCAAATAACAAAGCACTGTGGTAATGACACAAACACATACACATATACTGATGGAATGTAACAGGGAAGCCAAAAATATACATACTTAGCTGCATTCACCTAATCTTTCACAATTGTGTCAAAAAGTGTACATTGAAGAAAAGTTAGCTTGATCAACAACTGGAGCCTGGAAAACTTGATATCTATGTGTAAAACAATAAAACAATTCATACCCCTTAGAGAGCACAACAAACAATTCAGGTACCTGGGGAGATGAATCAGTGGGTAAAAGAGATTTCTGTACAAGTATGAGGATCTGAGTTCAAACCCTAGTACCTATGTAAAAGTTGGATGTGATGGCTTGTATGTATAACCCTAGTGCAGGGGAGCTGGAGACAAGGGGATCCCTGAGGCTTTCTGTCCAGCCAGCATATTTGAGACAGTGAGTTTCATGTTTAGTAAAAGATTTTATCTCAAAAACTAATGTGGAGAGACTGAAAAGACACGCAGCATTGCATATATATAAACACATGCACAAATCAATTCAAAATATATCAAAGATAATCAGATATTCAGATAATCAGTCTCTTCCCAAAATTCTAGTTTGTATAGCCTATGAGGTAACCTTTTTCTAGGTATGGAGTGTCTTATATGTGGTTCAGAAAGGGGGAAAAGAAACAGTATTGAGATTTTTTAAAGTAGAACTGTCTACATACTTTCAAAAGAATTAAATCCATTAATTGGAGAGATATGCTTATAAATGTCAAATAGTCTCAATGTCTACATCAGTAAACTGTGTAGCCCATGTGGGACTATAAAGGTTAATCTTCATATACAGCTAGGTCCAAAGTTTTTTTCAGGTAATGAGGTAAGCTTTTTTCTCCAAAGGGGCAGGTGACCTCTCAGTCTATACTTTGCTGCCTAAGGCAAGCTGCTTGCTCACTGAGCTTTTAGGCTTTTCATCTTTCACAACTCTTACTCTCCAGTGCGGCCTCCTGAGGCTGTTTTCTGCACCGGTGATGTGGCAAGTGGACATCAGACTACATGATTGCTAATAGTTCAATGACCTCAGGCTTCCTAGGTGTCTTAGTTACTGTTCAACTTGCTATGACAAAACACTGTGGCCAAGGAAACTTACAGAAGAAGCATTTAATTGGAGGCTTGTTTACAGTTTCAGAGGATTAGTCCATTATCAGTATGGTATGGAGCATGACAGAAGTCAGGTAGGCAATGCATTGGAGCAGTAGTTGGGAGCTCATCTCTGATCAGAGATTGCAGGCAGAGAGGGAGAGAGCAAGACTGGGTGTGGTGGACTTTTGAAACCTGGAATTACATCCCCAGTAACACACCTCCTCCAAAAAAGCCACACCTATTCCAACAAGGCCACATCTAATCCTTACCAAACAGTTCCACCAACTGGGGACTGCATTCAAACATATGAGCCTATGGGGTGGCCATTCTCTTTCAAACCATGACAGTAGTGTAAATCAATTTTAAAGAATATGTTTCTTCACATGATAGCACCTAGACACAACACTCTGTGTCATGTGCAATGACAAAACAGATTCCTTCTCCACTGATGACCCATTTTGCCAGATGAAACACTGCATAAAAATAAGCAACTGGATTTAAGGCTTGCAGGAATTTAGGCATGTCCACCAGATGCCATGTGAAGTCAATGTGTTCCCCTAGATTTTTGACCCACAATCAGTCACTCTGTGAGATCAGTGCAAATGTGGAAACATAAGGTCTGCTGCTAGTCAAACTGAGGTTAGTATGTGTACTCCAAAACTTCAGCTCCACTGCCAATAACCCCATTGGCACATGATACCACCCACACTCTCACTTTGTTTCCACATGGATTTTCAAGTGAGCACAGCACTCTGTGCCAAACTTTTGCCCTGAACATTGCCCTGGGATCAGAGCACAAGTGTTGAAATTTCAATGCCGCCTGCTGACCTTCTCTGACCTAACTGGTCCAGAATCATCTCAGCCATCCCACCAGTGACTCAGCATCAATCATCCCACAGATGAAATTCATGCAGGTAAAGAAATAGGAATTTGGAAGAAATCCCTGGATTACTAAAAAAATAAACATGGAGTGCAAATCTCCAGCCCATTTTTTTGTTTGTTTGTTTCTTATTATTGATGATTTTTGGAAGGTGTGTATGTATGTATGTATTATGTATGTATGTATGCTTTTGTTCTATTTTCTTTTTAATTTTTCCATATATTCTGTTATATATTTGTTTTTGTATTTTTCTAATATTGCAGTAACTTAGCTTCTCTATTTTTATAACTCCTTGCAAAACTATAGATTGCTAATTCATTGTGTTTTAGCCCATCTCATCAGAAGAGCCCCTAAGAGCAGAACGAAGCTCTTCAAATGTGCTGGTGCCCCTCTCACCATTTTGTGTTTTAAAGCATCAGTGAAAGGCATGTCTTCTGGAAAAGTAGGTTTTAAACACAAAATGCATGCAAGAATTCCAATTTTCCTGGGCTTTAAAATCTCTTCATCAACCTTGAGATCCAAGGAATAGTAGGGATCTCCAGCTTTTTCTAAGTAGGTCTTCTTTTCACAAATACTCCAACCAATTAATACAATAAACTTTTGGCATTTTAAACTGTGTGAGCTTCAATATCAAACTTAGGGCCTCTGCACCTTAACTAGTGTTGTGTCCTTTCCCCCACTATCCCACACCCTCAACTTCCATTCCCACACGCATTCTTTAGACCTCTGCTTGAATGATTCTAAAACAAATGCATTTTAGGAATTATATCAGTTACTTTTTGTTTCTCTGGTAAAATATCAAACGTGGCTTATGGAAGGAAGAGTTTACTTTAGTTTATGGTTCCAGAGGGGGAATCCACAATGACAAGAAAGCAAGGACCAGGAAGCCAGAGCAGGAAACTTAGAGGTCATATTTTCCATAAGAAAAACAAAGCAGAGAGTGAACTAGCAGTGAGATAAGGCTACAAACTCTCTAAACCTTCATCCAGTGACATTCTTTCCCCAGCCAGGCCACATTTCCTAAAGGTCTATGACCTCCACAAAAAGTACCACCAACTGAAGACCAACTTTAAGTACCTGAGCCTACAGGGGACATCTCTCATTCAAACCACTGGAAGAATGTAGTTCATCTCCTCCTGGACCATACTTTGTACTTCACCCCTGCTTAATCTGGAGTCTAGTTACATGTCTAAAGGCAATTGCATGTGTTCCCTGTGCAATATCAATATTGTCTTGTCTGATACCTCCTTTAGGGAAAGACAATGCCAGCTCTATCTATGAGGCAGAATTAATTCCCTCAGACAAGGGTATAGATGGCAGTACTGCATGATGTTGGGGTGATGATGCATCCTCTGCTAAAAGTGAGGAGACTATTTTCCTCTGGTGGTATTAGTCCATCAGAATATGAGAATTCAATGCCCTATTCTGTAGATGAATTTCTAAATGGTCTTATTAAATAAAAAACACAGAGCCAAATATATGGGTGAAAGCCTTAGAGACATCAGGGAAATAGGGAAAGCCACCAGCCAACCTTACCTCACCAACTTTGCAGCATCCAAATGCCACAACTTCCTGTTTACTCATGCCTATATGCCTTGCTATTCCTCCATCTGATTTACTCTCTCTGTTCAGCTATATCATTTCCTCTCCCTGCGCAGATCTGTCAGTTCCTGTCTGTCTGTACAGACCTCCAGACCTCCATAGTTAACTAGTTTTGGAACTTAAGGTGTGTATCACCATACCTGACTGTTTCCAGTGTGGCCTTGAACACACAGAGATCCTGCCTGCCAAGTGATAGGATTAAGGGCATGTGCTACCATCGCCCAACTTCTTTGTTGACTTAAAATGGCTTGCTGTTTCCTCTGATCTCCAGGCAAACTTTATTTATTAAAGCATAAAGAAAATATCACCACATTTCAGCACAAATAAAATATTATCACATTTCCTCTTTTTTGTCTAATAAAAATAATAAAAAATTTATAACTAATATAAGATAAATTATATATAAATAGTACAATAACTATATACAATATATGCAAGCAATAAATATATCAACAATGTCTGGTCCATTTGCATTTGACAAGTTCAGAAAAAATATTCCATTATCATTCCTATTTTGGTGAGTCCAAAATGTATCTAATTCATTTTCTATGCTATCTTGTATTATCAACAGAAAACTATCTTACCATGTCTTTTAAACTGATACATTTAACATCTCGTAGTGATTTTTTTAATTTCTTAACAAGGAAAACTATAACTATCTAATCTTTAACTCCCTTGGAGAACTGAGAAGGAAATAATATTATCTAGTAAAACAGGAAGGGCAAACAAGTGACATAAAAAAAATGAGTTATGACAGAAACAGCCAGCTGCCTGGACAGTCATCTGAGGTTTCTCTGCAACATTGGGGCATCATCTTTGGCCTACAGGCTTTAGCATATCTGACAGACTCATTTGTGGAGCAGGATGTACACAAGGCCTACAGCTTGACCTCACATTCAGTGTGAGTATTCCATGTACCACATAAACGTGAATTCCACCAGAGTCATGTCATGATTCAGGATTTTAAATTCTGGAAATTGCTTGTGTTTTTGGAATTCAGCTTCCCATCCTTCTCGGCTTGTGGGTGGCTTCATCTCCTTTATGACATGCCAGTCTACCATTGAGAGGCCAGATTCCAACAGCCTAGTTATTCCTCCAAGAATAACTGTTTTAGCTACTGTTCCATTGCATACCAGGCTCCATCAATCCACTGCCTGTTCAGCTGAATTCAAAGAAAGGGGCATTGTATTTTTCTGGATTGCAAAGCCATTTCAGTGATGGTGTCATATTGTCCTGGCCTCAGGGTACACCTGTTGCCAAAGCTGCAACCACATTTGTCTTAGCAAGGATTGGTAGTCCTGTGTTTTGTGTCCTGTTTGTCCATTTTGGACAGTGTACTGTCAACAGTCGATGTGGGGGCATTTTCTTGCCCAGTGGCTAACTTTTGCCATAGTGAAAGTTAACTCCATGTGGGGGTCCTTCAGTGCACATATTTTCTCTGAAGTAGATTGGTGCTTCCAGGAACAGACATGTCTCATGGTCATAAAAAAAAGAAAAAAAATCTATGTCATTAAAACATCTTAAAGACCATATTCTGTAGATCTCTGAAGGGTTTGAAGATGACCTGTCTATCTAAAATATATCTCTGCTTGATCTTGAAAACACATCTAGCCAGGCAGTGGTGGTGCACGCCTTTAATCCCAGCACTCGGGAGGCAGAGGCAGGTGGATCTCTGTGAGTTCGAGGCCAGCCTGGTCTCCAAAGCGAGTTCCAGAAAAGGCGCAAAGCTACACAGAGAAACCCTGTCTTGAAAAACAAAACAAAAAAAAAAAAAGAAAAGAAAAGAAAAGAAAACATATCTAACATGACTAACTACTAACTTTCATTTCTTTATATCCTAATACTTGGTAATCATAACTTCAAGGATTAGCAAATTACATTACATTGTTAAATGAACTATATAGGTACAATATCTGCAACAAGGTTAGAAATATACATATAGTATTTTCTAACAAAATCATTCTCAAATTTGTATCAATATATATAACTTGTATACAATATATAAAATCCAATCCAATATAAAATATTTAAAACTAGTAGCTGTCTTTTAAAAGTAGATTCAATAATCTGTCTTTTTATCTACATCATATCTATATCCTCTCTTTTTTGCTTTTCAGAGTAGAAGCTGCACAGTTGGTAAGGTAAGTTTGGCTGGTAGCTTTCCCTATTTCCCTGATTTCTCTGAGGCTTTCACCCCTATATTTGGCTCTGTGTTTTTTATTTAATAAGACCATTTAGAAATTCATCTACACCCTACTTTCTTAAGTTTCTTGTACACATCACCATCCCAAGTCACAAGACCCCATTCTCTTCTAATCAGTGTCCTTACTTCAACCACTCACACACATTGAGGCTGGTAATTAAATTTATGTTGTTAGTCAAGTAATCATATAATGAGAGCTTGGGTTTGTTTTTCTGCAACTTGAGCCCTATGAATACTAGAAAGATTTTCTTCCAGGCTTTGCTTAGAAAGATTTAGATTATTTGTGTTCATCTGGACCTGGCCAATGCTATTGCTCACCACATTTTTTTCTTTTGTTACTTTGTCCAAAGATTCTAAAAGGAACAAGCCAGTATCATTATTTTCCTTATTTTTCCATAAATATTCATAAGCTTCATATACAAAGTAACTAAATTCCTTGATCACCATAGGAAAATCAGAAGAGTCAATTTATCTTATTTTGTATAGTCCGCTAAATAGCTCATGCCATGCATTTCTGGTCTCTCCACACTAACAAAGGACTGCTTAGTAACCATAGGATTTATCCAGCTAGAGAACTAATTCCAGATACCACCACTAAAATATTCATCCTTACAATTCCATTTCTACAGAACTACTCTAGTTACCACAGTTTGTATTAGTCAGAATTCTCTAGAGAAACAAAACAGATTGATGAATATAAACATATATATATATATATATATATATATATATATATATAATTATACTTAGTTATTTTTCTACTTCTGTGAAAAAACACCATGTCCAAGACAACTTATAAAGAAAGAGTTATTTAGAGACTTGTTATCAATTTGAGAGGGTTAGAGTTCATGGCCATCAGGAGAGGGAGCATGACAAGAGGTAGGCAATCATGATGCTGGAGAAGGAACTGAGAAAGCTTATATGCTGAAACAACAACTTCAAGAGAGAGAAGATGGGTATCTATCTGGAAATGGCATGGTCTTTTCCATGTGACACATCTCCCCAAACAAGGCTACACCTTCGGCCAACTGGGGACCAAGCATTCAAATATATGAGCCTATGGGAACCATTCTCATTCAAACCACCATAATATATGAGAAATTAATTAAATAAACTTCTATTGAAATAATAACAAGAGTTGACTCACACCCTAGAGGGTTCTGAAACACAGTGGTTGCTCATCTCTTAAGGATTAATACCTCAAGAGTTGGAGTAGTCCTTAGGTGGCTATCTCACACTGGAGGAGCGATCAATACAGTAGTTGCTCACTCTATGAGGTTGAGTGTCTCAGTAGTCCCATTATGGTGCCCAAAGCCTGGAGTGATCCTAAAGAGCTACTGGCCCTTAATCAATTATGGAAGCATGGAAATTCTGGTTCTGACATCAGTAAAGGAATCAGTGTTGGCAACAATATGATAAATCAACTAAACAGTGAGAGGAAACAAACACCAGGGAGAAAGGGGAAAATAATCATCTTCCTTCCATGTTTTCCTACATTTTCTTCTTTAAAAAATGAATTGTGACCAGAAGGTGCTGCTCACATTTGGGGTGTGTTTTCCCACATCAATGAAGTCAATCAGGATAATTCCTCAGTTGAGGCTCCTGCTCAAGCGGTTCTAACTTGTGGCAAGATGACATTAAAACCAACCACAGTAAAAGATATTTGCTCTTCGCTATTAGTTTTTTGTTGTTGTTTTTCTTGTTGTATTTTTTCTTCTTTCCTTGTTAGTATTAGGTGCTTACTGGGTTATTGTGTTGGACATGATGGTTCCTCCCAGCTCTCATTGTTCGTTTCCATCTTAGCTAGGGTTTCTACTGTTGTGATAAACCTTGGCCAAAAGCAGCTTGGAGACTAAAGGACTTATTTCAGCTTACAGTTCATTGTCACATTCCATCATTGAGGAAAGTCAAGGCAGGAGGTAAAGCTGGAACTTGAAGGCAAAAGCTGATGCAGAGGCCAGGCAAGAGTGCTCCTTACTTGCTTGCTTTTCATGGCTTGCTCAACCTTCTTTCTTGTAACCTCGAGGACTATAAGTCCAGGGGTAGAACCTGCCACTAGGAGCTATACCCTCTCACATCAATGATCAACCAAGAAAATGAATCACAGTCATGCTCATAGGCCAATCTTGTGGGTATATGGTCTCAACTGAGATCCTGCTTCTAAAATGGCTCTAGTTTGTCTCAAACTGACATATAACTAGCCATCGTAATTGACCCCTTGTCAACTTGACATACAAACACATCACTATTCAACTAGAACCTTTCCTTTTTCATTTATCCACACAATAAAATGTTAATATTAATGCATAAATATAACATAGCCCCAACTTTAAAAGTCTCACTTTTTTTAAAATTTGAGACACTTTAAAAATTCAATATCTCTAAAATATCTAAAATCTCTCTAATAAATTAAAGCCCCTCTAATACTCTAAAATCTCCTTAAAACATTGTTTATCTAAAATGGCAAAGTCTCTTAACTGTGGGATTCTGTAAAGTCAAAAGCAATTTCTATTTTAGTTGTTTATTTTATTGTTTTAAAATTATAGTATGCTTATAACAATTCTCCCCTTTTCTCCCCCAAACCCCTGCACATATTCCTCCTTGCACTCTTTCAAATTCATTGCCTCTTTATCCAATATTTGTTGTATTTATAAATCCAAACGGCTTTGTTTGCATAATGTTACTAGTATATATGTTTTCAGGGCTTATCATTTGGTATTGGATAACTTTCTGAAGAAGACTGTTTCTACCACTATCTGTATTTCTTAGCTGCCTTTAATTTTTTGTGTAGGGCTAAGGCCTGATTTTTTTTCTCTGTCTAAATTAGCATGTCAATTGTCCTTGTTCAACCTGTGTTGAGGAAGTCATGTTGATGAAAATTTATGGGTATAACTTCTGACATTACTAGGAGATACAATCTTACAGGAAACTCCTTGTTCCTTTGGATCTTACAACCTTTCCACTGCTTCTTCCCCAGTGATCCCTGAGCTTTAGGTATAGGAGTTGTAGTATAGATATACCCTTTGGGAATGATCTCCATAACTCAGCATTTTGATTGGTTAGAGTTTTCTGTAATGGTCCAATATGTTACAAAAAAGTTTCTTTTATAAGGAATTTATTAGAGTTCTCTAGAAGAATAGATGTAATAGAATGTATGTGTGTGTGCACTCTAAAATATTATACTCTAAAAATATTATATATGTGTATATTATAAGTAATACATATGCACACACATATATACATACATATATACATATATACAAACACACGTACGTATGTATGTATGTATGTATGTATGTATGTATGTATTAGTATGACTTATAGGCTGTAGTCATGCTGGTACAATAATGGCTGTTATCTGATGACCAAGAATCCAATAGTTGTTTAGTCTGTGATGCTGGAATCCTCAGGATTCATTAGTATACATTGTAATCCCAAAGAAATAGGTTATAATATCAGTAAAAGATTGCCTCAGCAGCAGGACAGATGAACTTTCCAGAGAGAGTGAGATCAAGCAGACAAAATGAAAACAGCTTTCTTCTGTGGTCTTTCATGTGGTCTGCCACCAGAAGATATAGGCCAGATTTAGGGTATTTCTAACCACCCAAAAATATTCAGTGAAGAACAATCCCTCACAAGTGGCCAGCTGCTTGACTTGGGTTTCAGTTGATTCCAAATGTAGTGAAGTTGACAATCAAGATTAGCCGTCATACTCTTATCTTCTTCCTCTAGTTGGAACTAATCAGTACATTCTTTTTTTTTTTTTTTTTTTTTTTTGGTTTTTCGAGACAGGGTTTCTCTGTGTAGCTTTGCGCCTTTCCTGGAACTCACTTGGTAGCCCAGGCTGGCCTCGAACTCACAGAGATCCGCCTGGTTCTGCCTCCCGAGTGCTGGGATTAAAGGCGTTCGCCACCACCGCCCGGCTTAATCAGTACATTCTTGATTGTTATTTAACATATTATAGTAATTTACTTGCTAGTGACCTTGTGAGTAAGAGTGAGGACTACCCTTATCTGTGGATATAAAGACAAATATTTACAATGTATTTAGGGATTATGCTGGTTTAGTCAAATGGCAGTTGTAGGCTTTTGACCAAGATCCATGACTTCACTAGTTCCAGGTAGTTGGCTAGGTTGCCAGTACCAGGCATGATTTCCCTCTTGTTGAGTAGGTCTGAAGTCCAATTAGGGAGCTGCTGGTTGCCTCCAATGTGTAAATGCCCCTACTGCAAACTTAGGGATGTCACTGAAGGCTGGCTGTTGCTGCAGTTTATAAACATCATAGCTGAATGTGTTGGTTGCTTTTTCAGGGAAAAGGTTTTCTGTCAGTTCCTGTTCAGGTCAGCTTCGGAGCCCTGTGTCTGAGGTTCATGCTGTCTGTAGGGATAGGGACTTACCTTATACCTCTGGGGGTCAACCAAGGGAAAGAGCAGTAGGGTTTAAAATCTACAATGTTTTGAGAGTTTTTTAGACAACCCTGACCTACAACTCAAAGGGGGATTATCATGCCTGGTGTCAGGTTTATGTTACATGTTTTTTGGCGATTGAAGGAGGCATTGTTAGCCAAAATGGGAGGATTTCATTTAAACTATATATTTATATTTATATATGATTATATGGTATGCCCATTACAGTTCACTGCTAGCCACAACCTTGTCATGCAGTACACAGACACTGAAAAACTGCAAGGTTTGCGTTGAGTTTTGATGTAATTACAATTCCTTGTGTACCAGGGATTATATTACATCAGGAACTTTGTTTTCAAATTGTACTGAGCTTAAATAGATTGTGAATAAACAGCCTATCATTAGACTTGCCAAAGTCTGATCCATGTTGACAAAGTCAAATTGCATCGGGTTTCCATTCTTATCACATCAAGGTTCACTTCCCTGTATGACACCTGCAGGTACCACACAGGATATCAAGGATTGTAAGAGGCAGATGGGTTAAGGACACAGGGAGAATATGGCCCACAGAATCAACTAAGCAGGGCTTGATATGAGGGTTTGCACCTAATATTGTTTCATTGATGTGCCCTGTTCAGTTAATATCTCTGGGAGGTCTGCTCTCTTCTGAATGAAAATGGAGGAGCAGTGGATCTGGGGGAATGAGGAAGTATGTGGTGGTGGGGAATTGGGAGGAGTGGAAGAAGGCTGTGGTCAGAATGTATTATATGAGAGAAGAATATATTAAAGAAAAAGAAATATATGTGTGTGTGTGTGTGTAAAAATTAGCAGTATTAGAAAATTGAGAAGTGTTGTAGAAGAGATACAGAAAAAAAAACAAGACAGTCATAAAATCCTACTCAGCTCTTTATTGTTTGTGGGGGACTGGCACTCAGATTTTTATTATGTAAACAAAGGTCTCTATGTACAACATTATCCAGCCATGTAGGCTATCTCCTTTCTACCTATGATTTTGTCTTATATTTTCATTGGATTTTATCTTTATATTTTTTTTATTATTTTATCTTTATGTTTTTATTACAAAGCAGTAAGTTGCCAACTAGCTTTTTTTTTCCCCATAGATCCTTCACTTTGGTTAACCCACTCTCCCTGGTCACTCATCTCCCTGTCCTCCCATTCCCATTCTTACTTAAACCTATATACTTCCAACACTCTCCCTCTCCACTTTCATATCAACTGTGTTCTAACAGCCTCCCTAGCCTAAGACATCTTCCCGCCACAATGGACCCTGTTGTGGAATATTAGTTTAAGATGTGTTACATTTGTTTATGCTTTGGCATATTTGATTAATGATGCAAAGATGTGTTGCATTCTTTTCTCTTTCATATGATTAACTGTGAAGATATGTTCTTTTGCCTGCCTAAAATACCTGATTGGTCTAACAAAGAGTTGAATGGCAAGGTAGGAGAAAATATAGGCAGGGCTGGCAGGCAGAGAGAATAAATAGGAGGAGAAATCTTGGCTTCAGAGAACATCAAAGAGAGGAGTGAGAAAAAGGAAATAGAAAGGAGGACACCAGGGGCCAGCCACCCAGCCACCCAGCCAGCCATGGAGTAATAAGGAAATAAAAATATATAGAATAAAGAAAGGTAAAAGACCCAGAGGCAAAGTGTAGTTAAAGAGAAAAGGCATATGTTAAGTCAGAAAAGCTGACTAGAAACAAGCCAAGCTTAAGGCTGGGCACTCATAAGTAAGAATAAGTCTACATCCATTTATTCCAGAGCTGGGTAGTGAGCCCCCAAAGAGTTAAAAAAAAAACAACTACAGGACCCATTCTAGTTTCCTATCTTCTAAAGACATTGTAATTTAAATGCATAAAATGAAAGATTCAAAATTAGGATCCACATTTGGAAGAGAATATACAACATTTGTCTCTCGAGCATTTTACCTTCCAATTTTATAACTTTATTTTTCTTTATAGCTCAGTAATATTACAAATATGTATCAATAGATATCTATGTGGATCCTATTTGCTAACTATAATGAAGAGAGCAATTAACAAGGCTATAAAAATTATCTCTGTAGCATAATATACAGTCCTTTGAGTATATGTCAATGTTGGTTTACATGAGAACGTCCCTCATACGCTCATTTATTTTCATGTTTAGTCCCAAGCAATTTGAGAAGGATGAGGAGGTGTGTCCTTGTTGGAGGAGGTGTGTGTTGTAAGGTTTCAAAAGCCCATGCATAGAAATGGGCTCTCTCTCTCTCTCTCTCTCTCTCTCTCTCTCTCTCTCTCTCTCTCTCTCTCTCTCTCTCTCTCTCTCTCTCTCTCTCTCTTCTGTTTCTCTCTGCATGTCACCTGTAGGTCAGGATGTAAATATAACAACTGTTGCTTCAGTTCTGTTTCCTTACATGATGATAATGGGCTAACCCTCTGAAACTGTAAGCAAGCCACCACCACCCCAATTAAATGATTTCTTTGATAAGAGTTACCTTGGTCATGGTGTCTCTTCACAGCAATAGAGCAGTAACTAACACAATGTCCAGGAGTGGTATAAGTGGCCACATGGCTGTTCTATTTCTAGCTTTTTCAGGAACTTCTACATTGAATTCCATAAGCAATGTACCATTACACACTCCTATCAACAGTGAATACAGATTCCCCTTTCCTCCATAACATCACGAATGTCTATTATTATTTGATTTTTGATAATAGCCACTTTCACTGGGGTGAGTTAGAATCTCAAAGTAATTTTAATTTGCATTTCCCTGATGGGAAAGTGTGTTGAACTGCTTTTAAAATGTTTGTTCATAATTTGTATTTCTTCTTTGAGAATTTTCTGTTCCAGTTCACAGCTTATTTGTAAATTATATTGTTCATTTCCCTGATATTTAAGGCTTTTCAACTTCTTTGTGTATTCTAGATATTATTCTTCCTGTCAGATGTACAGCTGGAAGTGTTCTTCTACCATTCTGTGTGATGCTTCTATATTACATTGATAGTTGTCTTTGCTGTACAAAAGGTTTTTAATTTCATGAAGTCTCATTTGTCAAATGTTAGCCTCATTTCATGAGCAGCCATGGTCCTATTTTAAAAGTCCTTTTTTATGTTTATATCTCCTAGAATACTATGCCTTTCCTTAAGGAATTTCAGAGTTTCCAGTTTTATGTAGATTTTTTTCTTATGAATTTGGAAATTATTTTTGTGCAGTTGGAGAAAAGGATCTACTTTTATTTTTCTATGTGTTCCCAGAATCATTTATTGAAGAGGTTATTTTTGTCTGGTGTGCACTTTTGGTATATTTGTCAAATATCAGGTGGTTGTAGCTCTGTCAGTTTATATCTGAATCATCTGTATTAGTCCAATGAACAATGTATCTAGTTGTTGTTTGTACCATGCTATTTATATTATTATTGTTCTGCGGTTTAACTTGAAATTAAGTATGGTAATTCCTCTAGCAGTATTCTTATTGGTTAGAATTTCTTTGGGTCATTTGTATTTCCATCCTAATTTTCTATATCTTGGAAGAAAGGAATTGCACTTTTGATTTGGATTGCATTGTATATGTATTTTGCCTTTGATAGGACAGCCATTTTGACAAATTAATTTTGTCCATCCATAAGCATATATGGTCATTCCATCTTCTAGTGTCTTCCTGTATTGTTTTCTTTAGTATCTTAAGTTTTTACTACATAGTTCTTTTACTTCCTTTGTTAATTTCATCCCAAAGGATTTGAGGTTATTGTGAATGGAATTGTTTCTATGGTACATTGTAACAGGAATCTTAACAGTTCTTATTAATAAAATCAAACCCAGGGCCAGTTATTGGGGTGAAATGCAGGATGGTCAGAGAGACAGAACAAACCACAGCTACCTCACCTCGCCGGATCCTCAGCTGGTCTTGTTTCCTCAGACTGGAGGACTCTGAGTCCTCATCCAGAATGGGTCTTAGCTGAATTGCTGCTCAAAATACTGAATGCTTAACCAGGCCAAATGCTTCTTGTTTCTGGCCCTCCCGCCTTATATACCTTTCTGCTTTCTACCACCACTCCCTGGGATTAAAGCCTTGCTTTCTGAGATTAAAGGTGTGAGTCACCATGCTTGGCTGTATCCTTGAACACATGGATTTCTGCCTCTGGAATGCTAGGATTAAAGGTGTGTGCTATCACTGCCTATCTTAAGTATCTAGTGGCTTTTCTGTTCTCTGACCCCAGATAAGTTTATTACGGTACACAATATTTTGGGGAACACAATACAACCACAATACATTTCTCACATATTTATTGCAGATGTAAAAGAAGACTGATTCTTATACATTTATCTCATGTCCTCCATTTTTGAGAAAGTGTTACTAAACTATTGGAAATTAGGATCTTAGGTGTGGAATCACGACATCTACAAATACTGATAGTTTCAATTCTTCCTTTCCTGTTTGCATCTAGTTTATTTCCTTCTTTTGTTTAATTGCTATAGCTTATGCTTGAAGAACTATATTGAAAAATATTGGAAAGAATGAACATACTTACCTTGGTCTTAATTTTCGTGAAATTATCTTGAGTTTTTCTCTTGCTTAACCATTAAAACTAGATAATAAGGCTCCACTGAGGAAGATGCCAAATGCTATGGTTGTAAGATGTAGCAGAGAAAACAACCTATCACTAAGTTGGACACTTCCTTCTGACTATCTAGCATTCATGGTGTAGAACATGCATGCTAACAAGGGAGACAAGGAATCATGGTGTTACCCAACTGTAAATCCTGAGAACTACAAGGCCAATCTGATAGTTAAGATGTACTATTGGTGCAACAGTGGCATGGCTATTATGGTGGTAACTATTGTGAGGCTTTCTGCACAGGTGACAATACATTTCAGGTAGGAAAATCTGGTCAAAACCCCATGGCTGTAGAGGTCATAGCCTCTGGGAAAGGGGACTCACCACTGTTGTTTAGCTAAACTGACTTAATGCTAAGCTGCCTTTTAAAGATGCTTGTGTTCTAGATAAATGCTACTTTCAGCCTTAATCCAACCAGCATCTCTTTACAATGAGTACTGGTAAATGAAGTGACTCATGGCTGCTCAAGATTTTTAGAATAGCTAAGGAGCCCCCAACTGGGTCGGGCCCTCTGGATAAGTGAGACAGTTGATTAGCTTGATCTATTTGGGAGGCATCCAGGCAGTGGGACCAGGTCCTGTCCTCAGTACATGAGCTGGCTGTTTAGAACCTGGGGCTTATGCAGGGACACTTGGCTCAGTCTGGGAGGAGGGGACTGGACCTGCCTAGACTGAATCTACCAGATTGAACTCAATCCTCAGGGGAGACTTTGCCCTGGAGGAGATGGGAATGGAGGGTGGGCTCGGGGGGAGGCATGGGGAGGCAGGAGGGGGGAGAGCAGGGGAATTCGTGGTTGATGTGTAAAATTAAATTAAATTATAAAAAATAAAAAAGAAACAAGTCACATCAAAAAAAAGATTCTTAAAATAAATGACAGTTGAGTTTTCAGCTCTACACATAACATTTATGCAACCCTCTCTATGGCTCAGGGAACTATGGGGAAGAGAGGGAAAGAATGCAAGAGCCAGAAGACTGGGAGGACTGTGAGATGCTATCTTCAGGTCATGGCACTCACAGCCATTACAAACATTACCTTACAGCAGCTGCAGTTGTCTGGACTGGGCCTGCACAAAACTGGGTCTATCAGTGGCTAATCTTAAATCAAGAATGTGCTCATGGAGCCCTCCTCTTCCTTGCTAAATTTGTGGCAGCTAATGGATTCAGAGGAGGGGTCTGAGCTCCTTGGGCTCCAGTGAATACTTCCAAACTCTTGGCCACATAGATGGTCCTGGGGCTATACTTTATAACAAAACACAACAACACAACAAAACCAAACAGCAGGAATGTGGGGAGGGAGTCTGTGGGAAGGAGAAGGTATAATACCAGCAAAGAGCGTGAAAAGGGTGGAAGATGATGAGGGCTAACAAAATGCTACTAAATACTCATGTCTCCCTGTCAAAAAATAAGTTTATTCAATAAAAAGTTACTAAAAATCCCATTTAGGTAATGCATCACCTAATATAAAACAACAAAATGATTGAAGTACACATGTATTTTCCAACTGTGGCTTTCTGTGACTAAAGTTCTGACTTAGTGTAGAGAACATTTTCATCCTTGGGTTTTCCTTTACGTGGTGATGTGGTCCAGCTATTTTAATCATGGAACTCCCCCAGTTCTTTCTCAAACATTCTTGTGCCCACCATGGGGACTGTGCCAGGACCATGCCATTTCTCACATTCCTGTGCTGCATT
Source organism: Peromyscus maniculatus bairdii (assembly GCF_049852395.1). Classification (NCBI taxonomy): domain Eukaryota; kingdom Metazoa; phylum Chordata; class Mammalia; order Rodentia; family Cricetidae; genus Peromyscus; species Peromyscus maniculatus. The sequence goes on along the minus strand of NC_134875.1, from coordinate 75,714,065 downwards.
TGTCTATAAAGTGGTGTGCTTGGTACTTTCTATGTGTTCCTTAGGTGGTCACTCTGGGTCACTCATGTGGAGTCACAGATTCAAGCTCCCAAGCTGTGTATCTGATGCATCTTTAGCCATAGCTGCTCTGCCTGTCTCTCTGAGCATTATAACCTCTGCTTCCAAAAGTGAGTTACTTCCAGTTTTACCCACACATTTATTGCCTTGCTGTTCTGCCCTCTCATTGGCTCTTTGCCCAGCTACCTCACTTCCTTGTCACTGCCTCTCTGTATAGACCTCCAGGTCTCTATGGTTGGTACTGGGATTAAAGGTGTGTGTTACCACCCTTGATTGTTCCCTAGTGTGTCCTTGAACACACAGAAACCTTCCATGCCACGTGATCAGATTAAGGGCGTGTGCTACCACTGCCTGACTTTTGTGTTAATGGCTGGCTATTACCTCTGATCTCCAGGCAAAATTTATTTATTAACATACAAGTAAAATAACACCACATTTCAGCACAAATAAAATATCACCACAGACCATATTTTACCTCTAGTGACAAATCCACAGCTCTGTCGATCTCTTTCCAGCTCAAAGCCATTAGTGCACACACCTTGAGAAATGGGCAGTACCTTCCTGGTAGCTTTCATTGACTCTATTCTGTCAGGGACAATACTGTATGACTGGGAGCCAATTGATTGCTGATCCAGGTTGCAACTCTGTGTAGGGTTTTGTGAATATCGTCTGAAATTAATTCCATTTTTTTTATGTTACTCATCATTATTTCCCAACACTTCCTATCTTTTGTGGGTTTTTGATGTTCATTTATTCTTTCTCTTATAGGAATAGAGTACATTCTTCTACATCCTGACACTTCTCCTTTGCTAGGTCATACACAGGCAGCTTCTAATCTGCCATCTTGTCCAGAATTACCACATATAATGGAATTGTTGTTATTTAATTCCTTTTTTCTATAGTTCAAAAAACTTTTATCTATATTACAGTTTTAAGGAAAATTTTATCTTTAAAGAAACTGAAATTGATGAATATTTCAGTTAATATACTTCACATACAAGAAAAGGTATACACAGCAATATTTATGAAATTCTTAAACAGAATTTTTGAGGTCATAGATATATTTTAAATTTCTAATTGAATATGCTAATTCAAATACGGTCTCTTAAATTATTTTTTATTCTTTGACAGTTTATACGTGTGCATAATGAATTTTAGTCATTTTCACTCCCCATTGCTCTCATTCATGTCCCCTGCTGAATTTCTTTTTCCCCAAAAGCCCTCTCATACTTTTATGATTTTTGGGAGGGGTGTATGAGCAACTCGCTGAGAAAACTAGTATTGCATATATGAACATGGGTGGGAGTTTATTTACTAGAACACTGGTCATTTATCAGTGACTACATCATGAAGAAAATTGTCAATTGATTTTTAAGAAAATCATGAACTTGTGAAAATGCATTGTGCTCTTTACCATATATATTGCCTGAGCCTTGGTAGTGGTCTTAATAAAGATGTTCCACTTACATCTGAGCATTCAGTGTATTATTTTCCACACTTTAGCCAGTTATGCAGCTCTCTATTATCTGCTCTCCATTTTATTTTATTTTTTAAATTGAAACAAATAATTTATTAAACACACATATACATACATACACAAAGCACATACACATGTGTCAGTGAGGCTGAGCTTTTACATTTTAAGTATAGTTCAGACTAACACTCATACTCAGTTCTGGCCTCTAAAAGTAGTTGCTTGAGTTATATTCAAATTGTACTAACTAAAGCCTCTGTCAACAATTTATTAAAGTACAAGTTATTGATAAAAGAATGTCCTGTTTCAAAAAGTGTTTACCTTAGGACTCTCAAGTTGACCAAAGACTCTCATGTGAATCCTTATTAGCCCAACAATACAGTATTGTTTTTTTTATTTTATAAATTATTTTATAATTTAATTTAATTTTACATATCAGCCATGGATTCCCTTGTTCTCCCCCTTCCTGCCCCTCTCCCCTCCCCCCCAGCACATCCCCCATTCCCACCTCCTCCAGGGCAAAGCCTCCCCCTAGGACTGAGATCAACCTGGTAGACTCAGTCCAGGCAGATCCAGTCCCCTCCTCCCAGGCTGAGCCAAGCAACCCTGCAAAAGCCCCAGGTTTCAAACAGCCAACTCATGCACTGAGGACAGGGCCTGGTCCCACTGCCTGGATGCCTCCCCAACAGATCAAGCCAATCAACTGCCTCACTTATCCAGAGGGCCTGATCCAGACCTGCTCTCCATTTTAAAAAGAAGCTTCCCTGCCCAAAGTCAAGAGCATCCCAGGTCTACAGGTTTATACTTAAATGAACAATCAGATGGCAAATTTATGCTGTGAGTGTTTTGCAAAAACTATAATCCTAGGGCCTCTCTCCTAAGACCTCTGAGTTTCTTCCCTCCAGATGTTGACCAGAATTGCATTACCAGGCACTAAACTCCCTCCTGTGGAGCAGACCTTAAATACAGTTGATAAGTGGTTAGTTATACCACACCAATTATGCAACCATTGCACCAGTAGGCACATCTTTCCTGGAAAGTTGGTATTGCAACAGGCAGGGTCCAGCACTTGATAACGTCATTGATGTCTTTTCTATCCCTTCAGCCTGTATAGCATGTTCTGGAACTATGAAAGCTAACCAGCAGGAAAGAAGTTTCCCAGTTAGTTTGAGATTGATTTCTCTAAGCATTGCAGCCAAAGTTGTGGTATCTTCATCAATAAGGTTTTACCATATAATTATCTCGGGTAACCCAAGGTCATTGATTGTATTGTTTTGGAGACCTCTGGGCCTCACTGACCAACAACACATAGGAAGGTATCCCATTCCCTTGTACTATAATTTTCACTTACTAACCCATGTATTCTGAGAGAGACTGTCCCTCCATACAAGATACTCTACTCCCCTTGAAAATGCTGTTTTGTTTGGATTGATTAGTTTTTCTGAGGGAAAGGAGACGAAGTCAGGTGGAAAGGGAGAGGTGATATGTAAGAGAAGTTAGGGAGTGGAAAGAACATGATCAAAATATTTTCTTTGAAATTTTCAATAAATAAATTAAGAAGGCTACAGAGTTTTATAATTCCATTATGTATATTGCCATTTTGAAATTTTTTAAATCATTCTAGAAGTATTCTGGTGGAGCCTTTGGAATTTGTATGAATAATATAATATCATCTGCAAATAGGGATACTTTGATTTATTTTCCTATTTGTATCCTTTTATTTTTAGTCTTGTAGATCTAGCTTAGCTTCAACCACTCTACTAATAAGGAGGGGGGATAGTGAACTGTCTTTTCTCCTTACTGATTTTAATGGGATTGCTTAGAGTTTTTCTCCATCACTATAGTGATGTTGGCTGTGTGTTTGTCACATATAGCATGAATTATGTTAAGGTAGGTGCCCTCCAGTGATATTCTATCGATGACTTTTATGATGAAGTCCTGTTGAATTTTGTGAATAATCATTACTACATCTATTGGGATGATTATGTGTTTTTTTTTCCGTTAAGTCCATTTATATGATTTATTACATTTATTAACTTAAGTATGTTGAAGCATCCTTGCAGAGTCAGGATACAGCTAAAGTGATTGTGATGGATGGACTTTTTAATATATCTCTGTATTTGGTTTGCAAGTATTTTATTTATAATTTTTATATCAACATTCATCAGGGATATTTGCTTATAATTTTTGTTGTGTCTTTACATGAATTTTATATTAGGGTAATACTGACTTTAGAAAGAGCTTGTAAGTGCTATTTCTGATCCTGTTTTCTTTACATAATTTAAGAAGTAATTGCTGTAAATTACTGTAAGCCTGATAGAATTCTGCTGTCAATCGATGTGTTGAGTGTCTTTTAGTCAAAAATTATTTTCATTACTGTTTCAATGTCCATATGTTATTGGTTAGCTAAGGTGTTGATATATTATTTGTTTAAACTTGGTGGTTTGCATTAATCTAGAAGTTAATCTATTTCTTTAAGAATTTGTAACTTAAGGAAGAACAGGTTTTTTATATTGTTCCTTTCTAACATTCTGAATTTATTTGGTGATTGTTGTATTGTTTCCCTATTCATCTCTGATTCTGCTAATTTGGTCTATCTATTTCTTTTGGTTGATCAGTCCAAGGGTCTGCTGTTCTTATTTATCTTCTCAAAAACAAGGTCTTAGATTGGTTGATTCTTTGTGTTATTTTCTACAGTTTCTATTTCATTAATTTCTGCTCTAATGTTTGTTATTTCTTCCTATCAGATTTTTTTCTTGGTTTTCCAACTTCTTTTTTCTTTTTCTTTTTGGTTTTTCGAGACAGGGTTTCTCTGTGTAGTTTTGGTGCCTGTCTTGAATCTCACTCTGTAGCCCAGGCTGGCCTAGAACTCACAGAGATTCACCTGCCTCTGCCTCCTGAGTGCTGGGATTAAGGGTGTGAGCCACCACCACCCAGAAATTTTCCAAATTCTTGAGTTGCATCATTAGGTCATTTATTTGTGCTCTTTCTCATTTTTCTTAATGGAGTGCACTTAGAGATATAAATTTCTCTCTCAGAACTGCTTTTAATATGTCTCAGGGCTATTTTGCATCTTCATTTTTAATTAATTGCCTTCTTGATTTCTTCTTTGACTCAACATTTAAGTGTATGTTGCTTAATCTCCATGAGTTTGGGTACTTAGTAGAGAGTCATTTGCTGGTTATTTTGAATATTATTCCATCATATTCAGAAGGAATATATGGAGCAATTTCAATTTTTTCTGGGTTTCTGAAGATCTGTTTTGTGTTCCAATATGTGATCTATTATAGAGCAGCTTCAATGGGCTGCTGAATAGAATGTATATTCTTCGGTGTTTAGGTGGAATATTCTGTAGGTATCTGTTCAATCTATCTGATGTATTATTTCAATCAATTCTGATCTTTCTATATTTATTCTTCATACAGATGAACTGTTAATGAAAAATGTGTGATTTTGAAATCATCCACTATTACTGAGTTGGAGTAAATCTGTGTCTTTGAGTCCCATAGTAAGACTTTTACAAAATTAGGTGCATACATGTTTATGTTTGTATTGTCTTCTTAGTTAATTGTTCCCTTGATTAGCATGAAGTGTTCTTTATCTTTTCTAATCAGTTTTAGTTTCTTGTGTATTTTTTCAGCTATTAGAATAGCAATGCCTACATCTGTTCTGGTCCTATTTGATTGGAATACATTGTTTCATCCTTTCACTTCAAGGTGGTGCCACTCCTTGCAGGTCAGGTGAGTTTCTTGTAGACAACAAGAGATGTATTTTGTATCTTTATACATTCTGCTAACGTGTTTATTAGAGAGTTGGGGCCATCAGAATTTAAAGTTTATTAAAGGTGTACAGTAATTGCTCTCATTTGTCCCCATTTGCGTTTTTACTCCTATATTGGGTTTCAGTAATTATAGCTTCATTTGTTTTCTTCTAGAGCCTCTTGGTATGTTTATTCCTCTCTTCAGTCTGTGATGCTGCTTCAAATGTTTTCCATAGGGGTTTTGTGGACATGAAGTGTTTTAGTCTGCTAATTTTCTTCTACTAATTATGTCTGATAATTTTACTGAGTACAGCAGTATAGGTTTGCATCTGTGGAGTTTCAGAACCTGGCTTACATGGTTCCATACTTTTCCAGGTTTTAAAGATTCCATTGATACATCAGCTGTTATTCTGATGGGCTTTCTTTCACATATGACTTGTGTTTTTACTTTTGCAACTTTCATTTCTCTCTCTTGTTTTGTATAGTTAGCTTCTTAACTGTAATATGCCATGAGGAATTTATTTTCTGGCCTTAAGTATTTGGTGTCTCTATGCTGCTTTTGTCTGTACATGTGTGTTACTTTTCTGTTGCTAAAATGAATACACCATTACCAATGAAATTTATAAAAGAAAGCATTTAATTTAGGGCTTATAATTGCAAAGGGATAGAGTCTATGACCCTCATGGTGGGGATCATGGCAGCAGGCAAGAAGGCATGGTACTGGAACAGTAGCTGGAAGCTTATATCTCTACCCATAAGCTTAAGACAGGCAAAACTAACTGGAAATGGTGTCCATTTTTTAAACCTCAAAGCCCACCCTTAGTAACACATCTCTTCATTCTTCCTAAACTGTTCTACCAATTAGTGATCAAGCATTCAAATATATGAGTTTATGGGGGCCATTCTCATTCAAACTACCACAATGGGTATATCTTTACTTAGTCTGGGAAAGTTTCTTCTATGATCTTGTTGAAGATCTGGTCTATGTATTTGACCTGGAGTTCTTCTCTTTCATCTTTGCCAATCATTCAAAAATTGGATCTTTTATTTTGTCACAGAGATTTGCATGGTTCTTTTGTATATTTTTTTAAACTTCATATTCTTCACTTGAGTGGACTAATTTTTCAATTTTATCTTCAAGTCCGGATATTCAATTTTCTACTTGTTCCATTCTACTTATAAAGTTTTCCCCTGAGTTTGCTAATTGGGTCACTGAATTTCTAATTCCATCTTTATTTCAGCTTGAGTTCTTTTTAATATTTTATATCTTTGCTAAATTGAGTTTTCATGTCCCGAATAGTCTTTACTATTTCATCCACCTTTATATTTCTCCTTTCTTTTCACCCAGCATTTATTGTTATCCCATTTAAGTCTATTGAGCTAGTTGTACATATCTTCTTTCATTTCTTTGAATTTGTTGATAAAATTCATGATTATTCTTTGAAAATATTTCCCGAGGTTCATATAGGTAATTCTTATTGAAAAACCTTTCCAGAGGATTAGTGGATTTTAGTATGAACTTCTGTGGATATTGCTCTGTATAAATAAAATGATGATTGGCCAGTAGCCAGGCAGGAAGTATAGGCGGGACAAGCAGAGAAGAGAATTCTGGGATGTGGAAGGCTGAGTCAGAGAGACACTGCCAGCCTCCACCATGACAAGCAAGATGTAAGGTACTGGTAAGCCACGTGGCAACTTATAGATTAATAGAAATGGGTTGATTCAAGATATAAGAACAGTTAGCAAGAAGCCTGCCATGGCCATACAGTTTATAAGTAATATAAGTCTCTGTGTGTTTACTTGGTTGGGTCTGAGCAGCTGTGGGACTGGCATGTGAGAGAGATTTGTCTTGACCTTAGGCCAGGCAGGACCAGGAAAATTCCAGCTACAATGAACATACTGCTGAGGCCTTTCATATTTGTAGGATTTGTTTTTCAATTTTTTATGTGATCTGAGAAAGTGGACTTATTTCATTGTTTGTATATCTGACATGAGATTCTAGCCTAAATCTAATTTGGGAACTGACCAAATTGTGTGACTAGAGCCAGGTTGGGGAGAGCCAGTTCAGGACCTTCTTGCTTAGTGTTAGATCTTTAGATCTATGAGTGAAGAGTTGGAACAGGTGATCTTGGTAAATAGAAGACTTATCAGTGATACTTAGTTCAGGAGCTGTATGTCTAAAATTAGTTAGGCCTTGGAATATGGCTTTCATGAAGACATGAAAGAGGATCATGGGATCTCACTAGGCAATGTTAATTCCAAAACTGAATGTCTGGACTTAGAGAGGAGTACAGAGAAGGCATGGGTCAGGGTCCAAATGACCTTTTATCATATAACCTTGAATTCATTTACCATGTATTTTACTAATAATTTCTGCATCTATATGTATAAGAGAAATCAGTCTGAAATTTCATTTACCTTTTTGTTTTGTGCATTTTTTTATCTTTTTTTGTTTTTGTTATCAGGATAATTTTGGATCCATAAAAAGAATTTGGGCCTACCACCTGAGGACCACATTTTCTTTTACATTTCAGTAACTCTGTCTACCTAACAATAAAATCTCTTCCATCTGAAAACCACATAAAACCACGTACCCAACTCAGTTAATACTTCTTACTGACTGACCCAGTCTCTACCACCTGAGAATACTACTGAGATGCACACCTCCCACAGTTAATCCTCCAATATAATTATAAGAGGACCATATGGAGCCATACACAAGCCTCCGGATTACATACTTACTAAACCAAGATCCCCAGCCTTAGATTGACCAGAACTTACTCAAGGTAGAACAACTAGAAAGCAGTAGAAGAAAGGCTTGGCAAAAGGTGTGCTGGCCCTTTGGTGTCTATTGTGAAATATTATTTTGAGATATGTTTCATTCATTTATGCTATGGAATGTTTGTATAATGATGCAAAGATGTGTTGCATTCTTTTATGTTGCATTTGTTTAACACTGAAAAGCTGTGTTACTTTGTCAAAAACACCTGATTGGTCTAATAAAGAGCTGAATGGTCAATAGCTAGGCAGGAGAAAGGATAGGCAGGGCTGACAGGCAGAGAGAATGAATAGGAGGAGAAATTTGAGAAGAGGAGACTGAGAAGCAAGAAAAGCAGAAGGATATTTTGTAGGACACAGAGTAAAGTGACTGACAAACTTTGCCAATACAAGTCCTTCAAATTTCCTGCTTCACTGAAGTCTGCCAGATATTCTAGGCCTATAGGAACTTTGTGTGACTGTCCAGGTAGCCATATGTCTCTGCTGTTAAGCAATATTACATCCTTTTGGGGTCTTTGATGGAGTTAAGGCCTAAATAGTTAGTTATAGTTTTCCTTTGATAAAAAGTAAATTATAATTAGGTATGAAACTTTAGAAGCACATATCTAAGATAATGGAGTATTTTCTCTGAATTGGCTAAATACAAATGGTCTGAACATTGTAAATGTAATTCTTACTTGATAACTGTTTTGCTATTTAGAGTTTTACTATGTTGAAGTTAAAATCTTTCATTTTTATTTAGATAAAAAGGGGGAAATATTGTGGAATATTATTTTAAGATGTGTTACATTTGTTTATACTATGGAATATTTGTTTAATGATGCAAAGATGTGTTGCATTCTTTTTTACTACATTTGCTTAATTCTGTGAATCTGTGCTACTTTGCCTATCTAATAAACTTGATTGGTTTTTTAAAGAGCAGAATGGCCAATAGCTAGGCAGTAGAAAGTATAGGCAGGACTGGCAGGCAAAGAGAATAAATAGTAAGAGAAATCTGGGAAGAGGAGTTTGAGCAGCAAGAAAAGGAGAAGGAGAGGAGAGTGCCAGGGACCAGCCATGTAGCCATCCAGCCAGATATGGAATAAGAAGGAAAAAAGAAATATACAGATATAGAGAAAGGTAAAAGCCCAGAGGCAAAAGGTAGATTGAATAATTTAAATTAAGAAAAGCTAGCTAGAAACAAGCCAAGGTAAGACCAGGTGTTTGTAAGTAAGACTAAGTATCCATTTGTTCATTTGGGAGCTGGGTAGCAGGCCCTCCAAAAAGTAAGAGGGAAAAAATAAACTACAGGTATCTGTTCAAGTAGATAGTAGGTAGATTTTTAAGAGAAGTCATAGAACCTATAGCCCTCAATAAAATTTTCACAAAAGTAGACAAAGTCTTAATTCTCTTAATTTTAACTCTCTTCAGACCATTGCACACAACTATTCTTGAAGAACTCTTTAGATGTGCAAGACATAGTATACAAACAAAAGTAATATGAACAAAAAAGACAACATTGCCTCCACCCCCAAAAAGTTATCAATCCCAAAATAATGAACTCCAATGAGAGAGATCTATGAAATCTTCCAGATAAGAATTAAAACAAAGGATTTTAATTATTATGAAACAACTCAAAGAGACAAAAACGAAAACAAATTGAATGAAATGAGAAAAGCAATAGATCATAGGAAAATTAAATTCAATAAAGAGAACTGACAATGAAAAAGCCAACTGAAATAGTATTAGAAATAAAAAATTCAATAAACCAAATAAAACTATCAGAGGAAAGCAACAGACTAGATCATATTGTAAACAGAATAAAGCAAAGGATGGACTACTCAGCCAATATCAACAATAAATTAAAAAAAGAGAGAGAGAAATGAAAAGTGCATAGAAGAATTTTGAAATACTATAAAAAGACTTAATCTTAGGATTCCAAGCATAGAAAAAGAATTCAAGAAAGTCATAATGAATACTTTCAGTAAAATCACAAATGAAAAATTCTAAACCTAGAGAAAGAGACTTCCACACAGGGACAAGAAGCCTACATACCATCAACTGGACAGGACCAGAAGAGAAATAACATGTTATTGTCAAAACAGAAAAAAATATAAAAAAGAAAGACTATTAAAGCTCCAAAGAGAAAGTTCAAATTATTTATAAAGGCTGGCCTATCAGAATAAATCCTTTTTTCCCCCCAAAGAAATGTTTAAAATAAGAAAGGTCTGGAAAATTGTATTCTGAGTTCTAAAAAATCACAATTGTCAAAACAGATTGTTATACTTACTGAAACCTTGTTAATTATTGAGGGAGAAATTAAAACTTTACATGATAAAAACAGAGTGAATGTAAATTCTGATATTATCTGCATGGAACTAAAGTCAGATACCATAATTTAAAGGACAAGGTTTTTTTTCCCCAGCATAATATTTTTATTATTTGGGAGTTTCTTATAATGCACCACAAGCACACTCACTTCCTAGTCTTCCCAGGTCCAACCCCCACTCTTGTGACCCCTCCCCGAAAAAAGAAGAAAGGAAAAAAGCCAAGTCCATTTTTTTGTTGCCCATATACTCACTGAGGCATGGTCAAACCCCCAGTAGCCAGCCCCTTAAAGAAAACAGAATCCTTTCCCACCCCTGCCAGAAGTCATCAACTGTGAAGAGCTATACTTCTGGATCCCGATCACAATTTTAAGAGTTATCCTCAATGGTTTCCTTTCTAGATTGTTTTTTTTTTTGGGGGGGGTAGGTGGGAGTAGGGGTGGAGGGAAAGATTGTCACAGAAGCCTTATATGTCTCTCATTCTCAGCCGTGATTCTGCAGTCATTGATACCACTGTAAAAGAAGCTTCTTTGCCCTTTACAGTTAGCGGCAGCACAGATCATGGACTTCCACATTGTTTCTGGTGAAAGTACTGACCGTGAAACTCAACATGGCCTCCAGCAGCACAGACCATGGATTTCCACATATCCTGTGGTGGTAACACATGGTAACATATGGTTTCCTGTGGGTGTATAGATCATAGATAACCACATGGCCTCAGGTGACAGCATGGACCACAGACCTCAACCTGGCTTCTGGAGTCAACACAGACCACAGACATCATCATGGCTTCAGGTGGCAGCACAGACTATGGACATCCACATGGCCTTCAGTGGTAACATGGGCTATGGACACCAACATAGCCTTTGGTGGCAGGATGAACCACAGAAGTCAACATGGCCTCAGGCAGCAGCACAGGCCACACACACATAAACTTGGCCCCCAGCAGAAGCAAAGCTCATAGACACCAACATGATTTCATGTGCCAGCACAGACTATAGATACCCACATGGCTTCTGGCTGCATCAAGACCATGGACACCAACATAGACTTCGGTGGCAGCATGGACCATGGACATCAATGTGGCCCCCAGTGGCAACATGGACGACAGACATCTTCAGAGACAGCACAGACCATGGTCATCCACATGAACCTCTGGCATCAACACAGCCCGGGGCAGCAGCACAATGCTCTAGCCATAGCATCACAAATACCGACAGAGCCTCTGGGGACAGCACAGATCCTAGAGTTCTTTCAAGGAGAAGGACACAGTTCTTAAAGAGTCTTCCTTTACTTCTCATATTAGCTGCAAGTAGGATCCCTTGTTTAGTTTCATTTCTTCCTAGTCCTTTATAGATTTGGGGTTTCAAACCCTCTCACTTTTGGAATAATTCACTAGAATAACTCAAAGAACTCAAGAGGCACTATGATTATGATTATCATATTTTGATAAAGATTACAAGTAATCAGCTAAGTAGTATATAGGGTAAAGTCCGGAAAAGTTTCAAACACAAGGACGTCTTTTCCTATGGAACTGAAAAAAGTGTATTGATATATTTCATTATACAAGCAGAGCTGATAGCCCTGTGGTTCCACTCAATATGTGATTCCCTTCCCCAGAAGTCAGATAACTGAAAGCTCTCCCACAAAGCAAGCTAAGTGAAGAAAGTGTTTCAAAGAAAGGAAAATGATCAAGTGTGTAAAATACTGCTAAAATATAAAATAAAATGAAAATGAATGTTGAGTGTGCATGTGGACAACACAGAGGTCACTGGTGTCATAATATGTCAATGGAGTGATGAGAGTAAAATGTAACTGGAATGCATTTAGCAGACAATGAGATAGGGAACAGTGGAAAAAGTTAAGCATGATGCTTTTGAAGAGGAGATTTGCCATGAAGGTTATTATAAATAAGTGAAGGACTGATGATAGATAAAGGGTTTGACATTCAGAAATACTTATGTTGCTTATGATTTTAGCATTTAAGATGTGAGCTATGCTGACATGGTTGTAGGATGAAGGGGTAATGTACAGGACAACCTGATAATGTAGAAGCAAAAGCTTTTTAACTTTTAAGTGTATTAAAGTAGATTATATAGGAACAGATTTTGTTAGATGTGCTATAATTTTTTTAAATAGCTTCTGTTTTCACAGTGAAACAAGAGCACAGTAAATCAGTTTAAACTTCAAACATAGGAGGCATATTGAATTCTTGAAAACAGAAGATAAAAAATTGTTGGAACCAGAGGAAAGGGGAATGAAAAAGAACTAGAATAGTCTGATCACCAAGTACTGGGAGTCCACTTGAAACCGTCTTCTTCTTAAAATTAAAGTGAAACAGCAGGTAGTGATACAATGTTAACAATATATGTGATTCTGCACATTGGAAAATGGTATTCTAGTACCCCCAGCTATCTTCCCAGAAACAGAGAAGTGTATCAGAATTTCATTGTAGCACATAGTGTTTGAAACAGAATGAATTCTGCCTAGTTGTCCTCTCCTAGGCCTCTGATCTATCTATGTAATTTCTTCTATTTTAAAAAGGAAATTTCTCTTTTAAAAAATGTCAGTCATCTGCACAAATAAGAAAAGAGCAACAGTATTTCATTCATAAATTTACTATAAACGTTAGAAGAAAATATTTATCAAATATTTTATTTGGGATTATTTCTACTCAATGTCACCATTATCATTTTCCTAGTGTCACTGAAATCATGTGAGGTAGATAAAAGTTAAAAATGAGCCCAGCTTCCAGAAAACAGCTCTTTTTGATATAATTCCTGAAAAGTCTGAACATAGCTTTGCTGGAGCCAGAGTGAATGGTGATGAAAGGGATCTAGAATAATTAGATCACCTAAAAGTGCCAGGAAACCACTGAATCTATCATCACAAAATTAAAATGAAATGGCAGATAGTGATATTAGTGATAGCTTATTTAAGTTATAGCCTGAATAAGCCAGAGAAATGTTTGCTATGACATCATTTCTGCATGAGGATACTGGACAAGACATGTTATTCTTTGACACCCTATATAGATAGACTCTTATTTCATTATTAAAGAACATCAAGCAGGGTTGATCTGGGCTTTACTGCATACCAGTGGGGATGAAGGAAGAAATATACAGTTGGTTACATTTTTTAATCATGTCTTTTATTTTTGAGATTATAATATTGTTACATCACTCTTGCTTTCCCTTTTTTCCCTCCAAACCCTCCCACGTAGCCCTCTGTGATGGCTATTCTTTGTTGTCAACTTCAATACATCTGGAATTGACTAAAACCCAGGTTCTGGGCACACCTGTGGGGGTTTTTTCTTGGTTGAATCATCTGAAGTGGAAAGATATACTCTAAATCTGAACTGTGACAGCCTACATAAAGGACATGGATGATGGAAGCTCTTGCTCTTTCCTGACTTGCCCCCTTCTGGCAAATGCATTCCTTTACTGGTTGTATTAGAGCCTACATTTTTGATATTCTGACATACACTGAAGACCAGATGAGACATTCAGCCTTGTGGACCAAACAACTATTTGACTTTTGGACTTCCCCTTGGGAGACTGCCAGTTTTGGAATAGTCAGACCACAGCCTGTAAGCCATTCTAACAAATTTCTAATTCTATCCGTTCTGTTTCTCTAGAAGACCCTAACTAATATACCCTCCTTACTCTCTTTAAATTAATGGTCTCTTTTCTCATTAATTATTATTGCATGCATGTATGTACGTATGTGTGTGTGTGTGTGTGTGTGTGTGTGTGTGTGTGTCTGTCTGTCTGTCTGTCTTAGGGTTTCATAATGCTGTGAAAAGACACCATGACCATGGCAATTCTTATAAGGAAAACATTTAATTAAGGTGACAGCTTACAGTTTCATAGGTTCATTCCATTACCATCATGGCAGGGAGCCTGGTAACATGCAGGCAGACATGATGTTGGAGAAATAGCTGAGAGTCCTACATCATGTAGGCAATAAGAAAATGACTGATTCACTGATTCCTGAGCATAGGAAACCTCAAAGCCTGCCCCCACAGTTATGCATTTCCTCCAAGTCCATACCCACTCCACCAAAGCCACACCTCCTAATAATGCCACTCCCTATGAGATTATGGGGGCCAATTACATTCAAACTACCACACTATACATGTATATTCCTAAAAATAACCTGCTTAGTCTGTGTAAGGTGAATTGTATGTTTTCAGGAATGACCATTTGGTATTGGATAACCATTTGGTGTGATCTTCCCTGGGGAAGACTACTTCTGCCACTTCAACATTCCTTCATTTCCAGTAGTCCTTTTTTGTAGAGTTGAGGCCTTGAAGACTTTTCCCAGTCCACTTTGGCAGGTATATTGTTATTGTCCTTGTTCAGCTCATGTTTAGGCAGTCATGTTCGTGAGATTTTATGGATGTAGCTTCTGAAATTACTTGGAGACTAAATAATACAACTCCAACACCTAAGTCTCAGGGAACTTTGTGAAAGAGGAGGTGTTAAGATTTTAAGAGGCAGGGGATCAGAAAACAACTGACACATTTTCACCTAATGACATGGGAACAAACAGAATTTCTTAATGTTATATTGATAGTAAATGTTTGAATCCTACTAAACAGTAACATTTCATTTGTGTTGTTGACGTTTTTTTATCATTTACAGTGGCATTGCCTTAAGCAACTGCTGTTCTAATCAGCAACTGCAACTCCTCCCTACCAGCAGTAGTTAAGGCCACAGATATTAAAGGAAACTTTATCTAGATCTCTATCCCTTTAAAGAACTCTCCATCCAAAGGTTGAAGTGGAATTCTGCTCGCTCAGAGAGGCTGAATAGCAAGTAGCTAACTTTCTCCCTTTGCTTGTTTCTTCCAAAAAACTGGGTATCCTTATACTCAGCCCCCAATTAAGAACCCTTGCTATACATGGTTCCTCCCTACCACTTCCTGTCAGCTACTTACTTACTCCGCCTCCTGCTTGCCGGTTAATTTTATTTAATCAAACAAATGCAACACGTCTTTGCATTGCTAACAAAAGCAGTAGGAAAACATTCAACACACTTTAAAATAATATTCCACATATAATGGCACAGGGTATACATTACCATTCTAGAACACAGGGAAGGGAGCAGAGTGAGGAAATACTGGACTAAAGCAAGACTGAAACCGAGCTGGGAAAACTCCAAACTTTGCATCTCTATGTCTGATGTCAAAAGGTTCTCATCTCCAACTCCATTCAGCATTGTTTACAACACACTTCTTTTTCTTGGGCTGGTTCTGCTCCCTGTTAGCAGCTCTCCTTGTCAGATATCCCGCAGTTCTGGCATCTCTAATATCCTGGGGTCTCCAAGGCAATTCAGGCTTCAACTTCACAGCTTCACACAATGACCTCTCTACTAGGCCTCCATTCAGGGACATCCCTGACACATACCTGGCCTCAGTGGGTTTATTCCATAACTACTTTCTTGTATACTTAACTCTAAAGCCAGAAGCTGTCAAGTTCTCCTGCTTCCTGGGGCTGGAACATGGCCTCCTTGTTTAATTCCATCTTCATTAGCTTTCTGTTTCCTTCACTGCCTATTGTTGAAAGTATGTGGTCTTTTTTTTTTATTTTATAGGGAATTACAGTTAGGAAATTGCATGAATCTCAGAAGAGATTTTGAGCTTTGGACTTTTAAACTAACATTGTGGAGACTGTGGTAGACTAGGGGGATTTTTGAAGTTGGACTAAATGCATTTTCCATTAGGATGCTGTTAAGAGCTTTTGGGGGCCTTGTGAGGAATGTGGTGATTTGAAAGAAAATGGCCCCCAAAGAGTATGGCCTTGTTGGAGGAAATGTGTCACTATGGTGGTGGGTTTTGAGGTTTCATATGCTCAGGACACGGCCCAGTGATTTTAGTTGACTTCATGTTTCCTGCAAGATATAGCACTCTCAGCCCCAGCACCATGTCTGCCTGCACACAGCCATGCTCCCCATCATGATGATAATGGACTGAACCTCTGAAACTGTAACTGAGTCACCCCTAATTAAATGTTTTCTTTATAAGAGTTAAAATAATAATAATAATATTCCACAACACATTTGTGTGTAGGTCAGAAGGAGTTGAGTTTCCTAAGGTGTATATTTTTTCTGAAAGTTTTTTATTCAGGATTACATATTTGTCTTTGCTAGGATTTTGTCCAGAAGAGTGAATCTGAAATGTCAGCCTGAATTAGAGTCATCTAGAAGGCTTTTCAAAATACTGTTTTCTGACTGCTATACCAGAGTGTCTGATTCAATAGGTTTTGGTGTGGGTACAAGAATAAAGACTAATAAAAAGTTCCAAATGATGTTCATGATGCTACTTCTTTCTGGATACATAGTGACAAACACTGACTTATAGGAAATCCTGGCTTTTTACTGGGAAAATGTTGCTTCAGGGAGATCTGTATTGCCTGTGCCAAAGGAAAGAGATACATCATCAAACTAAAAACATTACTAATTTATTGGCATCATGTTGAAGATAAACTGAATTAAAATCCTCAGTCCAGGTGAGGAAAGGGCCATTTTTGTTCATTTTTAGAGAATTTAATTATTGAAAGCTTATAGTGAAAGGTAAAAATAAACAATACCAAGCATTCTTGTTATCTTTTTTCTTATAGAAGATGTATTATCTATGGTTCACTGAACCTGTATGGTTCTGATACCTGGTTTTAGAAGACAACCTTCACTCTTAGTTCCTTGCTTTGTATTATCTCCAGACCACTGAATTCCTTTGATCACTGAAGCCAACATAGTCTTCCTAGGACAGCTGCAGCTTCAACTCAGTTAGTGTGCTGGTTTTGAATTTCCCTTCTATTTGAGGCTTGTATTTCCTTATTCTATTAAGTGGCCCTGTATTGAGATTTATCTATTATAACCTCATTTTTAAATGTAAAGAGAATATTTTAGGCCAGTTATTTGCTTAAGTGTTGGAAGTAGAACCACACACTAACTATTTTTAAATTATAAATAAAATTATATATTTACAGTGTACAGCATAATGTTTTGGAAATGAATCCTTTGAAGATTGGCTACATTAAGCTAATTATTTTCAATTTATTCTTCCTAACTGAAATTTGATATTTCTAAAAATGAGTTAAAATCAAGGTAAATAATCCTTTCCAGGTACAAAATGCTGTTTCTAATAATATTAGATTATTACATTTAAAAGGTGTTAAATTACCACATAATAGAATAAGCCTAAAGATTACCATACATAACTGCTAGAATCATAAACAGCAAATTTTAATCCAACAATCACTAACTCATCTAGTCAACTACATGGATATAACACTAATGTAGGAATTGAAATTGGGTTTCAATCTGAGAGTCAGTATCAGTAATTTGAAGTTGCTACCCAGAGCACTATAGTGAGCAGTTCTGAGGCTAAATACATGTTCAGTTTCAAACCTATGAGAAAATTGGGATGTTTTTGGTAAAATCTGTCAATAGATGACAATGTTGAGTGCTTAAAATGTGTTGATAATTATGATTAATGTTTAAACTATTAATAGTGTTGTTTAAGAATTAAATGTTTTTAGCCGGGCGGTGGTGGCACACGCCTTTAATCCCAGCACTCGGGAGGCAGAGGCAGGCGGATCTCTGTGAGTTCGAGGCTAGGCTGGTCTCCAAAGTGAGTTCCAGGAAAGGCGCAAAGCTACACAGAGAAACCCTGTCTCGAAAAACAAACAAAAAAAAAACAAAACAAAAAAAAAGAATTAAATGTTTTTAAAGTACTATTCCCATTTCAAAAAGGAGAGAAACGTGTTTTAGAGAAAGTTAAGTATTTTTTCTATGTACTTTTAGCTAATGGCATAGTAATGATTAGTGCTTGAGTGTCTTAACTGATTTGTGACAAAGTTTTTCAAACTGGATAAACAGATTCTTTTTAAAAATACACTAGCCAGATGGTAGTGGGACACAGCTTTAATCCTAGCACTCTGGAGACAGAGGCAGGAGGATCCCTGTGTGGCCAGTCTGGTCTACAGAGCACGTTCCAGACAGCCAGGGTTACATATTGAAACCCTGACTGAAAAAAAAAAAAACTACTGTAACTTACTCTAAATGCTTATTTAAATTATTGTTTTCAGGCCAAGTGTGGATTTATAGCTGTAATCTCAGCACATGGAAGTACAGACAGAAATATTAGAAGGTAGAGAACAGACTCAGCTACACAGTGAATTAGAGATCAGCCTGGGCTACATGAGATCCCGTCTCAAAAAATGACTTTTTTCTATATTATTTCAATAGTTAGCAAAGTTTATCAAACACTGACAAAGCGTCAAATGAATTCATAAATTATTTACAAATAAAGATACAAAATAAATTTGATACATCCTATTATTAGTTCATAGTGTTTTTTTAAGTTGAACAGTAAATATTATTTTAATCATCAGTCCATTATTTTAATGAATTAATTTGCTGGCACTTTAGAATACAGCACTCAAAATTATAAAATTAACATCTAACAAAATATGTATTGAATAATTGTTGCTTATTATTTTATGCTTGTAAAATACTGAATGTTACAGTAAGGTCCATTGACAAAATATAATATTCCTTTATGATAAAAAAACCCTAGAAAGATTACAGATGAAAGGAAAATCCTTTAAAACCATAAAGACTATTGTACTAGTTACTGGTCTGTTACTGTGATAAAACACCATGACCAAAGGCAACTTAACAAAGAAATTGATATTTGCCATAGGGTTCTAGAAAATAATAGTCTATCGTAAGCTGGACATGATGGCAAATGCCTTTAATTCTAGCATTCTGGAGCAGAGGCAGAGGCAGGTGAATTTTGTTGAATTCAAGGCCAACCTGGTCTACACAGCGGATTCCAGACAGCCAGGGCTACATTATAGAGGGACATTTTCTCAAAACAATAAATAAATAAAAGAGAATTTGTCTTGGTAAAGTGGAAATATGGCAGCAAGAGACAAGAATGGTGGCAGGAGCAGAGACAGAGAGTTCACATCTTCAAATAGAAGCATGAAACAAGAGAGAGCAAGCTGAAAATATGGAAATGCTATATAATCGAAAAGCCCACCTGCAATGATGTACTTACTCTAGCAAACTTGCACCACCTAAATCTTCTTACATGGCACCATCCCCTGAGAACCTGGCTAATGATGACAGAAGTGACTTATTGAATTGAAAACATATGACCTATGGCCAAACATTTTATCAGCCACACTTAAGAAATCACACTCTATGTAAGATTCTGCACAATAAAACTCAGAGAAAATTTCTCATTGTAGGATACATCAATATACTCTGAGGGTGACACACCCTGATTTCATAAGGAAAGGAGTCCTCATGTTTGGAACTTTTTGAGACTTTATCCTATGTATATTTTATTTGATTACTTATAATTCTATCAAAATAAGGTAATCATAATCATAGTGCTTCCTGAGTTGCTTGAGTTATATAGAACTTGAGAGGGTTTTGTAAAACCTCAAATTTGTATAAGACTGGGCAGAAATGCAGGTAAATAAGGAAGTGACTTATATCTGACACCTGGAATAAAAGCAGAATTGTTAATAACCTTTACCTTACAGTGTCACATTCTAATTTCATTCATTGTATCTGAGAATTGATATCAGAATGCCCATAGCTTCTCATAAAACCTTTGTTAAACATTCTGATATTTATTGTATAGTAGAAATTGTTGGAAACAATTTATTTTGGTTATGTGGTGAATTCATGACCAATTTTGTTTTGCTATTTAATAAAATGAATTAACCTTTTAAATTTGACATTGTGTGGGTTGCAATTTATATAGAGGCTGGCACCACATTGATGTTAAATTAATAATAATTAGTAGCAACATTGAAACTAAAAGCCACTTACAAAACATATGTCACCACCTTTTTATTTAAATGAACTTTGAACATTTTATCGGCTTAAATGTTTGGAGTTTTTCAATATTAGTGCTTATAGGAATAAATGTTAAGCTTTTAGTTAAAAGACTGTGTTCAATCCCAAGCAGGGAAGAAGAATGAATAACATAAGGCACATAAAGGAAATACATTTTTAAATTGTTTTCAATTTTCTTGTGAATTAAAATCTCAAGAAGGAAGCATGTAAATACCCACTATATGTTGTTCCAATGAGAAACAACATAAGAAGAATCATTTATATTCTATCAGAGATCAAATATTTTATACTAAATTATTATTCAAAATGCAAAAAGTTATTAATTATGTGGTTTTCCAGGTAAAGTGTTATTAAGATCTTGTCATATTAGAATGTTGTTATTAAATTTTAAGTAAGCATGTTTCATTTTGGCAAGGACACTGGCCCTTCGCCCTGCAGGTACTTGTTATACATGCATTAAGCTATCTTTTAAAAGAAAATGCCACACTGCAAAAGGAAGCTTTATACCACATGTGTCCTTTATCATTCTCATGTCAGGATGCCAGAGATTTACTTATCTTGAATCACACCTATATGTTTCCTTGATGTGTTCACCCTTCTAGGTCATAGAATGGTACAGAAATTGACTTGAATAAAGAAATACATTTCTGATAATTATAAAAAAATATTCTCTTTAAGGAAAACTAAATCTTCAAGCAGAAAGGAAAATCTTTTCATCAGTCTCATTCATGGCATCTATCAAAAAAAGAACACCTTGACATCAAAATATCTAATAGTCCAATTAAAAAATGGACTATAGAGCTAAGCAGAGAATTCTCAAACAGAAGAATATCAAATGGCCGAAAGACATTTAAGGAATTTCTCAACATCCTTAGTCATCAGGGAAATGCAAATCAAAACGAATCTGAGATACCATCTTACACCCGTCAGAATGGCTAAGATCAAAAACGCTGAAGACAGCTTATGTTGGAGAGGATGTGGAGCAAGAGGAACACTCTATTGTTGGTGGGAATGCAAACTTGTACAGCCACTTTGGAAATCAGTATGGTACTTTCTCAGAAAATTGGGAATCAATCTCTCTCAAGATTCAGCTATAACATTCTTGGGCATATACCCAAGGAATGCTCAATCATACTAAAAGGATACATGCTCAGCTATGTCCATAGCAGCATTATTTGTAATAGTCAAAACCTGGAAACAACCTAGATGCCCCTCAACTGAAGAATTGATAAAGAAAATGTGGTACATATACACAATGGAGTATTACTCAACAGAGAAAAACAATGACATCATGAGGTTTGCAGGCAAATGGATGGAACTAGAAAATATCATCCTGAGTGAGGTAACCTAGACTCAGAAAGACAAACATAGTATGTACTCACTCATAAGTGGATGATACTAGATGTAGAGCAAAGGATAACCAGACTGCAACCCACAGCTCCAGGGAGGCTAACTAGAAAGGAGGACCCTAGGAAAGACACAGGGATTGCAGAAATGGATGAGATCTACATGAGCAAACTGGGGGTTGTGTGTAATGGAAGGCAAGGGTTGAGGGAAAGAAAGCTTAGGGGAGTGGGAGGTTCAAGCTGGATGAGGAACAGCGTAAGAGAACAAGGAAAGAGATGCCATGATAAATGAAGAAACCATGGTAATAGGGAAAAGGAGAGAGCTAGAGAGGTCCCCAACAATCCACAATGATGATTCCACCATAGACTACTGGCAATGGTCAAGAGGGTGCCTGAGCTGACCTTGTCTGGTGATCTGATGGCTGAATACCCTAACTCATGATAGAACCCTCATCCAGTGACTGATGGAAGCAGATGCAGAGATCCATGGCCAGATCCCAGATGGAGTTCCAGGAGTCCAATCAACAAGAGAGAGGAAGGATTCTATGAGGAAGAGATATTGAGACCATGATTGGAACAAGTACAGAGACAACTACCCAAACTAGTGGAAATACATGAACTGTGGACCAATAGCTAAGGATCCCCCAAGGTACTGGACTAGGCCCTCTGGATAAGTGAGACAGTTGTTGAGCTTGAACTGTTTAGGGGGCCCCCAGGCAGTGGGACTGGGACCTGTCCCTAGTGCATGAGCTGGCTTTTTGGAACCTAGTGCCTGGGTACAGGGAGGAGGGTCTTGGACCTGCCTCAGGTGAGTGTGCCAGGCTCTGCTGACTCCCCATGGGAGACCTTGTTTTGGAGGAGGTGGGAATGGGGGGAGGGCTGGGGGGTCCTGGGGGTAGGAGAAGGGAGGACAGGGGAATCTGTGGTTGATATGTAAAATGAATAGAAAATCTCTTAATAAAATTAAAGGAGAAAAAAAGATGCTAAAATGTACTGTATGGGTCAAAAATGGCACAATACTTGACTCAGACACAACTGCCCTTTGCTTATATATTAACTTTGTGAGGCTGTATAACAAATGGTAAAGCTTCAATTATAGACATTTATTATCACATACTTTCAAAGATTGGATGTCTGAGATCAAGGTCTTAGGGATTCTATGCTTCCTTGGAAGAGAAAATTCTGTTTCAGTTCTGTCTCTTAGTTCGTGGTACCTTCTTAGGATTAAACAGCATAATTGATCTTCACAAGGAGCTCTTCTATGTGTATGCAAATTCCCTAGTTAAAAATATCATGAAATTTGTACATAACCCTGGTATTGCCCCATCATAATTAATTATATTTTCAATAACTTAATTTAAAATAAGGTTATTTTCTCAGACACTAAGGATTGAAACTTCAAAATAAGAATGAGAGTGGGAATACACACTTCAGCTCATAGCAAATAGTAATTAATAACAGACAACACTTTGAGTATGCACTGTATTTTAGGTCTCCTGTTTAGATAGCTTTATGGAGTATTTTACTTAACCTTTTACTATATTTTCTAGTTTCCATTAGTGTACATATCTTATGCAGTGGCCATCAATGTTAAAGAAAACTGAGCACCTGCTAGTAAATAACTGTCAAGATTTAAACTTAGGTAAATTTAACATAAGCCCGCTGTTAAACACAATGCACTTCTGAAAACCTAATGTACCCTCAAATTCTAGTGGGCAATTATGAGAAATGGCAGTAATCTGTATTGTTTTGTGAGTCTTTGAGGGACCAATAACTCAAAGGGATGTCTTTCACACCTGGCACTGGAATTTTACTTGGTCTATGGTTTCTGGGATGGCTTTATCCCCTATGTAGGGTAACTCCAATTGAACTAGCTTATGTTAATATAAATATGTATTATATAAGAAGCTTATAAAATAGTAAGTTTCTGTATGACTTTTTCAAACATCCTTTGTGTAAACTAGCCTTTCCACCCACTCCTCCTCTGCCCTACCCTCCCATTGTTCTTCCCACATCATTACTCCTCTTTTCAAATTCATAGCATCCATGTTATGCTATCCAACCTCCTTAAGGTCTTTCTTCCCTCTCCACATCATTGGTCACTTTCTAGTTTCTTCAATTCTACATGTATTCCAAGTTAAACATATAAACCTAAAGATTTGATATTAAGATCTACATATGAGTCAGGACAAGCAATATTTGTCTTTCTGATTCTGGATAACTTCACTTGGTATAATATATGATGGCATGAGCCTAGTGATGAAGACACAACATATTTGAGTCATACGACATGGAGAAATCAAGTTGGTACTTAACAGGAAGTTTCTTACCCATAGACTAGCTTTCATAATATTAGAAGGTGCTATATAGGCTGTTAGACTCTGTCAACTACAGCAATGACTGGTGCAGCAAAATATGCTCATGGATGTAATAGTGACACAAATGTTATAGGACTTAGCAACCTATTTCTATTTAGCAAAATAATAATACTAGGAAAGGACATATGACTTAGATAGCTATAAGCTTTTGGCCCAGGGATTTCTTAACTAAATAAAATAATACAACTGTTATGATGTGGAATTCTACATTCTGGGTATTTATCCAAAGGAATGAGAGCATCATCTCTTAAAGTTATCTGCACATCCATGTTCATTGTATCATTATTCACAATGTCCAGATATGCAAACAACCAAAATTTCCCTCAATGGATAGATAGATGGATGGATGGATGGATGGATGGATAAAATATAATATATATGAGAACACTACTCAACTTAAAAAATGGGTTTCTACCATTTGACATAATAATTGACCTGGAGGATAACATGTTACATTAACTGAACTACAGAAATGAAAATAATATTATACAAACCCACTTACAAGTGGGATATACATCTCCATTGCTGATATCGTGACAAATAGTTGCCTTATTTTTTAATTTTTAAAATATTTTATTGGCAAATATGCATTGTATATAATCATGGGTATAATAAAGATGTCTTGATATATACCTTTGACAAAGTAGAAATGCACAAAAAAAGAGAGTGGAACAGTGGTTACCATGGACAGGAAAAAGGAGTAGAGAAAGAGGGATATTATGTTAAATTATATAAAAATAACATATGTAGAGGGTTCACAAGTTTCAAGACCTAACATACCATCTAAGAACTAAATTTACAACACTGAGGACACTTTATGCTGGAGAGGATGTGGAACTCGGGGAACTCTCCTCCACTGCTGGTGGGAATGCAAGCTTGTACAACCACTTTGGAAATCAATATGGCACTTTCTTAGAAAATTGGGAATCAATCTCCCCCAAGATCCAGCTATACCACTCCTGGGCATATACCCAAGAAATGCTCAATCATACCACAAGAGCACTTGCTCAGCTATGTTCATATCAGCATTGTTTGTAATAGCCAAAACCTGGAAACAACCTAGATGCCCCTCAACTGAAGAATGGATAAATAAATTGTGGCACGTATACACAATAGAATACTATTCAGCAGAGAAAAACAATGACATCATGAGGTTTGCAGAAAAATGAATGGATCTAGAAAAAATCATCCTGAGTGAAGTAACCCAGACTCAGAAAGACAAATATAGTATGTACTCACTCATAGGAGGATACTAGAGGTGGAACAAGGATGACTGGACTGCTACTCACAACACCAGGGAGGCTACCTGGAAAACAGGACACCAAGAAAGACATGGGGATCACCCAATGACGGAGAAATGGCTGAGATCTATATGAACAACCTGGACATGAGTGGGAGTAATGAAGGGCGAGCGTCAAGGGAAAGAGAGCCTGTGGGAGTGGGAGATCCCAGCTGGATCAAGAACAGAGAGGGAGAACAAGGAATAGGAGACCATGGTAAATGAAGACCACATGAGAAAAGGAAGAAACAAAGTGCTAAAAAGGCCCACAGAAATCCACAAAAATACCCCCACAAAAGACTGTTGGCAATGGCAGCCGGGACTGACCTACTCTGGTGATGGGATGGCCAAACACCCTAATAGTTGTGCCAGAAACCCCATCCAAGGACTGAGGAATCTGGATGCAGACATCCACGGCTCGGCCCCGGGAGTCTAATTAGCGAGAAAGAAGAGGGTTTATATGAGAGAGAATTGTTGAAACCAAGGTTGGATAAAGCACAGGGACAAATAGCCAAACGAATGGAAACACATGAACTATGAACCAAAGGCTGAGGGGCCCCCAACTGGATCTGGCCCTCTGAATAGGTGAGACAGTTGATTGGCTTGATCTGTTTGGGAGGCATCTAGGCAGTGGTACCAGGTCTTGGGCTCGTTGCATGAGTTAGCTGTTTGAAACCTGGGACTTATGCAGGGACACTTGGCTCAATCTGGTAGGAGGGGACTGGACCTGCCTGGACTGAGTCTATCAGGTTGATCCCAGTCCTCGGGGGAGACCTTGATCTGGAGGAGGTGGGAATGGGGGATGGGCTGGGGGGAAGGGGAGGAGGGCAGGAAGGGGGAGAACAAGGGAATCTGTGGCTGTTATATAGAACTGAATAGTATTGTAAAATAAAATAAATAAATAAATAAATAAATAAATAAATAAATAAATAAATAAATAAATAAATAAATAAAAGGAAAAAAAGAACTAAATTTACAAAATTAATATATTAGAATTTCTATTAAATAAGTATATTTTGGCAGTGCTTGTCACAAAAAATGCAATTATGTCACATGACAAGATATGTTGCTCTGTTTTGCTATAGTCAACTTTTCATACATAGAAACACTGTTCAAAATGTAGTATAATATTAGACATTCCAGATATACAAACATATTTTATTTTTAAGGCATAGGTGTTTGCTTTAATCAAAATAATGCTTAACAATTTTTATACTTAAATTCTAGCTTTTCACCTCACTGGGTTTTCTTAAGTATATTGTTTACCTGAACCATGAAATAGAATACAATGGTATTAAAATACTTAAAACTCACCTGGAGTTTTAATCATGGTAATTTCATTAATTTGTTTTCAGTATAGAAAGGTCTTCATCATATTTAATGGCCTCAGTTTCTCCACCTATAAAGAAAGATTGCTACCACCTGTCCTGTTTGACTCAAAGGGCTTTGTAAATGATAAAGTATAATGAAATATACAGAAAAGGGATTAACGTTATTAATGCTTCCTTAAAACCCATTTCTAATATTTCAAGTCTTTGGAGGGATACACTAAGTTTTAAACTTTATATTGGCATTGGATAAAGAACACTTATGTTGGGATGAAAAGCACCTGCAGTTTCTAAGAAAAACAAAATCACACCCAAAGTACACCTGGAAACAGCTGCTCATATCAAGTTTACTGTCATAAATATTTGCTAGAGAAAAAGAAATTGCCTATGTACTGCTTATAACCTTGTGTTTATATTGTATTCTTTCACTTTTGTCTAGGACAGCAAGATCCTTACCCAGATCCTTAAAATATGTATGAGTCAGAAGGAGACACATTGATCCTTTGACTTCACAAAGTCAGAAGACAAACCAACCTATAATTTGAAAGAAAAGAAAGGGGTATTGGAATAGATTACACTTACCATATTCTTTGGGAGAAACAGATAAAAGGGAAGAGAAATAAGTGTTTATACAAAATAAGTTGCATATGTATGCATAATTTATGCAGATTTGTTCTTTTGACATTATCTAAATCATTTATTTGAGTGTTCCAAAGTTTCTGTTGCCAACACACAGATTACAACCTCATGTAACAAAAGGAAGAAAGAGAAGCCCAAATAAGGGAAGTAAGTGACTCACAAAAATGAACACAGATAGCTAACAAAATGACAAAGCTAGAACTTTATTTCTCATAGAATTATATTAACCCCAATTTACATTTAGGAAAGAACTTCTAGAGGAGTTATTAAATTTAGTTTTGGAAAATAAATGCATAGGAACAAGAAGACCACCTGATTATATCTGGTCTTCAAAGTGTTGGCTATGTTCTGCTTTTAATTTCTGAAGTTCTCAGGAGGATATCAAAAAATTTTAAGCATTTCCCTTCTTTCACACACAACTAGGAAAATAAAGATTCCAGGAATTTTGTGGTAATTTTCTTTTCTCAGTACCAGTTGTGACCAAAGTCCATTTCTGACATTATTGTTTGCTCCTAAATTCCTCTCAGAGCTAATTTAAAGCATCTTGTTCAAGAACATAGCTCTTCGTCTCTCATTCCTTTCATCTTCCATTTTGAAATTGAGTGGAGGGAAAAAAAAACTAGCAAGATAAGTTTTGGGAGATGATTGTGTACCCAAATGATTACATGCAAGATTTTGAATACATCCCAAGTATTAGGAACTTACTAAGACTTCGGCGATATCATGTTTGCATGAGATTTAAGCAATTGTTTAAGACTTTTCAAAGTGAGAGGGCACTAACAAATGAAGATACTGAGCCAATCTGCATAAACTGGAGCTCTCATTCTACACACAAATGAACATAAACTTGAACAAGATCTTATGCAGACAGAGTTTCTACTGTACATGATCACCATCTCACTTTTGGGCATATATTTTTACAGTTCTGAGGAAACTTTATGGATACTCTTCAAACTTCTTCAAACACTTTAAAGTAGGAGGTTAATGAAATTAAACACATGGGCCAGATTATGATCACCGTCCCGCTTTTATAAATAAGATTTTACAGGGACATGGTCACATTCATCAGTTTCTAGATTATATGTGGCTGTAGTACAAAGCAGTGTTTAGTGGAGGCATAGATGAAAACATACCAAATGGCCCTTTAAATAAAGATTGACCTATCATGTTTTAGAGGAATATTTATTATACATTGTGAACTAATTATAAAAATGTGCTTAATTAGTTAAATGGAAAGGCATGCATTGAAGTTTAAAATTGCTAATCTCTCTAGAATAAAATTAAGGAAATATTCTAAAAGCATTGTTGACAATAAACACAATTTGAAAGAACATATCATGAACAAACATCACTCTTCATTTTTGCTTAGTATCTTTAAAATCAAATCTCTTACTCTGTGGTTTATTTTTTTGGTTTTGTTTGTTTGTTTTGTGACCCTAAACAAGCTAATCTCTCTGGATTTAATTTTCTCAATTAGAATGTTACACAGTATATTGTTTAAAGTCCTTCATATAACTGGAGACCTATAGTTCTATAAAGATTTTTAGTGGCAATACATCAACATGTATTATTATGCTTTCTCAGTTCACACTGCAAGTTCTCATTTAGCAATGGGCAATCACTTTCAAATCTCTTTGCCTTATTTTCCTTCAAGCATCAGTCTATACTTTATGCAAAACTCTCCACAAAATATCCCATAGAAACCTCAACAAACTGACTAAGATTGTTGAAAACTGATGCATGATCTGTCAAATGTTTATCCCACCATTACCTTTAGGTATTTTCTCTAAGGTTTGTCTTGGCAGTATCAGAATTAAAGATCTTATTCTTTATTCAATAAATCACCACTCAAGTACTTATGATGGTGCTTATAGCATAGTAAGTGATATATAAACACTGACTAATGCTATGTTTACCATTTGAAAAACAGATTTAAGCACTTCCCTTGATATATACACATGCTAATGATCCTTAGATTAGCAATTAAGAGTTTTATAATTTAATATCAACCCATCATTTTTGTTGTGTTTATCACTCCATTGCAAATCACCAGATAGGCCAAATTGTCATGTTTGATTTTAACACGTATCAATTTAAAGGAAATTGTATAGAACACATTCATTTCTTTATTTTCTACTAAATGGCCCTTCCCTCCTCTTTTCTTCCATATCCTACAATAACCCTGTATATGATTATTTGTCATCTCATGGACATGTAATCTGGCTCTAATCTATGCTACATGATCAGTTAGTAGTCTTCAAATTTTTATGTCAATATTATTGATAAGAAAGTGAAAATTCATACATAAGCAGTAGTAATGAAGCATATGAAAGATTAAATGCGGGGAGAAATGAAGTAGAAGCAGAATTAGTTGGCTGGGATGAGAATAAAAAAGAGAGGCTACACCCAAAGGAGACAATGTACAAAACATCAAGACCATACCTCTCTATAAAGGATTGGAAAAAAGGAGCTAAGTCCTAGAGCTGCTTCTGTGTCAAAGAAACTTCTCTTTGTTTACAACCACCATTTTTCATTTTAGCAACATGAATCTCTGTTTTTTGTAAGGAATAATTTGCTCCAACTTCACCTCCAAAAAAATTCCCTCACGCACATTTCCTTAGTCAAATTTAAGACCCCCTTTTACAAAGACTTCACAAACACTTTGTGTCCAAAATGTCATTAACACACCTCATTATTTTCATTAGTGGTATGTCGATATATATGCCAGTCATTCCGATCATACTGGTGTTTCATGAGTTACACTACCAGAAGTTGATGCTTAAATAAATAATACTTGTTGATTCATTTCCAGCCACTAAATCATTACAGTAAAGGAGAAAACCTTGTCAGTGAAAGTAGAGGGAATTCTCTCATAGAAAGTAGACATAGTGCAATACGAATATCTTTCTATTTAAGGTTTTAAGACTTAATGACCACTGAACTAGATTTTACAGTTACAATAATGCTTTATACCAAAACAGGGATTAGCTCCCTATTCTAAAAATCAGAATATTACTCTTAAATTTGCATTTGTACTTTGGTAAACATTAAACCAATAGATCTTAGATTCCCAGGAATGAATCATGTTCAGATTTTTTAATGAATGGGAAAGAGCTATAGATCATTTCCATGTGGGGTTGGGGGCAAGAGATAGTTTAAGAAAACAGTACTTTCCAAATGTTTAGATAATATTCTGCATTGTATAACCAAAATCTTGCTTAGGGAAAGCTATTAAACATTTTATTGCCTGCTATTAAGCAAAAGGCTTCCTTGAAGCAATAACCTATTTAATTAAATAAATCTAAGGCCTAACTTTCTAAATACAAAGGAAAGTCTCATTCTCTTTTCTAAGTGGTCAAAGACAAAGCTAACAATTTTATTGTAAATTTTTTCTATTGAACTTAAAACCCATACAATTTATTCCTTTAAACAGAAGAGGACAGGAATATTGCAGCATCTATGGGGATGAAAATTTCCCTATGATGAGTGGGCAGCATTGCCACAGGATATTATTGGGTCTTAGCAGGACATTAAAAATGAGGTTAGGTATACAAAATATTCTATGCAGACACACCAGCTAGGATAAAATTACAAGGACTATTAATCCCTGTGCTTTAGGGCACTGGCTGATCACCAGCTGAGACCTGTGAAACATTTTATTCTTTGGTATAGTATTTCACAATTAGGTCATTTGGGATAGGATGAGGTATGATTTTCAGTGAAGCATCCAATTTGAACCACTGTTGGACATGAAGATAGACTCCATGTCTCATTGGATGCATCTCTTCTGGTTTGAATGTTAATTAGACTGCACAATGTGGTATTTTCCTGGGTATAGAGGTTAAAACTGACAGCCAAATTACCATATCTTACTAATAAATCATCATCTTCCCAGTAAATTATAGAAAAAGAATGCATAACACTGTCTTGTTAATATTAAAATGTCTATATGACTAGTTGATGTCTTTTTTTCACAAGTTTCTTAATGAGATTACTATACATAAACTGCTACAATATAAAATAACAAAATATGTCTAAATTAAAAGTCATTAAAAATAGTTGTGGCTATAAAATGCTATCCTAAAACATATGTGAATTTAATTTGTGCATTCAATTTTAGTATATATTCTAATTATGGTAAGAAAATTTTGTAAGTTGTAGATTAATTTGCAACGAAAGATTGAAAAATAGTTCTGAATAAATCAGTAAACCATATAATCCATATCCTTTTGGTTTTTGACAGCTATTTTGATTTACTTAAACACCTGGTGTTTTACATTTATCATTTATATTAATATTAATTTGTTGTGTATACATATGGCTTGTGTGCCTGTGTCTGCGTGTCTGTGTTTGTGTATTTGTGTGTGTCTGCAGGCATATATATATATGCTATTGTGTGTGGAGGCCAGAGTACAACTTTTGGGAGTCAGTTATCTCTTCCACCTGATTGGACAGGGTCTCCCTCGTTTCTACCATCCTGTACACTCCAGGCAAGGTGACCTATGAACATCTAGGTCATTTTGTTGTCTCTGCCTCCCATCTCAGTTTGAGAGAACTGGTATTATAGACACTCACCACTGCATGCAATTTTTTAAAGTGAATTCTGGGAATCAAATTCAGATAGTCATGTTTATGCAACAAATGTTTTTACCTATTGAGGCGTTTCTCCATCCTACAGTTAGTATATATCTCACTTTCCCTTATTTCTTTATCACTGTAATGGAGTGAATATTGAACTTGGAGCTAATTGAATTAGGTTATTGTCTCTATTCCATTGAAAAGTAGTTAGCCTAAATGGACCTTAGGCTAACTTTACTGGTTTGTAAAATAAAACAATCAACCTAATACAAATAAGATTCAGCCCTTTCTTTCAAGCATCCTGTTTTGTCAGTGGGAATAAGCTACTAGATATATGTCCCCAAACCAATTTGGAATTAAGGTCAATCCACATGTAATAGTTTTCAAGTAACAGTTTGTGACACAAATACCTACTCTTAAAGTTTAATGAGGTGATTTTTTAACTTGGCCTAAAATCATAGATAAATTCATTTATTAAGGATGAGTTGGGGACAGGAAGTTGCATTATACATGAGCATCCCAGGCAATGTTATACTGCAAAAATCTCCCTGTATATCCTAAAAATATAATTTTCACTCTTGATTATACCATTTAAGTGCAACTAAATTCAATACTGTCAGTGTGCTAATTTCTTAACTGCTATTTTGAACAAAAGTTAATTATTCAGTGATAACCAACTCATAAAATGTTTTAAACATAATCTTTGTATATAATTCATGATAAGACAATTGAAAAGAATTAAAGAAAGCCCTGGAATACTTATTTCTGCCTCTGAAAAGATTCTAAATTTAATGACAAAATTTCTTAACTATTAAATC
The DNA here is from genome assembly GCF_049852395.1 of Peromyscus maniculatus bairdii. Classification (NCBI taxonomy): domain Eukaryota; kingdom Metazoa; phylum Chordata; class Mammalia; order Rodentia; family Cricetidae; genus Peromyscus; species Peromyscus maniculatus. The sequence continues at coordinate 75,681,443 of NC_134875.1, read as the reverse complement.
ATGTGTCCTGAAAATTGTCCTCATAAGTAATTTCTAGACAGTCATAGTGAGTGCATAATGGATTCCTCCTTGCTCTGACACTGATAATGTAGAAAGGAAAAATAATAATGTCAAATGAAAATAGCCCATATTTGAATGAAAATCCCCCCAGTGTATTTCAACAAAAGCATGTTTCTTAAGAGATGAAATTATATGCTAATTCAATTACCTAGAAGCCTGAGCAAAGTTTTCTAGCCTGCACGGATTATTGACATCTTTGTGTGGATTTTGTTTTGCATTCGGGAACTAATGAGCAATGAACTTTCAGTTACATTCTTTTTCAACCAAACTACATTTTCTAACATGCATTCTGCCTCTGGGACTATGATTCTTATCACTTGTGATATGTGAAAGTTGCAGCATGATTGAAAATACTACTGAGGTTTCCTGTGATTGATATACATGGTCATTGTAGCCTCACCTTTCCCCCTTATTGGCCCATTATGGTCATTTAAAATAGCAGCTTGGAGTTCTAATAAAATATAACTCATCTCTATTTGTATGCCATACCATCTGACCACCGAACAAGAAGATTTGGTATAATTATGGTACAGTTTTACAGTTTGTAAAGAAAATTAACATATTTTTAACACTAGTGTCTAAACTCATTTGGGGGAGCATAAAGTAGCAGCTTCTCTGATATCTTTATTCTTTGGAGACAGCTGATCAGCCTTTTGCTGTACTGTATGTTCCACATTAAGTCATTATCTAAGCTGTTCACTCCATTAATTCTGCTACTTTTATTAGCAAAGTTTTGGTGCCTGGTCCTGTAGTAGTGACAAGCATTCCTACAGCTAATCTGACAGATAATGACTCCATTAAGTGTTGAATACTAATTGGTTTACATCAGAGGCCTGAAATTAATTGATGTAAATAAATTAGCACCTGAGCGTGTATCACCCTAGCTTTAGATTTTCAAAATACCAGTGGTTTTAAAAGCTTACATCTTCAGTAAAATGCAATGCATAGAAACCTTGTGAATAATTAAAATGTAGTGATGATTCAAAATATCAAACAAGGAATAAAAATTGTTTACACCCATTTCTATGCAAGGTAGCATCTATTTATTAATTATGTCCTAATAACATACTGTTAGATTTCAAACTATACTCCAAAGAACATAATTATTCATTACAATTCTTTCTAAACTTACAAACTGTATGTTTTAGTGCCTTAAAATGTCAAATAATGTGAATTACATAAATAAAAGGAGACCAACTTTTTTATATAAAAATTTGGAAAACTTTTCATTTTGTTTTAACCTCACAATTAAATCTAATTGTACTTTCCATTCACTATTAATTCTAATCCCTATCCTATGAGGAATATAAACAAAAATATTTATGAAAGGAAATATGGAAAATACATATAAGTATAAAAATAATTTAAATTTACCACAATGCTCACATTGACAGTTTTACATATTCTTCTTTTGTTCTCACTATTATAGATCATTAGAAAATCTAAATTCTGAATTTTTTTAAGATAAGCCTTTCTCTGTTACCAAATCCTCTTCTTAGGCACCATTTTATAAGACATGAATGTTCCATTATGTGTGTATAACATAACCATTTTTCTCTTAATTTGTGTTACATATATTCATATTTAAATAATACCATAAACAATATTTTTACTAAATATCATGTTCACAGAATTTATTTGCAAATGTAAACTTACTATTCATGTGGTATATTTTTCACATGTAAAAACAATTTTTATAAACGTTACAGATTTCCTTAAGAATTGGTAAAATGAAATGAATTGGTAATAAAATATCCTTTCCAACATGTAACAAAATAACAAAAACATTTTGAAATGAAAATAACTTTACATTGATTAGCATCTACTGTAAGAAGACGCTTCATTGATGGGGTTGAGTGATGCATTGACCTGTGGGCATAACAATATGTCATTAGGAGTAATTTTATAGCTGTGTTCACTTAGCAGAATAATAACTTTAGTTTTCTTTTAGGGCCCAGGACCTATCTACTCTCAGGTTCTTGGCCTCATTAAGAATATCAGGTGTGGATTCCATCTCATGGAGTGGGTCTTAAATACAATTTTAAAAGGTAATTGGTTATTCCCCTACCATTCATGCAAGTATTGTACCAGTGGTCATGTCTTACAAGTACCCCATTGTTATAGCTTTCAGTGCCTGGTGAGATTTATGAGTATTTTTCTCTGACAGTAGTGTGTATAGCACCTTCTAGAAGTATAAATGCTAACCAATAGGAGTAAAGCTTCCAGTTGAGCACCAGCTCAATTTCTCCATGTTCTATGCTGTAAGTATATAGTGTTTTTTTTTTGTTTTTTTGTTAATTATCTGTCTTATCTTGTTAAGTTAAAGTTTTGTATCTAATTTACTTTCTATTAAAACTAAGAAAATCTATAATTATAACTATTCAATCTTCAACTCCAATAAAGATGCCAGAAGAATTAAATGTTACCTAATGAGGTGGACATGGCTGTCTGGAAAGTCATCCAAAGTTTCTCTGCAATGTTGAGGCATCCAACTCTGGCTGATGGGCCTAGTATACCTGACAGACTTTCCTGTGAAACAGGGAATTTTGGAGGACTGTCCTACCTTGTCTTGGCAAAGTTTGGCAGTCATTTTTCTTGCATCCTGCTGGTCTAGTTTAAACGGTAACTGCCAGCAGCTTAAGCAATAGCAGTTTCTTTGCCCATATGGCTAGCTTTTGCCATAAAGAAAACAAACTCCATATGGAGTCTCTTCACTATCCATAATTCTCTTTGAAGTAATTAGTGATGCCAGGAGCAGACATGTCTCACTATCAGAAAAAGTTTAAGTTCATAAAACATTTTAAATCTCATATTCTGTAGGTATTTGAAGTGTTTGAAGATTGTCTATCTATATGAAATATATCTCTATATGACCTTGAAAACCTAATTAACATGACTAAATGTTTGCTATTATAGATGACTATTAATCTCTATTTCTTAATTATATATTACATTTTTAAATGAGCCATATAAGGACAATATCCTAAACAAGAGTAGAAACATACATGCAGCATGAGTAGAAATATACATGCAGCATAACAGAAATAACTTTAAATTTGTATCAATAAACTAAAATCCATACCAATGTAAAATATCCTGAGGTTAATAGCTGTTTTTTAGATTAAACTGGATTCAATAATCTATCCTTTAATCCTATTTCTGTATCCCCCTTTTCCTTTTTAGAACAAGATCCCTGAATCTAATATTCTTTGTTCAGCTCTTTTCCTGACGATTACCAATAAGAATGTGTAACCAACCCTCCTAAACAATGACAAACATTTATAACCAATATTTGGGAAATGTGGGTATAGTTCTCTAGACTATGTTTTGTTGATTGGGGGCACTGGTAATCTTTGGGGAACCCTGAGAAAATTTAGGATTATGGTCAAATCCTGACTGGAGTATTCTGTGAGACTGAATCATCTCAGCCAGCAGCCTTGAAGCTGTTCTGGATGTAGAATTTTGAGAAGACTATAACAGAGGCATTTTGAGATGTTGGATCACCTGGGTCATCTGTATTCATTGGTGTCTGGTCTACTTGCTCTGAAAATACACGAATGTTTAAAGAAAACACATATATTTACATTAATACAAGCATACACTGAATTTTACAGTAGTTGGCCAAAGATAATTTTTTGTCATGTATTTGAGAAGGTAAAATATACATCATATGTCTTATAGTTCTTTTAGGTTTATTTCTTTATGTTTGTAGCCAGGATTTTCAGGGGTGTTCCTTGATCAAATCTGATTTTCTTTAACCCAGAATGAATCCAGAGCCTCTCATTTCCCCAAATAACATATTTTTGACTTAAATTTTAAAGTCAAGATATTTTTCAAATATATAGGAGGATTTAATCTAGCACTTTTCAAAATCAAATGTTTCTCAACAGTTGTCATTTGTTCATTAGCAGTCGAAAAACTTAAAGACAACACTATAACATACAATATCTAGACTCTCTCTATTTTCCATCTTTACATGGCTTATTATACATTTTATTACTCTATTCCTTTTTAAGGACTTTATTTTACAACTGTATTTTTTAATCTAAGACTATATATATACATACATACATATACATACATACATTATATATACATACATTATATATATGTATTCTCTCTCCCAAGCCTACACATATTATTAAACATGCTGTGACCCATTTAGAGTCTTTTTTTGTCTAAATCTGTCCTTACTGTGCTTATATAACCTTTTCTGTCTGAATGAGGAAAAAAAACTGTTGTGTGACTTAGATCATAGCATGTTGGTGCTGGTTCCTCCCCTCAGTTACTTGAAAGTCTAGTCTCGTGGTGGAGTCATATTTACCACCAGCTCTGGGAGCCATGTTTACCCCTTCAACTCTGTGAAATTTCTAGGTCCATGCCACCACCAAGTAGTTGACTGCTCATAAACACAATATAAGTGTTTGGCAGTAGGGCCTGCCCATTTTTGCCACTAGCACTGAGCCAGGAAGTTGTCTCTTAAAGAAGCCATGCTTCTGCTCACTGCAAGCAAACAGAGCCCACCAGAGAAAAGGCAGCTACGAAGAAGTAGTTCTTGGCTCCATTCTTGTGTGCCTAGAATCCTTTTTTTTTTAAGATTTGTCAGGTTTTATGTGGAAATTTCGGCCCTATATTGGAATGCCATATGAAAACAAAAGTTTCTCATCCTGACCGCTTGTTTTCAAATAACCACTCTGAGGCTTATATTGATTTTAAATTCTCAGCCAATAGCTCAGTATTATTACAAACTAGCTCTTACATTTAAATTAACCCATTTTGGGACAGAAAATGTCTGTTGACAGATTTATTCATTTTTTTCAATATTATTTTTTGCTTTCTGATCCTTAGATTGGGTGATTCCAATTATTTCTCTTAACATTCATCAATCCTTTTTTGTCTCCTGAAATCTACTGTTGAGCACCTGTACTGAATTTTTTTTATTTTACCTATTTCATATTTCAGCTTCAGACAATTTATTGATTATTTTATATAATTATTTTCATAGCAAAGGGCCTATCCAGGAATACATTTTTGATATAAAGATTAATCAATTCAGAGAATTTTTTCTAACAGGCATATATGTTCCAAAAGGTGATATTATTCTGCCTTAATTACCCTAGAGCCACAATAAAAAGTAGAGTCCTTCCTGCCTCAACTGAATATACCAGGCTCTCCATGGGAGGCCTTGCCTTGGAGGCAGTGGGAATGAGGGCTGAGTTGCAGGGAAAGGCTGGGAGGAAGAAGGAGATGGGGATCTGTGGTTAGCATTTAAAATTAATAGAAAATTTCTTAATAATAAAAAAGGGAAAAAAGAAAGTAGAGTCCTCTTCAATAACTTAGTATTCTGTTAGAAATTACTTAAGTTAGCCAATTTTAAATTGCCTACTTTTCTTTACCTGGATTTTTGGCATAAAAATCCATCAAAAGATTTTAGCCCCTGTTTTCTCCTTTCTCCTTCTCTTTTTGCCTCATACCACCCTGGAATTGTCCCCTGTGATTCTATATGACATGTGACTATATGTATAAAACAAACATTCCTTTTCTTAGTTTAATCATTGTCTCATGCTTTGGACTGCATGGGCTTCACAATACAATATCCATCATGTGCATTATTTATTATTGTATGTGTATGAGTGTTTTGCCTACATGTATGTATATGTTGCACTTGTATACTTAGTATCAACAGAGGCCAAATGAAAGCATTGGATACTCCATAATAAGGGTTAAAGATGTTTGTGAGCCACAATGTGGGTTATGGAAATGGAATTCAGGTCTTATTGAGTAAGTTTAGCAGCTGAGCACTTAATTTCCCAGTATTAACAATCTCTCATGTACACAAAATTGTAAGCACTGCATAATTGATTAAACTGTATAATTTTATATACAAATATCCCAGAACTTGATTTACAGATTTCTTGATTATATATAATCTCTCAAGTGTGTACTGCCCCACTGATACATTGATGCATATGCCTGAGGAGTGGGTAAGGAACAGCTTTTGGTAGTCGAAGTATAGAATTTGAGTACATACACAGAGTATACAAGCACACACATTCAAGCAGGAGAAAATTATTTGAAATGAGAAGTACTTACATTTGAGTACAGGTTATTAATCAGTTATGCTTTGAGTAAAATTTCTTTATATCTCTAAGATCCTTCAATCTTAACAGCAATTTCAGATAAGTTTCCTTATATGTAACCATTAAATGATTATAGTGCTAATATATTTCTTCCATAATTCTTTTCAAGAAAAAATTACAACTAAAATTGTTGAAATTAATACTTAGTAAAACTCACATATCTGAAGGTTTACGACTAACACTTAAAAATGAGCAAAGCCATATAACATTTACTTTCTGATTCAGGGACACCTTACTCAGAATGATTGTTTTCAACTCTACCAATTTACCTGAAATTTTCACAGTGTCATTTTTATGAGTTTAATAATATATTATTGTGTAAACATACCACATTTTCATTCTCCATTTAGCAGTTGATTGACATATAGGATGTTTTCATTTTCTGGCTATTTGGATAGTGTGGCAATAAACATGTATGATCAGGCAACTCTAGAGAAGGATATAGAGTCCTTTGGTAAATACTCAAGAAAAATATCATGTGGTATATCTATGCCACCATTTGGTTTTTGGATCTTAGCACTCTGTTCAGAGTAAGATGAAATCTCAAAAAGTTTTAATTTGAATTTCCATGATAACTATGGGTATTAATATTTGAAAAATTCTTCTTAGCTGTAGGGAGCCGCTATTCAAAGATGGCGCTGGCTTCCTGGGAGCCTAGCTGTAAACAACTCCATATTTGGCTATGATGCACGAGTATGGTAATTGGCCTTATGTCCTCAGCCTATCCCGTGGCTCCCCGTGCTTGTCTTCTGGCGGGACCCAATCACAGTACGGCACGTTTGCCTGATTCCCTTTATAAGCAGCTGCAGTTTAGTTCTCGGGGCCCCTCACCTCCCGCTCTCCCTTAATCAAGAGGCGCTCCAATAAAGTGTGTTCTGAGAAGGATCCTCGCATGGTGGTCGTTCTTCCTCGCTAGCCGAGGAGCGCGCCGCAACTGGTGCCGAAACCTGGGACGGGACACCAGGTGAGGGGTCGAGGAGGATTCAGAACTCAGCACACGGAGCGGTGACGTCGGTAAGTTCTCCAGGAACGGTGACGTCGGTGGGTTCGCCAGGAACGGCGGTGACGTCGGTGAGTTCTCCAGGAACGGTGACGTCGGTGGGTTCGCCAGGAACGGCGGTGACGTCGGTGAGTTCTCCAGGAACGGTGACGTCGGTAGGTTCGCCAGGAAAGGCGGTGAGGTCGGTAAGTTCGCCAGGAACGGCGATGACGTCGGTAAGTTCTCCAGGTATGCTGATTGCTGGGATAAATCCGTTTGTGCTTGCTTTTGTGTTCATTCCTATGACAATTGTTGTTCTTCTTTGCTGTTTTGTATATGCATGTCTCAAGGAAGAACGCAATGTGGAAATCATTAGAAAGGGACGCAAGGCATTAGTTAAGCACCAGGATAGTCTATCAGAATCAGACGTTAAAGGGGAGAACTTAAGTAGGCCTAAAAGGGAAGGATATCCAGTATTAGACGGTGAGTTAGACCCTGATGAGGAGGAGGATTTAGAGGAAGCTGCCGCTGAATATGAGGAAGAGAGACATGGGCGGCAGCGACCTCCTCCTTATAATGTTTCTGCTGGGGTGAATGTGGAACCAACGGCGCCTTCGGGACCACATCCACCCCCGGCAACACCTTCGAGTCTGCAAACAGGTGGAGGTTGTCATTTTATCAGGAGAGACACCTGGGCGCGGCTAGCATCCGCGTTTCCAGTCTTTGAAGATCCGCAAACAAACAACAGATATCATGAACCTGTGCCTTATAAACAATTAAGAGACCTGGTAGAGGCTGCTCGAGCCTACGGAGTAACAGCCAGTTATACCTTAACATTATTGACTAGGCTCACTACTCAGGCTATGACTCCAACAGATTGGTTTGAAATAGCTAGAGCATGTTTAACTACAGGACAGTATCTGGATTTCAAATCTATAGTTACAGATAGAGCCCAGGTACAAGCTAGAATTAATCTTCAGAATAATCAACCACAGTGGACGGTTGACATGCTACTGGGTCAAGGACAATGGACGGTAAATCAGACAGCATATCCTATTGAAGTTTATCAGCAGATAAATGAGATTTATTCTAAAGCTTGGAAATCATTACCAAATAAAGGAGAAGTATCAGGGAATTTGACTAAGATCATTCAGGGACCTAATGAACCTTTTTCAGATTTTGTAGCTAGAATGATGGAGGCAGCAGGAAAGATATTTGGTGATGTAGAAACAGCTATGCCTCTGGTTCAACAATTAGTATATGAGCAGAGCACTAAAGAATGTCGTAGAGCTATTACCCCGTGGAAAGGAAAGGGATTAGAAGCTTGGCTAAAAGCCTGCCGAGAAATTGGGGGACCACTAAGTAATGCTGGCCTAGCGGCAGCAGTCCTTGCAGCCACACGAGCCGCACAAGGAAGAGAGAATGAAGGATGTTTTCACTGCGGGCAGAAGGGACACTTTAAGAGGCAATGCCCTAAGACTAGGGAACGCCTGTCTGCACCTCAGAGGCAGCCTGGCCTGTGTCCTTGGGTGCAAAAACTATCCAACATTATCCTACCTTGGTTGCTACTCAGGCATTGACTGGTCTGAAATATAGCTTAGCACATTTTTCCAAAATGCCTGATAAATTAGTTATTCCTTATACAAAGGATCAAGTAGAAATTTTGACTGGTACAGTAGATGATTGGGCAATACTTACTTGTGCCTTCCCTAATGTTATTGATAACCATCTCCCAAAACATGAGTTGATTATTTTTGTTAATAATAATGTAGTTTATTTTCCAAAGATCACCTCCAAGGTGCCAATAATTTCTGCATTAACAATATTTACTGATGGATCTAAGACTGGTAAAGGCGCTTTTGTTGTTCAAGGACAAAAACCTGTTATTTTTCATTTTTGGCCTGATGCCCCGCAAATTACTGAGTGTCAGACTGTCTTGGAAGTCTTTAATAGATTTCCAGAACTTTTTAATTTGTTTTCAGACTCGAAGTATGTGGTGAATGCGGTTGCTTCCCTTGAGGTAGCAGCATCTATTAAGCATACTAGCACGGTGTCTAACATCCTTCACCAGATACAGACTTGTATATTGCATAGGGAGCATCCATTCTTCATTGGGCATATTCGAGCTCATACCTTGCTCCCAGGGCCTATGTCCCAGGCTAATGATCTGGTTGATCGTGCTACTCGATCCTTGGCCTTGGTGGTGACGGATCCCGTAGAGTCTTCTAGAGAATTCCATAAACTTTATCATGTGCCAGCAAACACGTTAAGACAGAAATTTTCCATTCCCAGACATCTGGCAAGAGATATTGTAAAATCCTGTTCTTCCTGTGTTACTTTCCTTCATCCACCTCATGTGGGTGTGAATCCTAAAGGACTCAAACCGAATGCGTTATGGCAAATGGATGTTACTCATATTCCTGAGTTCGGAAGGTTAAAATATCTTCATGTATCCGTTGACACTTATTCTGGAGTCATTCATGCCACACCCTTAACGGGAGAAAAGGTAACTCATGTCAAGACTCATTGCCTAGAAGCATGGGCAGCCTGGGGAAAGCCTCAGCGTATGAAAACAGACAATGGCCCCGCGTATACATCTCGCGGATTCCGTGCCTTCTGTGCACAACTTCAAGTAGTGCACACGTTAGGCCTGCCCTATAATCCTCAGGGCCAAGGCGTTGTTGAAAGAGCCAACAGAAGTATTAAAGAACTGATTCAAAAACAAAAACGGGGGATAGCAGAGCATGCTTCTCCCAGAGAGAAAATATCTCTCGCGCTATTTACTCTTAATTTTTTAATCTTGAATGATGCTGGCGATTCAGTGGCTGACAGACACACTGTGGCACCTCCTTGTCAGGAGGAAAAAGTGATGTGGAAAGATGTATTAAATAACAAATGGCATGGACCGGATCTCATAATATCGAGATCCAGGGGAGCTGTTTGTGTTCTTCCACAGGACAAGGAGGATCCAATTTGGGTACCGAGTCGATTGACGCGAATCATCAAGGTTGCCTCCGTGGTTGGGCCTGCTGATGCTTCTGCTGAGCCTGCAGCCAGGGATGATGGAACAGAGATGGGGGATATTGTCTGTGTTCCCGAAGCCGATGCCGATACAACATAGAATTTAATTTTGGCATGCTGCCTTGGAGGATGCGTGTTTTGTCTGTGGTTGGTCTGCCGTTTAAGAGCACGTACAAAAAGGACAAGGGCATTATCACTCAAGCATTGGCCGCTTTGGAGTGTGGCGCCTCCCCCCAGATATCCACACAGCCTTTGCACCCCCAGGACTGGTTAGTCCATTGCACTCCGGAAGGTGTGTGGACAATTAAGCACAGGATGCCAGGCTCGTGCACTGCACTTGAAGTGTAGGACATTTTCCTTCCTTCAAGGAGAGCAAGTCTGACTGCACATGGAGTCACATAGCCTTTGCACCCTTAGGACTGGTTAGCCCATTGCACTTGGGAAGGTATGTGGACAATTGTTACATGCATAGCCTTTGCACCCCAGGGACTGGTTGGTCCATTGCACTCGGGAAGGTATGCAGGCAATTATGCACAGTTAACTCATCCTCGATCGGTCAACACATCATGAGGTGGGGACCTGATTGGATGAAATACTTGTGTTGCAGAAATCAGACCTATACTCTCTCCTGCGGCTTAATTAATAAAGAGGGGGGAGATGTAGGGAGCCGCTATTCAAAGATGGCGCTGGCTTCCTGGGAGCCTAGCTGTAAACAACTCCATATTTGGCTATGATGCACGAGTATGGTAATTGGCCTTATGTCCTCAGCCTATCCCGTGGCTCCCCGTGCTTATCTTCTGGCGGGACCCAATCACAGTACGGCACGTTTGCCTGATTCCCTTTATAAGCAGCTGCAGTTTAGTTCTCGGGGCCCCTCACCTCCCGCTCTCCCTTAATCAAGAGGCGCTCCAATAAAGTGTGTTCTGAGAAGGATCCTCGCATGGTGGTCGTTCTTCCTCGCTAGCCGAGGAGCGCGCCGCACTTAGCCATTTGTACTTTGTCTTTTCAAAACTTTCTGTTTAGTTCCATGTCCATTTTAAAAATTGGATTATTATTTTTTGATGTTTTGTTTGTTTAGTTCTTTGTATATTTTTAGATAATAATAACCCTCTGTCAGATATATATCTTATAAATATTTTCCATTCTGTAGGCTGCCTTTTCACTGTGTTTTGGTTTTATGAGGAACCACTTATTAATTGTTGGACTTAATGCTCAAGCTATTAGGGTTCCATTCATAGTTTCCTGTGCTAATGAAATCAAGTGTATTCACTAATTTCTCATCTACCAGACACAGTGAGGTAAGAAAATTAGTAAGGGAAAATAAGGGGATTTCAAGAGAGGGGAGATAGAATGCAATCATAAAAGTGATTAAAGGGGACTATTGGTACAGAAAGAGTTTAATGAGGAGGGATGGGTGGCAGGGCAAATGAGAGAATGTGGAGAGAGACACTAAATGAAACTCATGGAATTCTGCTAGTGTAGAAGATTCCTTAAATATATATGCGAACATATTTAAAGATTTTAAATGGATTTACTCTGTAGCAGGGGGAAATACCCCTACTAGATACCAAAGGATAACACATAAAAAGTCCAATACCAAGAATGCATTACACTTTCAGAGTTCTTGGCAAATGAGATCTCATAGATTCCCAAACATTATAGGTTATTGCCAATACTCTTGGTTACCCATTGAACTTAATGGTGAGAGCCCATTGCTGTAGAAACCATACACTTGAGTTATAGAACATGATGAAATCAAATTGATACTAACTTGGAACTTCATCTCTATTGGATAGCTCTCACAGTTCTGGAGGTGTTATGCATGCTACCACAGGAGGAATCACCAGTCTTACTGAGCTGTGAAACATGTGAGTTACAACAAGGACCAGCCTGGTAAGACATACCCACTGATGCAATTCTGGCACGAATGTTGTAAGACTCACCAACTTATTTCTGGTTGTATACCTGGCCTGCTCCACATACTGAAAGCCATACCTAGGGCCCAAGAACCCATGGCTACATTAGTTATAAGCTCTAGGAGACAAGTGTAGCAAATGGACATAATCTTAAGCCACTTCACATAAAACAGTATTTTATTCTTGAAAAAGAAATGTTTTAATGGTTACTGCATGACACCAATATTCAAACGAGATTTATTTAATCCAAGATGTTTGTAGCATTACAGTTGAAAAAAATCCATTTATTGATGACCTCCTGATACCAGAATTCCTTGCAGGGAATAAGTCTCTCAGGTTTTATTTCCCACAGTGTTGACTCAAATTTCATCATTCTTTATAAGTATTCATTTCACATTTTGTTTTCAAATTGGAAGACTTAGAAGCTTAATTTACAAAATGGATACCTTGTTTGTTCCTTTCATTTCTAAAGAAGAGTGACAACCTTGCCTTGATACAAAGCCTTGGAGACTTACCAGGACTCTTGGACAACAAAAAAAGTTCAGTTTTGAGAACTGCACAACAGCATGATGCTAAAAGAGTTGGGATCCCCATAGTCTTTGTCTCATCACACACTGCCTAAACTAAAGTTTAAACCACACATATGTTATGACATGGCTCAGGATGAAATATTTGGATTTCAAACAGAATCCATCTGTAGTTTTCTCTATAAGATCATTTAAAATATTTCTCTCATAGAGCATTTGTTGCTATTTAGGATTTCAGTGCACTTCATAAAGTTATGCACTAACATCACCAAAAAGTTGTTTATAAAAGGCACGCTTAACAACTGTTGTCAATGCAAAGAAATAAGAAAACTAATCATTAGGAAGGAAATTCTACTTCTACAAATAAAGGCTGCATATTTTAGTCCTGCATTCTTTCATCAAACCTCTCAGTATTCAGTTATACTTTCTTGTTTAGGTTAAAGATATTGATCATAATAACTGGCTTTAAACTTAAAGAGGACTTACTTGGTGTTAAAGAAAAAAACCCAAAGCTGGTAAACACTAAAGATTATATATTTGATAATTCTCATTGAGTGGATGCAGGTATGAAAAAGCTCACTTTTAAAATTTCTTCCTTAATAAAATTTAACGGAGGCAAATCATAAATCACCACCTTTTATATTATTTTAGCCTCACTGTCTAATATATCCTAATGCTGATCAATGAATATCATTGCACTAGTAAGGTTTATCAACAAAATTAAAAATGTGGTATTACTTAAACCTCTGAGCAGCAACATGTCATAACTTGGATCTTTGAATATAACAAACTTTCAGGAAAAAAGGGAAATCATGACATCCCTTGTCCCCAAATCCATCAGGCTCAGATGAAGGTGATTACAATTTGGGTGATTTGATTGTGAATTTAAAAGAAATCATTTCTTTTAGAAAGAATTATGTTCTGTAGCCTGGTCAGAGTAACCTAAATTTAAATACCAGCTCAGAATCTTTCCTCAGTGTAAAAACAAAAGCGACTGAGTCTTTGCACTTACTTGGGGAAGCAATCAGAATTCAAAAGCTAGGATTCTGTTATTCCCTACACACACCAAACTGTTATAGTCTACATGTTATATTTAAAATCTGAATATTTCATTTTCAGAGAAGTCAATATTCTGAGGAATGAAATATGACTAACACATGTTTAATTTTGCTTTGCAACAAAAGACGTGTCAAATTCTTGTTGTTTTGTCAAGATAAAAGCTCAGACAGGAAGGAATGGGTGGTCTTAGAATGTGCCAGTGATGCTCATATAATTCCTCTTCCCTCTCTTCGACTGAACTCTGGGAGCTCTACCCAGTGCTTAGCTGTGGATCTCTGTATCTGCTTCCATCAGTTACTGGATGAAATTTCTATGATGACAATTAGAGTAGTCATCAATCTGATTACAGGGGAAGGCCAGGTCAGGGACCGTCTCCACTACTGCTAGGAGTCTTAACTGGGATCATCCTTGTGGGTTCCTGGGAATTTCCCTAGTACCAGGTTTCTCCCTAACCCCATAATGTCTCCCTCTATCAAGGTATCTCTTTCATTGCTCTTCCTCTCTGTCCCTCTCCCAACTCAACCATCCTGTACCTTCACATTCTCTTTCTACCTTCCCTTACCTCCTCCTCTCCTCCCACAATCCCAGTTTACTCAAGAGATCTTACCTATTTCCCCTTCTTAGGAGGATCATACATGTCTTTCTTAGGGTCCTTCATGTTACCTAGCTTCTCTTGGGTTGTGGATTGTAGCCTGGTTATCCTTTTTTGACATCTAATATCCACTTATGAGTGAGTACATACCATGTTTGTCTTTCTGGGTTTCAGTTACCTCACTCAGGATGGTTTTGTTCTAGTTCCATCCATTTGCCTGCAAATTTCATGATGTTATAGTTTTTTACATCTGAGTAATACGTCTTTGTGTAAATGTATCACATTTTCTTTATCCATTCTTCAGTTGAGGGGCATCTAGGTTATTCCTAGGTTTTGGTTATTACTAATAATGCTGCTATGAACATAGTTGCTGTGGGATGGTCTGTATGTCAAATTGCTTTGATTGGTCAATAAATAAAACACTGATTGGCCAGTGGCCAGGCAGGAAGTATAGGCAGGACTAACAGAGAGGAGAATTGAGAGAATTCTGGGAAGTGGAAGGCGGAGGGGGGGAGACACTGCCAGCCGTCACCATGACAAGCAGCATGTGAAGACGCCAGTAAGCCACGAGCCACGTGGCAAGGTATAGATTTATGGAAATGAGTTAATTTAAGCTACAAGAACAGTTAGCAAGAAGCCTGCCACGGCCATACAGTTTGTAAGCAATATAAGTCTCTGTGTTTACTTGGTTGGGTCTGAGCGGCTGTGGGACTGGCTGGTGACAGAGATTTGTCCTGACTGTGGGCAAGGCAGGAAAACTCTAGCTACACATAGTTGAGCAAATATCCTTATAGTATGAATGTTCATCCTTTGGGTATATATCCAAGAGTGTATTGATGGATCATGAGGTAGATTGATTCCCAGTTTTCTGAGAAACTGCCATACTAAGCAAAGGGGTCAAGATCATGATGGAGAAATTCACAGAGACCACTGACCAGAGCAAATTGGAGCTCACCGACTCTAGACTGACAGCTGGGGAACCTACATAAACCAAACCAGGTCCTCTGAATGTGGGTGACAGTTGTTTGAGACTTGGGCAGTTTGTGGGGCTACTGGCAGTGGGACCAGGATTTATCCCGAGTGCATGGCTTTTTGGCGCCCATGCCCTATGGAGAGATACCTTGCTCAGCCTTGATAACAGGGAGGAGGGGCTTGGTCCTGCCTCAACTTGATATGCCAAGCTTTGTTGACTCCCAATGGAAGGCTGTACCCTCTCTGAGAAGTAGATGGGAGGTGGGGGGGAAATGGAGGGGTGAGTGGGAAGAGGGGAGGGGGAACAGTGGTTGGTATGTAAAATGAAAAAAAACATTTAAACAAACAAACAAACCACAATGTACCAGTGGTGAAGTTTAGCTGGAAATCAAAGTGTCTCAAGTCTTTCATTGTAGAGGTTTCCAAAGCCCACACCATTCTCAGTTACTTCTCTCTGCTTCAAGGAGCTCTTAGCTAATGCTCCATCCAGTACCATGCCTGCTTGCATGTCACCATGCTCCTTACTATGATATTCATGGAATCACCCTCTGAAACTACAATACTCAAATGAGGTGTTTTCTTTTATAAGGTTCCTAGGTCATAGTGTTTTGACATAGCAATAGAAAAGTAACTAACACAATTACACATCAGAGAAAGGAAGCGATGAAACAGACTCTAAAACCAGAATATCTGGGTACAAACTCTAGCTCTGCATTTACTATGTGACCTTGGTTATAAATCACATTATTTATATGGTTTCCAGTTAATTCATTTATTTCTTTTAAAAGACAATGGAGTCTACCTCATAGCATAGGGGAACTGAATCATACTTGCGCTCAACTCATTGTTTTAATTTTAATATATTTTTGAGGTTGATTTCAAATGTGGTTATTATAGGAGTTTGATTACTAAATACAGAGGAAGTGAAATGTAGTCAAAAGTTGATGAATTAGTATTAAATTATATTTAGGTAAGAGTAAGATGTTATGGTGTGCTATAGAACAGTAGTGTGACTGTAGATAACAGTAATACACTGCAGATTTCAAACCTTGTTCCATGACAGCAAAAGAAAGCTAACATATTAAAAATTAAATTTAGTCTTTGTAAACAGAAAAAAGAATGAAGACAAAATTTAAAAGATTTTAACACAAAGAAACAATAAATATTTGAGGAGATACATATGTTTCATGATTTAAAAATTGAAATATTATATAATCAAAACTTCATAAGGTGACATATATATAAGTATATTTTATACTTTACATATGAGCTACAATCAATGTAATGAAGATTAATTTAAGTAATAAGCTATGTGAATGTACAACTAGCCAAATTACATTAAAGAAAACATAAAGAAATAATAAAAATTCATAAAATTTCATGAATTTGCTCATTTTATCATTATAAAAATATCAGAAACAACTACAATTTTTCAAAATCATGTCTCTTGACCCCTTACAATCAAAGAGATTGAACACTAAATAATTTGCAAAAAAAAAGTTTCTCTAAATTATTTCACCAAAGGATAAGATGTAGTTATTTTTGTACCTTTTATAGAAGGATAAATTATAGAGGAAATTTAAATAAAATGGTGCTTTTTATTAAGGTGTATGAGTACATGTGTGGTGTATACATGTGTGTCGTATGTGAGTGTAGGCTTGAGTTCAGTGTTGAGGATCATCTATCATTCTCCACCTTAATTTTGAGATAAGGTCTCTGTGCTGGGTAGGTTATGTCAACTTGGCACAACCTAAAGTCATCTGAAAGGAAGGAAGCTCAATTAAGAATATGTTTCCATGGAAGAGGAGAGGATGGAGTTGGGAAGGGGGAATGAGTGGGAGGGACTGGGATGGAAGGATGGGGAGTAAGGCTTCAGCTGTGATGTAAAATAAATAAATGAATTAAAAAATTTTTTATAAAGAATATATTTCCATGCCTGCCAGAAAACCATGTAGGCTGCCCACAGACCTTCTCCAATTTCTCTATTCTCCCAGGTACATTCCCCAAGTCTCATCTATAGTGCTGCAACAGAACATCAGATGCAGCCTCCCACATACACATCTCCTATGAATGCCATAGATATTCCCTCCTAATCTTAACCCCACTTTTTCTTTTGTCCCAGACATGAAATCAAACAGGTGACTCCTGCTAAGCCAAGGGCCACTCCTTCCAGGGTAACAAGTGTCCTAAAAGCAGAACCACAACTCTCCTACTGCTCCTAAGATCCATCCCACCCAGTTTCATCCCCAGCTCTATAACTGGAAACCTGCTGTGGTCTCCCTTTCCCCTCTAACCCCATTACCCAGTGGATCACATATGCTTTCTCCTCTAACCTCCCTTCCTCCAGCTCACCTCACATACCCAGCCTCCATCACCAATAGGCATTCCCTATAAACACACCAGCTGAAAAGGCCAGGAAAACAGGCAACCCACAGCCATCACATTATTTGAAAATCAAGAGAGGAAATAGAAACCAAGGAATGAAATACCCACCCAACAAAGTCAAATACAGAAATCAGCACCTAAACTTTAATCATCCCAAATATAGATGCTGAGATGCCAGTGTCAAGCACAATCAACAACAACCAGGGCAATATGTCTCCACTAGAGCCAACTACCCTACCATAGCAGGCCCTAAATATTCCAATATAGCTGAAGCACAAGAAAAATACTTTAAAACAACCTTTATGAGTACAATAGAGGCCCTTAAAGAGGAAATGAATAAATACCTTAAAGAAATCAAGGAAATAAACAAACACTAAGGAAATAAATAAAACTATTTAAGATATAAAGATGGAAAGATAATCAATTTAAAAATGAGGGAATTATAGGATGAAAAATTTTGGAATCTGAACAGGAGCTGCAGAGGTAAGTTTCACCAACAGAATACAAGAGATGGAAGGAAGAATCTCAGGCATTGCGGATGCCATAGAAGAAATGGATACACAGGTCAAAGAAAATGTTAAATCTAAAAGAATTTTCAAAATATCCAGGAAATCTGGGATACCATAAAAACAGCAAACCTAAGAATAATCAGAATAGAGGAATGAGAAGAAAGTCTGATCAAAGGACCAGAAAATGTTTTCAACAAAATCTGTGTAGAATAGGCCCATAGGGTCAAGGAAATTAGCTCAGCCCAGTTGCCAAGGCATGCACACAATGTACTTCCTTATGAGCCAACCTAGAGTCAGCCTGAGGGCCTAGCTACAGGCACTGTCAGTGTTTCTAATCCATGTCCGAGTTCCTGATTGTTCCCAAGCAATAAGGGATGACCACACAGACTGGGTGCTGAGGGGAGGGCATATAAGACATTCCCCATTATTGAATAAATGAGTTCATTATTTGCCTTCAACTGATTCCTGGTGTCTGTGCCATTGGTGCTGCTCCTTCTCTCCCCCTTCCCTGAGAGGGCCATTAGAATGCAGCAATAAAAATCATGAAAGAAAATTTTCCTAGGAGATGCCTATAGGGGTACAAGAAGTATACAGAACAGTAAGTAGATTGGACTAGAAAAGAAAGTCTCTCACCACATAATAATCAAAACACTAAACATTCAGAACAAATCAAAAAATAAAAGCTGCAATAGCAAAAGACCAAATATCATATAAATATAGCCCTATTAGTCTCCACCTTCTCAGTGCAGACTCTAAAACCAGAAGTGTAGCGGTAACGCCCGCATTACCGCTAACCGTTCACCATGTCTGAGCGAAGGGCTGCGGATTAAAAAATAGAGACAAAAGACAGCGAGTCATTCCTACGATTGGATGTCGAATGCCGTTTATTGAAAGAGGGGAGAAACCTTAAATACGCACAGGCTTACAGCACAAATGGAGGAACCCCCGGAGGGCAGAAGTTCGCTGTCAATGGTCTACATTCCAGACTCAATGTTCTACAATCTAGCATCTAAGTAGTTAACGCCCAAAATGCAGGATACACAACAAGGAACTTCCCTCAAGCATTCAGAAGGGTGGATACCGGCAGGGAATCCGAATAGGGAGGACACAAGGAACTTCCCTTAAGCATTCAGAAGGGTGGATACCGGCAGGGAATCCGAATAGGGAGGACATCTGATCAAGGTCAAGCAAGCAAGGCCGCAGCCACTCCCAGTCGGGGGCCAGGGCCCATGGCGCCCACACAGAAGGTCCTGGACTGATGTGCTATAGACTCTAAAAGAGCAGAAATGCCAGCCCAGACTGCTATATCCAGCAAAACTTTCAATCACCATAGACAGAGAAAACAAGATATCCTATGATAAAGTCAAATTTAAGCAATATCTACCTACAAATCCAGCCCTATAAAAAGTTCTAGAAGGTTAACTACATACATTAAAACACAGGAAATAATAATCTCACATCAGCAAAATCAACAGAAGGGAACCACACACACACACACAACAACAACAACAACAACAAAATAATAGGATCATCTATCATTAGTCATTGATATTTCTCAATATCAATGGTCATAATTTCCCAATAAAAGGACACAGACTAATAGAATGTGCATGAAAACAGGATCCATCCTTCTGCTGAATACAAGAAACATATTTCTGCCAGGCAGTGGTGGTGCATGCCTTTAATCCCAGGACTTGGGAGGCAGAGATAAGCAGATCTCTGTGAGTTCGAGGCCAGCTTGGGCTACAGATTGAGTTCCAGGAAAGGCACCAAAGCTACACAGGAAAACCCTGTCTCAAAAAACCAGAAAGAAAGGAAGAAAGAAAGAAAGAAAGAAAGAAAGAAAGAAAGAAAGAAAGAAAGAAAGAAAGAAAGAAAGAAAGAAAGAAAGAAAGAAAGAAAGAAAGAGAAAGAGAGAGAAAGAAAGAAAGGGAGGGAGGGAGGGCAGGGAGGTGAGGGAGGGAGGGGAGGGAGAGATGGAGGGAGGGAGGAAGGAAGGGAGAGAGAGAAAGAAAAAGAAAGGGAAAGGAAAGAAAGGGAAAGGGAAGGAAAGGAAAATCCACCAAGACTGTTTCAATTCTTTTTTTTTTTTTTTTTTTTTTTTTTTGGTTTTTCGAGACAGGGTTTCTCTGTGTAGCTTTGTGCCTTTCCTGGGACTCACTTGGTAGTCCAGGCTGGCCTCGAACTCACAGAGATCCTCCTGGCTCTGCCTCCCGAGTGCTGGGATTAAAGGCGTGCGCCACCACCGCCCGGCTGACTGTTTCAATTCTTAACATCTATACACCAAACACAAGGACACCCAATTTGTAAAAGAAACACTACCACAGCTTAAATCACACAATGACATTTACAAACTGAAAATAGGAGACTTAAATACCCCACTCTTACCAATGTACAGGTCATCCACACAAAAACTAAAAAACTAAAAAAAAAAAAAAACATACTGGAGCAAACAGACATTATAAACTAAATGACCTAACAGATATTTACAGAACATTTTACCCAAACACAAAAGATTATACCTTCTTCTCAGCCCCTCCTGGAACAAAAATAAATTGAAATAACCTTATGTATCCTCCCAGACCAGCATGGATTAAATAATAATCCATCAATAATAACAAACACAACAAAAAGCCTACAAACATGTAGAAACTGAACATATCTATATATAGAAGCAATTTTTAGTAATCTCCCAACAACAACAACAATAAAAGCCCGGGGTCGGATGGTTTTAATACAGAATTATACACTCAAAGAAGACATTCAAAGAAGTGTTATCACCAATACTCCTCAAATTACTTCACAAAATAGAAACACTCCTTGGCCCCTTCCCTTGGCATTCCTTTAAAAGCCCTTTGGCAGAGACAGTCAGGACTTGATGGAAAAGGATCCAGGCCCTCCCAAGGCTTTTCTATGTTTCTGTCTGTCTCTCTCTAGTTATATTTCTATCTAATATTTCCTGCTGCTCATACTCAAGAGTACCCTGGGGAAAAGTGGGGATGAGATGGCCCCCCACAGTATTTTTATGGGACTCCTGACTGTATGAGTGAGTCCCTGACTCTTGTGCCCACTCTTTGGTCTCTTTCTCAAATATTGAGTTGCCATGTCCAAGTGTTTTATGACAGTTTTTCATTCATCTTATTGTATGCTATATTTGTCATGTTTGGGTGTTATCCCATTGAAGCCTGTTCTTTCCTAATGAGAGTCAGAAAGGGAGTGGATCCAGAAGAAAGGTGAGTGGTAAGGGACTGGGAGGAGTAGAGGGAGGGAAAACTATAATCAGGATATATTGTATGAGAATAAATTTTTTTCAATAAAAGAAAAAAAGTATATGCCTTTATAACATCAGGTTGTAGACAGCCTGTGGGACATTTTCTTAATTAGTGATTGGTTAGGGAGTGACCAGGTCATTGTGGGTGGAGCTATCCCTGGGATGGTGATCCTGGGTTCTCTAAAACAAAAAAGGCAGGCTAGGCAATTCATGATGAGAAAGCCAATAAGAAACAACCCTTCATGGTGTCTGCATCAATTCCTATTTTAAACTCCTGGCCCTGTTTGAATTCCTGTCCTGAAGTCCATCAATGATGGACTAAGATGTGGATGTATAAGCCAATAAACCTTTCTTACCCATCTTAATTTTGGTCATGGTTTTCATTATAGCAATAGTGTCCCTAAGAAAGACATCTCCCAAGATCTTTGCACCTATGTAGTACTTGCCACAATGGGTGATTGTGCTTCTTTGATTGCACTGTATTTAAAGCACATAGGACTTGAACATCAAGGTGACCCTGACCTATTTACACAGTGCTGTGGGATGTTAATGTATGTCCTGTGGGAGCCCTTCTTGGGTTCCTTGTGGCGTTGCCCAGCAGGTTTGCATAGAGGATGATTAGGACCATGGGCCTGAGTGCAGGTGTCTGAGATGGTCTGCACTTGGCTGTACTGGGGGATGGTCTGTATGTCAAGTTGCTCTGATTGGTCAATAAATAAAACCTGATTAGTCGTGGCTAGGCAGGAAGTATAGGTGGGACTAACAGAGGAGAAATAAAAGAACAGGAAGGCAGAAGGAGACGCTGCCAGCCACTGCCAGGACAAGCAGCATGTGAAGATGCTGGTAAGCCACGAGCCACGTGGCAAGGTATAGATTTGTAGAAATGCGTTACTTTAAGATATAAGAACAGTTAACAAGAAGCCTGCCACGGCCATACAGTTTGTAAGCAATATAAGTCTCTGTGTTTACTTGGTTGGGTCTGAGCGGCTGTGGGACTGGCGGGTGACAGAGATTTGTCCTGACTGTGGGCAAGGCAGGGAAACTCTAGCTACAACACAGCCCTTTAATTCTGGGTCTAGATGTTCAGAGACTGCAAGTTAAATGTCTAAAACATAAGAAGGATGGCATGGAAGATGGAGGAGTGACATGGTAAGACTGAGGTGGCCTCTAGGAACTAAAAACACTTCTTGACTGTCAACTAGCAAGGAAACAGGTACCTGACTTCTACCTTTGCAAGGAAATGAGTTCTTTCAGGAAAACAAAATGAGGTTAAAGTGTATACTCTTTCCAAATTTCCCATTTTAGAACTTAGGCAGCTCAAAACCTCAATTTCAGATGGTTCAAATGATATTAAGCTCATCCATCCTATTGATTTGCAGAGTTGTGATATATAAATGCATATTGCTTTAAGATATTAAGGATGTATGATGATTTGTTTTTTAGTAATTTTTAAAAGAATACATTTCTTCCAATGTGTCATTTGTTGTCTCATTTTCCTCACTGTCAGCTATAGTAAATCTCATAAAGTAAAAAGGGCTATTCATTGTTTCTTGAGAGAAGCAAGAAGATATCTGAAGGAACAAAATGTATAAAAATAATAATCCTCATTTGTCAACATCAATTTTTAAGAGCACTGCCAAAAATAGAGTGGTAAGGGACTTTATATCTTATAAAATACTCAACTAGACTACCTCCAAGAACTTGGCTCCCTATAGTAGGGTCAAACTTATCTTGAACAAAACTAACCTCTTTCACGAAAGTTACTCAATCTCTATATCAAATTTCTGACCTCAAGTGCCTACAATTCATGGAATGGGAGATATTAACCCTCCCCCAACAAGTGTGAAAGCAGAATGGGAAAATCACACTGGCCCTTGCATCTCAGCTAAAGTCCTAAAGCTGGACAATACTAAAATTGGGTGGGGTTTCTCCACAAATATACAATAAATTACCTCATCTTCATATATGTTAAGTAGTTGTGGGCAGTAAATATAATACTGTGTATAATTTGCTTAGAATATGATAGGGGCTGTTATTCTTATTAACTCTCATTTTCACAAACACTACTACTGTTCTTTGAACAGCTTTTTGTAATCTATAAATCATATTTAAACATTATCCCAAACATAACAAGAATTATGACAATGACTGGGTCTAAACCTTAGGTCTCCAATCTGCAAGTTTTATAGCTATGTGGTAATACCAAAATTAGTGATTGTTTACTGAGTACATTAAATATGGTGTATTGTGTTAATATTTTTACATTTATTCTTTTTCAGTATCTTAAACAGATCAATGAATAAGAAATCATGATTATTGTTTTCCATGTGACAAATTTTAGGCATTTTAGAAATCAGAAATTAGACTGAGCTTTAGTATGAATATGTAGGAGTATATACTGTGACACTGTTTATCAATCTCAATGTTAGTGACCTATGTTCTGTTTTCCTTTGTTGAGGTTGGATGAGTCACTCAACATAGAGAACAAAAAAAATAGGTTGATAAACTGAACTGGAACCTTTTTGTTTTTGTTACTAACCATTCACCACACCTGATTCTAACAATTGGCCTTAGAAACAGGCAGATAGATTAGCAAGCAAATACACAAGCTCCAACTTTTCCTACATAAACTTCTCTGAACAAAAACACTTTTTATTAACCAAATAAGGGCTATAGCACAGAGTTTCTGTACTTTCTTTCCTTTTGGTATGATTTAGTAGTATTCTGAAGTAAAGATTTGTTATATTTGTCTTTATCCTTAGCTAGAATGAACTCATTTGTGAAATGTGAGTTGTGTGACTTTAGATTGATTCTGTCTTCTGAAAGTTAGAGAAAGCCTTTCTTGTCCTCAACATCAATGATCAACAATGGGCTACATTTTAAAGCTTAATTTCCCCAGTGTTTACTGTCATTTAGATCCTTATTACATTGTCTACTCCACATTCAATGAAAGATAAGGCCGGGCGGTGGTGGCGCACGCCTTTAATCCCAGCACTCAGGAGGCAGAGCCAGGTGGATCATTGTGAGTTCGAGGCCAGCCAGGACTACCAAGTGTGTTCCAGGAAAGGCGCAAAGCTACACAGGGAAACCCTGTCTCAAAAAAACCAAAAAAAAAAAAAAAAAGAAAGAAAAAAAGAAAGATAAGAAAAGAAAGCTTATTGACTCCCAACGCTAGATTTTGAAAATGAGAGTACAAAATAGGGCAAGAGCTTTATTAATTATACTAGTATCCTATGGAAATATTTTTTTCCAAATAGGGTTTCTGAGTTTGATTCTATCTTAAATCCTCATAGCAAAACCATGAGAGCACAGTCCTAAGTGATACATCTACAACACACACACACACACACACACACACACATATATATATATATATATATATATATATATATATATATATATATATGCAAGGAATAATAATTAATGAAAAGAGAACCCATGAGTTTGAAAGAGAGAAAAGGTAGGTATATGGGAGGGGTATGAAGAGAAGAAAGGGAAGGAAGAAATGTAATTATATCATAATATCAAAAAAATAAAGAAATAATTTTGAAAAACTGTGATCAGGTCTCATGATCAGTTTGTGAAGAAATAAAAAATAAAGCAGAACAAGGAAGCCAGTAATACCAACCATTTGCTTCTTCCCAATATCCCCCTCTCCAAATATTTACTAAATATATGCTATGTACAAACCATCCATCTAAAATTGAGTTCAGAACTTCTTTCAAAAAGAAAAACAGAACTCATACTTAAGAAATAATCTGATTATTTATTCATTTTTTAACTTGAGACATAAAGGAAAAGCATAATCACTGAAAAGAAATCCAGTCAATGCTTTGGTTTGAATTGTGACCCTCAAAAGCTATATATGAAGTCTTTGCTACTGATACCTCAAAAGATATTCGTATATAGATATATGGTTTCCAAGTTAAAATGAGGTCATAAGGGCTGTTCTCAATCTTATCTAACTTACAGCTCAGTTGGTAGAAAATGAAACTCTTAATCTCTGGGTCATGGATTTTCCACCTGGCTCCATCCTGCCCTGCCATAGGCCAATGCAGGTTTATTTATTAGCCAATGGGAGTAACACATATTCACAACATACAGAAATACATCATATAGCACATATCCTTATAAAAAGGTTAATCTGAAGATATATTTAAAGACAGATACAGATAAAGGGAAGTATAATATAAACTTGAAAATAATATATTACAAGTCAAGGAGAAAATCCTGAAGAAAATATTTCTTTTGAAGGCCATTGAAGGAAGGCTTGCAGCTATCTATAGTTCAGACATCTGACCTACAGAATTGTGAGACACTCCATTTCTATTATTTAAGATACTCAGTTTGTGGTCATTTGTTTCAAGAGTTGTAGCAAACATATTCAGTTTATGTATATTGCTATATGTATCCATGAACCTGCATACATACAGACACATACAACTTCAGAAGTCTTAAAACAAAACTCATGCCCCCAAATTTATACTTCTATTTCTTAATTTCAAGCAAAAAAATCTATATTTTTTAACTACATAAAATTATAAAGTCAGTAGTTCTATTGCAGAAATCACAGAGATTGTTTGTATTAATAATTTTAAATCACTCTAGACATGAAGTTGGGTATGAGTGATTAAAAATTTTTTGAATGTCACAAAGAAATGAAAAATGACAAATGCCAAAGGAGATTCTAGGTGCCTACTTTGTTTGTGAATGGCATTCTCATAGAGATGTTCTTCAGCAGCCCATATGTAACCTATGCACTGTGGCATGATATTTTTTAATATCAAATTCCAGTGAGCCAACAAGTGTGTGCAACTTGAACCTCAGCTGCTCCTTAGGGGCAAGTGGAAGAGATATATTTGACAGTGATACATTTCTGTTCATGAATGACTTCTCAGGTATTTGGGAGAAGATACTTTCAGATGACATTCCAACTGGAAATGATTTGCTTATACAATTTCAAAGCATCAGTACAAGTAGACATACTTTTAGAATAACATATATGAATAATTGTGCTAAGTCTGCTGCTATATGTCATTTCATTATTATGATACTACTTTGTAAATGTTGAAAATTTGTATGGGGGAATATATTGTCTATAAACACAAATAGTCTATATATAGAGGAATTCCTCTTTAAGTCTTTAAGTAGGAATCATAGAAATTATCAGTAAATCTTTCTGCTCAAGATACCTGGTGGGGGACAGTCCAAGGTAAATTGAAACAGTCTAGGGAGGGAGAGCAAAGTTTTATCACATCTTCAAGAAAATTTCTGGTAAAAACAACAAAAGTTACTGGATAATTAAAAATCTGTTGAATCCTTTTTAAAATGTACCAACATTTCTTTCTTCTCTCCAGCTACATTCCTGTACAAAATACACACACACACACACACACACACACACACACACACACACACACACATACACACACACACCTGCAAATAAAAATAAGCAACTGATGGAAGCAGATGCATAGACCTGCAGACAAGGACTTGGTCATGCTCCTGGAGTTCAGTTGAAGAGAGGGAGGAGGGATTATAAGAGCAAAGGGAGACAAGATCACGATGGGAAAAACCACAGAGACAGTTGACCCAAGCTAGTGGGAGCCCATGCACTCTGGACTGGCATCTGGGGAGCCAGCATGGGACCACACTAGGCCCCTTGAATGACAGTGACAGATGTGTGGCTTGATCTGTTTGTGAGTCCCCTGGCAATTGGACTAGGACTCATCCCAAGTACATGAACTGGCTTTTTTAAAACCCATTCCCTATGGTGCCATGATGATTACTCAGCCTTGATGCAGGGGGGAGGGGCTTGGGCCTGCCCCAACTTGGTATGCCAGCCTATACTGAATACCTAAGGGTGGAGGTGTGAGTGGAGGTGGAATGGAGGGAGGTGGTGGGGAGCTTGACAAGGAGAGGGAGGGAGAACAGTGGGCAGTATGTAAAATGAAAGAAAAAAAAACTTTAAATAAACAAGTAAACCTTTAAAAAAAAACCACAAAACTCCACCACATTCTCTGAATAGGAGTTTGCTTGCCTGATTTCCAAGGGCTGGGTTAGGACTATAAACAGTTAAAATAATTTTGAATTTTTAGAATTTTCTAGAATTCAATGTCCCATTTAATGGAGTCCTTTATAGGCTTTTCTACAAATATTCTTTATTGAATCCTTCATATGCTTAATTCAATATATTGAATCCTTACAGTTCTTTATTGGTCCTTTATAGGATTTTCCACAAATAACATAGACCAACAATTTTACCTCATTGTTATTTATATGTCTTTCTGGAAAATAAATTATATTTTTCTTACCTGCTTCTATTAGCCAGTTTATATTTTCCTCTCTTAGAAATAGTAATAATTGTCATATGTTGTATATCAAGTATGACAACAGACATTTGATAACCTTTGAGGCAACTTCTGAAATAGGTGTTATTCTTTTCATTTTTTTAAAAAAACACTTTAAGTTTAAAGATAAAGTTATATGTAGCTTGGATTCAAACCAAATTCAGCCAATCCTATAGCTCTTGCTATTTTAGTTATTACTAACTAAATAAACTAGAATTATTAAACTAAATTATTAAGATTATTAACAAATAAACTAGAATTTAGGATTAAGTGTTCCTGGCTTGTTTTTGAATTTTATGTATTTTCCTTATTATGAATTTTAGTAGATCCTGCTTTTTTCCCCTTTGCTTTTTATAAGTGAGCACAGGACTTATTAGCAACAACTCCTAGTGACTTATTTCTATACTGATAGATCAGAGTATCCCTCTACCCTCATCTGAGAAGCTTCTCCTTGCAGTAGACAGAAATTAACACAGAGACCGACTGGTCAGCATGCAGATATAAAAAGACTGGAGTTCTCAGCTCTAATTTAGACATTTATATCATTCATATCATATACCAAGAATTGGGATCTTTTCAGAGGAGAAGGCAGAAAGAGTATAAAAGCCAGGGGTGGTGCACAACTTCAATGAAATTGTGTTTTTCAGACATATCAGATGCACATGAACTCAGAGCAATTGTGACAGCATGCACATGTAGACGAATTTCTAAACAGTCTTATTAAATCAGAAACACAGAGCCAAATACAGGGGTGCAAGCCATAGAGATCAGAGCAATAGCCACCAACTAAACTTAGCTCACCACATTGCCGTAGCTTCCCAAGATAACCTCTTCCTATCTAATCTGTGCCTTTATTGCCTTGCTGTTCTGCTTTCTCATTTGGCTCTTAACCCAGCTACCACATTTCCTTGTCACTGCCTGTCTATACAGACCTCCAGGTCTCTATGGTAGGTACTGGGATTAAAGGTGTGTGTCACCAAGCTTGACTGTGTCCTTGAACACACAGAGACTCTGCCTGCCATGTGATCAGATTAAGGGTGTGTGCCACCACCACCTGATTTCTGTTTACAGCAGGCTATGACCTGATCTCCAGGCAAAATTTGTTTATTAACATACAAATAAAATATCACATTTCAGCACAAATAAAATATCACCACATTTCCCCTTTTTTCTAATAAAAAGAAAAAAATAATAAAAAAGTTATAACTAATGTAAGAAAAATTATATACAATAAGTACAATAACTATATACAATATGTACAAGCAATAAATACCTCAACAATGTCTAGTACATTTGCATTTGACAAACTCAGAGAAAATATTCCATTACCTATCCTATTTTGGTAAGTTCTAAATGTACCTGATTCACTTTCTATCCTAACTTGTATTACCAACATAAAACGAATGTCTTTCAGATTTATACACTTTACACCACTTTAGTGAATTTCTTTTCTGAAATTCTTAACAAGGAGAACTATAACTATCTAATCTTCAACTAACTATAACTATAACTATCTAATCTTCAACTCCCTCAGAGTCCCAAGAAGGAAATAATATTACCTAGTAAAGCAGGAAATGCAAACAAGTAGCTTCCAAAAAAATGTGAGTTGACAGAAATAGCCAGCTGCCTGGACAGTCACTGAGGCTTCTCTGCAACATTGGGACATCATCTTCAACCTATAGGCTTAGCGTATCTGACAGACTCATTTGTGAAGTAGGATGTACACAAGGCCTCCAGCTCAACCTCAAATTCCATGTGAATATTTCATGTACCAGATAAATCTGAATTCCACCAATGTCCTGTCGTGATTCAGGATTTTAAATTCTGGAAATTGTTGGTATTTTTGGAATTTGGTTTCCATTCTTCTCGGCTTGTGATTGGCTTCATCTCTTTTATTAAATGCCAGTCTACCATTGAGAGATTAGACTCCATCAGCCTAGTTACTCTTTCAATGATAGCTGTTTCAGCTACTGTACCGTTGCACACCAGAAGCCATCGGTCTACTGCCTGTTCACCTGCCTTCAAAAAAAAGGGCACTGTACCTTTTCTAGATTGCAAAGGCCACTTCAGTGATGTTGCCATATTATCCTGGCCTCAGAGGACACCTGCTGCTAAAGCCACAATCACACTTGTCTTGGCAAGAATCCATAGTCCTTTGTTTTGTGTCCTGTCTGTCCATTTTGGATAGCATACTGTCAGTGGTTGATATGAGGACACTTTGTTGCCCAATGGCTAACTTTTGCCACAATGAAAGTTAATTCCATATGCAGTTTCTTCAATGCCCGTATCTTCTCTGAAGTAGATTGGTGCTGCCAGGACCCGACATGTCTCATAGTCTTAAAAAAAGAAAAAAATTCTAAGTTATTAAAACATTTTAATTGCGATATTCTATAGATATCTGAAGGGTTTGAAGATGACCTGTCTATATAAAATATATATAAAATATATCTTTTGCTTTCAAACAAGAACCTTAAATCTATTCTCCTTTGTTTAGCCCTTTTCCTAACCATTAACAGCAACAAATTGTAACCAACCCTCCTAAACAATGAAAATTATCTCAAACCCAAAACCGATTGAAAGACCACAAAGTACCCAACCCAACCCACCTCTTTGTGAATATGGGCGTCCTATTCTTAAAATTGCTTCCTGCTGTTTGTGGGTGAAGGCAACTTTAGGGGATTCTAAAAAGAAAATTTTGGGTTAATTGTCAAGTTTTAGAAAAGGTAGCTATATCATTTGTTGTCGAGTCTCTGCATAATGCCAAACTTCAGGGTTTATCTCAAGTCCTTGTTCAAGAAGTCTGTGAAACTAATCATCTCAGCTAGCCATCTTGAAACTGTTCTGAGCAGTTTGTAGTCCAAAGCTGATCAGTGGGTGATCTTTGTCAGCTTAGTGGTATTATTTTTGTCCATGCAGAATCATTGTTGTGGGGTCCCATTAACTTTCTGGAGACTTCAAATTTGATGTTAGGCCTGGTCGTGATTCCCTGCAGAAAACTGATAAAGACTTAAACACAAAAATATGTATAGGCAGCTAATTGAAGCCTTTTTTGTAGAATTAGTTAGTACTCTATATGGCCATTTATATCATAATAAAAGTTTAATATATATTATAAATTTTGATATAAAATTCATACCTTAAGAAAAGTTTAAAGAATCAAAATAGAATCAAAGAATTATGAGATTAGTAGCAATAGAATAGTCCCTTAATTTTTTTTTTGTTTTCTTCTGTCCCATGTCAGAAGATGGCTCTTTCTTCTGGCATGATAAAGAGATTTTGCATTTTCCTTTTAATAACATGCTTGGATTTAAAGAAAGAGAGAGCCATTCTCCAACTCCAAAGCCAGCTTTAATTTTTATTGAACTGGGACTACAAAAAGACCATTTATGATAAGTGTCTCTAGATAAGAGCAGAAACAAACATTTAGGAAGACTTATGAAATTTTATAGGTGATATACCAATAGGCCAATTTACTCTTTTTCTTGGGACATTTTTTTTCTAGATGATTTGTTCTTTTTCTTCAGATGTCTCATTTGTCCAGTGTTCTTCAGATTACTTAGCCTTCATTCTCCTGAAAGACAAAAACAAAAAACTTTCCCCAAGACTGACTTTGGGGAGGTTTCCTTTTGGCAAGTTATATTTGATTAAATTAAAAGCATTTGTTAGTGATATAAGTTAGTTTAAATTGGATGGTCATGTTGATTGATTAACTATCACCTCTTTTAATGAAGAGGTCTCTCTTGGTCAAATTAAACCTTTATCAATTTTGATGGTATCCACAGCTTATCTTCTTCTGTAGAAACAAAAGCAAAACTTTGTCCCCAATGTAACACATGCATAGGACCCATGTAAAGTTCCAAATAGATAAAATCCAAGTATAGAAGGGGAAAGATGGACACAAAATTCCACTACCAGCTGAGGAGCTGTGGGTATTTGAAAGATGCCGGGAAAGGAAAAGACAGTTTTTTTCTTTAATTATGTAACCTCCTGGTAGGCTAACACACCAGAGCTGACCCCAATCCTAAGACTCAATGGAAAAAGAAGAAATCAAAAAGAACCATTGCTAAATTTGAGTGCCAAAAGATGGGAAGGTTGAGACGGGGAAAACAAGAGAAGTTGAGGGGGCTGGCTGCATATATTCAAAATACATTATATGAAATTCTCAGAGAATTAATCATAGTTTTAAAACAAAAATTAAATACTTAAAGTATTCTCAATTGTTCATAAAATTGAAAGGTAAAATGCATATGATAATTAACTTGAAAATGTTAATATATGATTATTTAAATAATAAATAAATTTGGGACCATTGGTCATCTATTTTAAAAACTCAAAAGTCTTTAAGATTTCCTTAACATCTCTGCTGAGACCTATCTAGAAGTATAATGCTCAGTCCATTCCTAGAAGAAACCTTAGATGTATTTGTCAACCTATGGGAACAGCCATTAGTCTTATACCAAATTTTATTAAAATGAGTCACTCATAATGACAAAGCCAATAAAGTACTAAGACTTCTTTGGGGACAACTCCAAAGGAATTCTGAGATAATATAAGTACTTCAATTTTGACAATCAATTAGACTCCAAGAGTGTATATATATGCTAAAAGGACTTAGTATTGTTATTTATATACATACAAGCAACACTAAATGGTTTGAGAAGTTGCTATTTACATATTTAGGTATATAACAATCGCAACTGAAGAAAAAGAGGCCATGTGTTCAAGATGGAGGAAGGGGCTGTCCCTTTATATATATTATCCAAAATTTAGCTATTATTCACAGGAATAGAAATTCAAGTTGGCTGAAGAACAAGGTCAGTGGAAGGTTTTTCTTCACAAAGGCCTTTTGATGAAAATAATAAAAGTGATCTGGATTCAACTATCCTCCATTTCAAGGAAAACTTTCAAACAACTCGTTTCCACTTGGATCTTCACTTTCCTTTCCTGTGCTAATCATGAGACTTTGGAGTTGCTAGGACAGCAATAGTACCCATGTCTTCTCTCTTATTAATGATTCAAACCTTGTGATAGGCACCTTCTCAAATCAAGGAATCTGCTTAACTCAACCCTCTACCTGTAGCTGGAGAGCTTCTTTCCAGGTCCAACCAAGCCCCTGCAGTCCCACAACCCACATATAAAATAATCACCCAGATAAACTGCTCGGCCATTAGTCAGGCCTATCATTGTCTAGCTCTTACTCTTATACTAAGTCCATTTCTGTTCATCTATATGTTGCCATGTGTTCCATGGCTTTACCTGTTGCCTCTACATGACGTTCCATGAAGGGCAACTGGTGTCCCCTCCCCCTGCCTTCCTCTCCTTTTCCTCTCTCCTCTCTGCTAGTCCCGCCTATACTTCCTGCCTGGCTACTGGCCAATCAATGTTTTATTTATACAGAGTGATATCCACAGCACTTCCCCTTTTCTTCTTTTTCAAAAAGGAAGGTTTTAATTTTAACATAGTAAAATTACATATAACAAAACAATTATCAAGCAAGAATTACAGTTACAATATTAAAGAAGATGTCCTATCTATCTTATATTTGTGAGTCTAAGGTTTTATATCTAACCCATCTTTTATCATAACTATCTAGTCTTCAACCACATCAAAGACCTCAGAAGGATATAATACTGCCTGAGAAATTGGAGAAGGATGCAAGCAACGTTCAGGAGTCTTGCAGGGTAGACAGAGGCAGCTGGCAGTCTGGACAGTCATCCAAATCTCTCTTGTAAAGTTGGGGCATCTGTCTTCAGCCCACAGAGCTAGAGTCTCTCAGTCATTTTTCTCAGTGTCCTGTAGAATTTCTGGCAGTTTCCTCTGCAAAGCAGGAACCTGAAGGACCATTTGTCAAACAAAGTTCAGTGGTCACCTTTTTATGGATCCTGCATGTCCAGTCAATCAAGCAGTCCGGGCAAGAACAGTTTCTTGCCCAAATGGCTATTTTTGCCAAGGTGAAGATAAACCCCATATGGAGTGTCTTCAATGCCCACCCTCCTCTCTGAAGTAAATTGGTGCTGCCAGGAGCAGACATATCTCACTGTCCAGAAAGTCTAAATTTTTAAAATATTTTAAATTCTACCTACTTCTTTAACACATTTATAGAGATATGGATACAAATTAGGACAATGCAGGAAGGCTTCCAGGAGGTTATTGAAACAAACAAACCAGAATTACTAGCCTAAATCTCAACTATATATAAATATTCTGTGTTGCTCAGAGTTTTCATTGTAACAAGATATTTGAGACAAACAAGCAAGAGTTGATTCAACTCATACTTTCAGAAACTTCAATCTGTAATCCTTGGCCCTGTTGCATTTGGGCCAATTATAAGGGACAATAGCATGTTAGATAGAATATGTTTAATAATAATTTAGACTGGGGGCCAAGTGTTCAACACATAAACCTGTGCAGGACATTTCCTATTAAAGCTATAATACATTCATTCATTCTGATTTATTCTGCATAAACTTTCAGCTCAAAATTTTTTCTGTCTAATGCACATAAATTTTCTTACTTTATGTCCTTGATCAAAATTTCCCCTACCAATAAAGTATTAGTACAAGAAACAGTTACTTGAAAATTTTAACAGCTTAAGTAGCAATCAGTAGGTCACACAAATCCAATTAGAACCCATTATGGTTCAACAGAAGAATCTTTAAGAGGACTCAAGAAATTTTTATTTCTTTAAATGAGCAACATGCTTACTTATTTTGGATTATAATTATAATACCCTTTAGTGTTTCTGCTTTTCTTTTGAATACCAAAAATCTCAGAACTATTTCTGGTGGTCAAGTGTCCCAAAATCCTCCCTTTTGTTTTTTTTTTTAAACATTAATTACTGGTTTAACAATCACTGTATTATTTATTATTGCAAACCCTTTCTAATCTTTTTTTTTGAAATATGAAGGTAAGTAGGATGTAATTGTAATACAACACTACTTATGGAATATTTAAATATTTAATATTTATATTATGAACAAATAATATATCTTAAGTTTCACTTATAACTCCTGATCACAACAAATTTTTATTGAAGTATAATTTTAAATCCATAAAGTCTAATATTTACAGGTTTATTTTTATTATTTTTACGTATGTGTATATGTGTGTGTGTTGTGTGTGCGTGTGTGCCTGTGTGTCAGTATACGCATGTGAATGAGTACAAGTGCTCATGAAGTCCAGAAGTGTGTGTTTTCTTTTGAATACCAAAAATCTCAGAACTATTTCTCCTGGAGCTGGAGTCATAGGCAGTTGGCAAACTGTCCAATGTGCATACTGGGAAACTAACTCTGGTATGACTATAAGGGCAATATGACCTCTTAAACACAGAGCCATCTCTCTAATCCAAAGCCCAACCTTTTAAAAACATTTTAAAATTTAAAATACAATTATACCCTTTCCTCTTCCCCTTTCCTTCCTTCAACTCTTCCCATGTACACCCCCTTCTTCCATCTTGAAATCAAGGCCTCTTTTTCTTCAGTGGTTATTGTTACATGCCTAAATATGTAAATACTGACTTCTCAAACTATTTAGTGTTGTTTGTATGTATATAAATAACAATATCAAATCCTTTTAGTCGTTATGATCAACTTAACAGGAGCAATACTCATTGGAAAAACTGACTCTCTGTCTTCAAGCAGCTATCAGTTGCCAATAGCATACTGGATATGATAGGACCTCTCCTTTCCATGCTAGAATTCTGTCTGGTTTGGGCTTGCACAGGTATTGCGCATGATGTCACAACCACCATAAGTTCAAATGTGGGATTTCCCAGCTGTGTCTGAAAAAACAATTTCTTTGTAGTATAACTGGAGTTTTCTCCAGTCCAGCTTGGGCCCATGATCAGGACAAATCTCTCTCACCCACCAATCCTGCAGCTGCTCGGACCCAAATAAAAGACACAGATGCTTATATTATTTATAAACTGTATGGCCGTGTGGCTCAGGCTTCTTGCTATCTAGTTCTTATATCTTAAATTAACCCATTTCTATAAATCTATACCTTGCCACATGGCTCTTGACTTTCCAGTACTTTACATCCTTCTCCTCATGGCAGCTGCCAGCAGCATCTCCTGAATCAGCTTTCCACTTCCCAGACTTCTCCTCTCTCCTTGTCCCGTCTATACTTTCTGCCTGGCTATTGGCCAATGAGCACTGTGGTGGTATTGTGTTCCCCAAAATATTGTGTACCTTAATAAACTTATCTGGGGTCAGAAAACAGAAAAGCCACTAGTTAGGCAGTGATAGCACACGCCTTTAATCCTAGCATTCCAGAGGCAGAAATCCATCTGGGATCTCTGTGAGTTCAAGGCCACATTGGAAACAACCAGGCATGGTGACTCACGCCTTTAATCCCAGGAAGCAAGCCTTTAATCCTAGGGAGTGGTGGTAGAAAGCAGAAAGGTATATAAGGCGTGAGGACCAGAAACCAGAAGCATTTGGCTGATTAAGCATTCGGCTGGTTAAGCTTTCAGGCTTTGGAGCAACACGATTCAGCTGAGATTCATTCTGGAAGAGGACACAGAAGCTTCCAGTCTGAGGAAACAGGACCAACTGAGGAATTGGCAAGGTGAGATAGCTGTAGCTTGTTCTGTCTCTCTGATCTACCAGCATTGACCCCAATAACAGGCCTCAGGTTTGATTTTATTAATAAGAACTTTTAAGATTCCTGCTACAGAGCACTTTATTCATTAACCAATCAGATCAACACACTCACAACATACAGAACATTGTAGTCTCCCATTATTTCTAACTCTTACAATCTTTCCACCCCTACCTCTGTGATGATCTCAGAACCTTAAGGAAGGAAGAAAGGTGTGTGTACTTCAGTGAGGAATGAGCATTTTTTATATGGTATTTGATTTGATGTACTAGTACTTTTGGTAATATTTCCACCTATAGTTTTAAGATAAATTGGATTGGTCTGCAGAGTTCTTGTGTTCTCCCTGTTTCTTTTTCTATGACAGTATCATACTGTTCTTATGTTTTTGAGTTGGAACATACACCTTTTTCTTCATTTCAAGAGTTTATAAAGAACTGTTAACTTTTCAATGTTTGGTAGAATTCATCATGGAGATATCTGCTCCTGAGCTTCTTTTTCCCATGGGAAGTTGTTTTGGATTTTTGTTACTGTTGTTGTTTTTGTTTGTTTTGTTTTCCTGAATCAATCTTGAAATTAGTTACAGACATACACACGTTTTTATCTTCTTATACTAGTTGTATTTCCTTTTTTCTGTTATGTCTAAGTTTAGTTTGCTCTTCTTTTTCTAAGTCCTTAGGACATGAGGATAGAGTTTTTGTTTGGGTTCCTTATATTACCATAGAGGCACATAAACTCATACATTTCCCCATAAGAATTATTTACATGATTACATTCGATAAGTATGGTCTGCTATGATTTACAATCATCTCAAAATATTTCCTGACTTTCTTTTTCCTTCTCATTAGGTCTTTTTCCCCCAAGTGTGCTGTTTCATATTCATTCAAACTCTGGTTTGTCTTTTAGTATTAATTGCTGACTTCATCCATATTCTGCATGATTCCAATTCTTTTATATTTCCATGGAATGTTTTATGAGCTAATATGGCCTATTCAGGATAATTTTCTATGTGTACTTGAGTGTGTGTCCTCCTGTTGGGATATATTTTCTTTATTACTTATTGTCATATATTTTCTGTACATAGTGCTGTGCTTAAGACACACATTTTCACTAAAGTACACGGTGTACTTTGACCACATTTTTGAGATGCATTGAACTTAGGGTGTGTATTCAAGGAAGTTGCTCTACCACTGAGGTACATCCCAGATATCTATAAGTATTTTACAGGACTAGTTGATTTGTTTCATTGTCTAAATCAGTGATCTTGTATCGAATTATCTTATCCATTATTGAAATTGAGCATTGAAACAGTCTAAGCTTATATGTCCAGGTTTACTTTACTCATTTGGCTATTCAGGACAATATGCTTTTAATTTCTGTTTCTTCTTCATGGATTCACCATAGAATCATTAAAATTATCTTTTATTGCCTACAAGATGTAGACTTCTCAGCTACCTCTCCAGCACCAGGTCTGCCTGCATGCCACCATGTCCCACCATGATGGTAATGAAATAAACCTTCAAAACTATAAGCTTCCACTCCAATTAAATGTTTTCATTTGCAAGAGAACAAAACCCAAAAATAAATTATCTTTTATTCCTAGTAATATTTTTGTTTTAAAATCTATACAATAGAAACTGAAAACATTTTAAGGGAATTGCATTTTATACACAAAATTCCTTGCACATGTGAACTCACAGAGGCTGTGGCCGTATAGACATGGCCTGTATAAATGCAAGCCAGACAAACTCCCAGCACAGAGAGGGGAATTGGACATAGGTTTCCATTCCTAACCAAGAAGCTATCTGCAATTGACACCTATTTGCAAAGTAAAAAATAGTTTTCTGCAATGGAGTGTATCTCACTGCGTGTATTAGCCACACAAAATGGTAAGTCCCATGTCCAACAGTAGATGGTCAACACAAAACAAAATAAGTATTATTTTTGTACACTTTTTGTCTCAAATTGCTTTGTTTGAGTATTTATTTTTTTCTCTTACTGGATTTTTTTACTGTGGCTTACAGATCTCTGTGTTGTGTGTATTCAAATGTCATATTCTTGAGTGTCTAGTAGGAATTCCCATGAAACTGGCCACTGCATAAAGAGTTGAATTATAAAAGAGAAGAAAAAATGTATCATTCGAGTTCTCATCCCTCTCTTCTAGTCATTTACATATTTTCCTAATACCAAAATGTATCATCTAACCTGTTAACTTTCTACAGCCTGTATTGGTGAAATTATTATGGCCACTCCACGTAGTTAAAAGGAAGATTTATTTAGTGGGTAACTTACAAAAAAGGGAAAGGTAGGTTGTGGGGTCTGGGGAAGATGTATCAAAGTCCAGCAGTGTTCTCTGGAGCTCTGCTCCGTCTACCTCCACCATCTAGGCTCCCAAAACAGAGAGAGTGCTCGCCCATCCAGGTCTCGGGTCTCCAGGCGCCTCCCCTGGCCCCGCCTCATAGGTGTGACAGTTGCCAGAGTCTCAATGGGGGTTGGAACTTCCAGATCCAAGCTAAAATGGCTACCCACTACAAGCCTGGGTGAAATAAAAATAAAAAAAGTTAGGAATATGTATGTATATACATATGTGCATGCAATAACCATTAGTGAAAAAAAGGACATGAATTTGAAGGAGAGCAAAGAGGGTAAATGGAAGGGCTTGAAGGAAGGAAAGGGAATGGAAAATATAATTTTATTATGATCTCAAAAATGTTTTTCTTAATCATTTTTTTAAAAGCCCATGCCATTCCAGTTGGCTCTCTCTCTGCATCATGGCTGTTCTCTCAATATGTAAGCTCTCAACTACTCCTCTGGAGCCCAGCCTGCCTGTTTGCTGTCAT
The DNA here is from genome assembly GCF_049852395.1 of Peromyscus maniculatus bairdii. Classification (NCBI taxonomy): domain Eukaryota; kingdom Metazoa; phylum Chordata; class Mammalia; order Rodentia; family Cricetidae; genus Peromyscus; species Peromyscus maniculatus. The sequence continues at coordinate 75,642,224 of NC_134875.1, read as the reverse complement.
GCTTACCACCATGATGTTTATGAACTCTACTAACTCCTGGAAGCATAATCCCCAGTTAAATGCTCCCTTATCATTAAAAAAAATCAGGTTGTTTTTTCTACCACTGAATTTACCAAGCTCATCCTAAATTTTAAACATTGACCTCATATTTAATATGTGGTTTGCAAATATTTTCCAGTATATTGGGTCATTTTCCTGATTGTTTCCTTTGCTGTGAAAAATATTGTAAGTTTGATATAGTAACAGTGATTTGATTGTTTTTGTAAAATGAGCATTTCCTATGAAGCATTAAAAATTACTGCTGATGCTGATATCCAGATTTGTCCAAATGTTCTCTTTGAAGAATTTTAGTACTTTGTATTATCCATTTTGAGATGGTTTTTATATACAGTATAAGACATAGATACAAGGTCATTCTTTTGCATGTAGAAATCCAGCTTTCTCAACATAATTTACAGAAAATAGTATCTTTTCCTCATTCTGATCTTTTTGTGTTTTGCTAAAATTAATTGACCATATATATTTGAATTTATGTGGATTTACTAATCTGTTCCACTGGTTTATGTCTCTACTTTCCTGCAGGATTATGCTGCTTGGATTAATATAGGTTTATTATATAATAGTAAAACAGAAATCATGGTGGATGACTGCTTCCAATTTTGTTTTTCCTTCTCTGAAGTATTTTGGCTATTTCACATTTTATTTCATTCAAATGTTAGGGTTTTTTATTTCTGGGAAGAAAAGCATATAAATTTTTATTAGTTATTTATGTTATTCCTTTTATATTTCTAGTACGTGGTTGTAAACACATAGAAAGACATAGGACTCCTATACAGCATGATTTTTTAAATTAATTCTGTTTTCAAAATATCTTCCCTATGTTGTTTTGTAAATATGTTAGAGATTTCTCTGAGTTCACTAACTTAACTTTTTTTAAGGAAATTTACTTTTCATGGCATATTAGCATTGCTCCACCACAGCTACAACTATTAACTAGTATAACAAATGAACTACCTTTTAAAAATAGTTTGTAATTATAAATTTGTCAATATATACATAATATTCTCAGTGTGGAAGGGATGAACATTTGTGGCTCTTTTCTAGGATACCAAAGAGCTTGCTAATGTAATCAAGCCATATGTATCTCAGGAAGTGTCTTCCCCCCAGTATTTAACACTCTCACAATCAACAAAGTTATAAATGATGGGAAGTATATGAGAAACTTTCTTAAGTTACAAGACATTCCCAGCTGTTTAGTCCTACTCCTACTGCTTTGGAACTATCCATTCACTCTCTTACTAATTTTAAATAATTATGTTTATCCCAAACCATAGTATTACTCTAGACCTGCTTTGAGCACATTTTAAACATTAAAGAGCTAATTTACATACAATAATTTCAATCATTGTTGTTATTATCATAACATTTGTTACTACTGAAGCCTTATTTGATCAAAAGTGAAGAGAGGAAATCCTATCCAGACGCTTAATATGAAGACTATTCTTGCTATCTCTTTCCAAAGAACTGAGTGACTAGGAAATCTAGACTAACATATATGAACAGAAAAGAATACCAAAGAATCCCTCTCTCATTTTAGATTGAATATTTTATATAACACCAAAAATAATTCTAGATATAGAATACAATCTGACTAAACAAATATAAACAAGGAAATATCAACACAGTCACAATTAATGTGATGAAATCAAATGGCAATTTTTTTTTTTCCGGAGCTGAGGACCGAACCCAAGGCCTTGCGCTTGCTAGGCAAGTGGTCTACCACTGAGCTAAATCCCCAACCTCAAATGGCAAATTTTATCAATAGTATTCACATCTATTGTTTTGAAATGAAAGTTGACTTTACATAATAACCACAAAATACTAGTTAGAAGAAATTGAAACTTTTGCAATATTTTTCTTAGTAAAAAAGGAAATAAAAAATAAAATTAATAATCACATTGGTATTTTCATAAGGATTGCCGTGACTGTAGGTCAGTTTGAGTAGTAAGTGCATTTTAACAATAGTGAGTATTCCAACAAATGTCCAAAATGATGTATTTATATTCTTTTTGTGTTCTCATTAAATTTTTTATCAAAATTTTATAATCATATGATGTAAAATTTTGTTCCTAGGTATATATTTGTAGCTATTGTAATGATATAACTCTCCTAGTAACTATTTCAGGTAGTTCTATATAAATATAAATCAATACTACTGAACTTTGGATGTTTACTATTACCTTGCAAATTTGCAGAATTTTTGTGAAGACTAATAATTTTTGGTGGAGTATTTGTGGGTTTCTCTATATAAGATAATGTCTTCTAAAAACATCGTCAATTAGAATTGCTTTTCTAATTTCATAGTTCCAATTTTTACTTTTTATTCTTGTTCTTTATTTCTGACTTCTCTAGCTAAAACATCCTGTATATGGCAGTTGTCTTACTGAAAAAAAAACCCTAAGGTCAGATATCTTCCTTCCATAAATCCTTTAATGTTTTTATCATGCAGCATGTTTACTTTTCCAAACTCAATTCCTATCATATTGTAATAAGAATACAGCTTTTGTGCTTGGGTCTGTTGTTGTATGTCACTTTTATTCATTTTCCTATGGTGAACCATCCTTGTATCCCTGCTCTGAGTGCAACTTGATCATGGTGAATAACTGTTAAATGTAATTAAGTTAAATTTGATAGTATTTAGTGAGAATATTTCTATCTATTTGAATCACAAATATTTACCTGTATGATTTTGAGGGATTGTTTTTTGTGGGGTTTGTTTTAATACCAGGATGATACTGGACTCAAGAATGGCCTAAATAGAACCCTTTTGTTTATTTGATTTAAAAGAAATAACGAGATGTCACATTAGTTCTTCCTTAAATGTTGGAAGAGCTCAGCAATAAAGCTTTCAGGTTCTGGACATTTTTAAATGAAAAGGCTTGTTACAAATTCTACCTCATTATCTGTTATTGATTTATTCAAATTTTCTATTTATCCATGATTGAGTCTTTGAAAAGTATTGATTTCTCTTAGGTTATGAATTTGTGGGAAATATGATAATTATTATATTTAATTATCCTTGGTATATCTATGGAGTAAATTTAACACCACCTTTTTCATATCTTATTTTATTTGTGTCTTCACTATCTTTTTCTTGTATAGTCTACATAAAATTTGTGTAGAGAAAGGAACTGGGAGTCACATGGATATCCCTGGGGGACAATAGAATAGATTTTATAGGTAAACTGAAGGCAGGGGAGACTGGAACAGGAAGATCAAGGGGAGAGGGAAGGAATGTGAGGAGAGAGCTAGAATTGAGGGGCCTTGAGGGGTGGTATGGAACCCTAGTACAGTGGAAACTTCTTAAGATGAAATATGAAATATGAAAGTGATCCTAATGAAGTCTCCAAATAATAGAGGAAATAGACTTCCAATTGGTTATCTCTTGTCACCAAGCAAAGCTTCTAGTACCAGTGCTGGGTTACATTCAATTGGGTTTTTGGCCAAAGGGGTCCCATGGAAATCCCTTAACAACTCAGGTTGTTGCCAAGACAATTGGTTGCTCTCCACAAACTGACAGCAAAGCCTCATTGCTAAAGACAATAGCTACACAACACACTGAACATGGAGAGTTCAAGATGGTGTCTATATATAACCTTCAACCCCATGTTCTAGTGTCTTTGGTATGGGAAGTTAAACTGGAGGCTACCAAAAGAGAAATGAATATACCAACTAAGCTACAAAACCTTTGATCTACAATGCTGACCTACCTGCAAAATATGCTAGGGCAATGCTGGTACAAAGCTTGTGAGAGTTACCAATCAATGTCTGATTTTACTTAAGGCCCACTTCATAAGCTGGAATCCATACCAGACACTGCTTAGGTACCCAATAATCAGAAACTGGATATCCCAGAGACATGAGATCAAACCTCATGCTACTGGTATTAAAAAGTAGTGATAAGATTATTCCTAATAATATTGAGTTATACTCATAGATCAGTGCCTTATCCAGTCATCATCAGAAAGGCTTCCTTCTGAAGCAGATGAGAACAGATGTAGAGACTCCCAGCAAGACATTACTCAGAGAGAGTCTAAATTGGAGATCTCTACCACATCCCTCTCTGCCTCAGAGCTTAGAGAACCCTATTGAAGAGGAGGTGGAAAGAGTGTAAGAGCCAAAGGAGATGACACCAGGAGAACAAGGCCCTCGAAATGAATTGAGAAAAGGTCATATGAACTCACAGAAACTGAAGCAGGAAGCATAGGGCCTGCACAGGTCTGGACCAGGCCTGCTGTGTATACATTATGGCTTTCAGTTTAGTGTTTTTATGGGATTTTTGAGTGTGTAAATGAGTGAGTCTCTGATTCTTGAGCCTTCTCTTGGACTCTTTTCCTTCTGTTGGTTTACCTTGTCCAAATTTGATGAGGTGGTTTTGTTTCATTTTTTTACATTTTATTTTGTTATGTTTTTTGTTTCCTCTTAGAAGCCTGTTCTTTTCTAATGAGAGATGGAAAGAGTTAGTGTTTGGATTAGGGTTAGGTTAAGGATCCAGATGGGAGGGGAGAAGGGGAGGAACTGCAAGAAATAGAGAAATAGGAAATTGTAAACAGGATATATTTTATGAGAAAAGATTTTAATTTCAATAAAAGGGAAAAATGTTTCATAGATTTATTTATTTATTTATTTTAATTAAGAAGTTTTCCATTCATCCTACATATCAGTCAGAGATTCCCCTGTCCTCCCTCCTCCCACTCCCGAGCCCCACCCAACCCACCCCCCATTCCCACCTCCTCCAAGGCAAGGTCTCCCATGGGAAGTCAGAAGGGCCTGGCACATTCAGTTGAGGCAGGTCCAAGACCCTCCTCCCTGCACAAAGGCTGTGCAAAGTGTCTCATCATAGGCACTAGGTTCAAAAAAGCCAGCTCTTGCACTAGGGACAGGTCCTAGTCCCACTGTCTGGGGGCCCCCTAAACAGTTCAAGCTCAACAACTGTCTCACTTATCCAGAGGACCTAGTCCAGTACCATGTGGGCACCTCAGCTAATGGTCCACAATACATATGTTTCCACTAGTTTGGGTAGTTGTCTCTGTACTTTTTCCAATCATGGTCTCAATATCTCTTGCTCATATATATAATCCCTCCTCTCTCTCATCAATTGGACTCCTGGAGCTCTGCCTGGGACCCTGTCATGGATACCTGCATCTAGTTCCATCAGTCACTGGATGAAGGTTCTATGATGACACTTAGGGTATTCAGCCATCCGATCACCAGACAAGGTCAGCTCAGGCACCCTCTTGACCATTGCCAGTAGTCTATGGTGGAGTCATCATTGTGGATTTCTGGGGACCTCCCTAGCTCTCTCCTTCTCCTTATTCCCATGGTGTCTTCATTTATCATGGTATATCTTTGCTTTTTCTCCCAATCTGTTCCTGATCCAGCTTGAACCTCCCACTCCCCTAAGCTCTCTTTCCCTGACTATTGTCCTCTATTAAACCCCTCACCCCTTGTTTGCTCATGTAGATCTCATCCATTTCTCCATTGCTGGGCAGTCCCTGTGTCTTTCCTAGGGTCCTCTTTACTAGTTAGCCTCCCTGGAGCTGTGGGTTGCAGTCTTGTTATCCATTGCTTTACATCTAGTATCCACTTATGAGTGAGTACATACCATGTTTGTCTTTCTGAGTTCTGGGTTACCTCACTCAGGATGATTTTTTTCTAGATCCATCCATTTGCCTGCAAACCTCATGATGTCATTGCTTTTCTCTGCTGAGAAATGTGTATATGTACCACATTTTCTTTATCCATTCTTAAGTTGAGGGGCATCTAGGTTGTTTCCAGGTTCTATCTATTGCAAATAATTCTGCTATAAACATAGTTGAGCATGTGTTCCTTGTGGTATGATTGAGCATTACTTAGGTATATGCCCAAGATTTTTTAAAAAATCAACTTTGTTATTGATGAATATTTTTATTATTTAGTCTCTACTTTCTAGTATTTATTGTTTTCCTTCTATGAAGTCTGGGTTTTGTTTCTTCCTACTTTTATAATTCTTTGAGATGTAGTTATATGTTGCATATTATACATTATTCATAGAGCTGAAAAAACTATTTCTTTGTATAACTGCATAATTCCTTTTTGCCTCTCTTGAAAGACTACATACATTTTTATATACATTGTAAACTATTCCATCTGAATCTGTTTTATTGTGTAATTATTCCTTTAAACTGCAGTGGCTAGTACTGAAGCAGAAGCCTTGGGAGGCAATGGGTCTATGTTTCTATGAAAGCAGCATGTAGCCCAGAAAGCTTTCTTTTTTTTAAAGTAGCAAAACATACATCCACCACTCACTCTGTTGCACAGTTGCACAGTCTGCAGAAACCTCTGTGTAACTTGGGGGGGAACGTGCCATGATTCAGGTCAAGTCTACAGGCCATGAACCCACCATAGAGTAGCTAAACCCTGTATGTTGTGGCATCTTGCTGCCCTCATGAGAAATGAAGCAGGAGTCTGTTGGGGGCTCTGTTTAGAATTGCTTATAAAGTATTCTCAGGTTTTAGATGGAAACTCAAGCTGTTGGGTGCCATTTAAAGCTGGACTTTTCTCCAATCCCACCTGGGCCTCTAGCTGCTCAGACCCAAATAAATACACAGTGGCTTATATTAATTAAAATTGTATGGCCTAATGGCCCAGGCTTCTTGCTAGCTAGATCTTACATCTTAAATTAACTCATTTTTATAAATCAACTTAAAATAAATAAAAAGCTTAAATGTGAGACATAAAGTCATACAATTGCTACAATACAGCAGAAGAAATGGTTTGGGATATTGTATGTCTTAGGGTTTTCTTGACAACTTGCTTGAAAGCATAGGAAATAAAACCAAATATAAGCAAGTAAAATTAAATCAAATTAAGCAATTCTTTACAGAATAGGAAGAAACCACTAGACAAAAGACACCTGGAATTACAGAATATAGTTGTAAATTATAGGTCTGGCAGGGGGATTAATATCCTGACTCTATCAGGAGCTGCAAAGACTCAGTAATAAAAATATTGGCTCTAAAATAGATATTTATCAAATAATGACACCAATTTTGGCAATAGATGTATAAAAATTTTCAGTATCACTAGTTATCAGGGAAATAAAAATCAAAATTCAACACTTTATATATGGCCATTACCCAAAAGACAAAGATAAATACTGGGAAGGATTTTAGGGATAGGAAATTCAAGGACATTCTTAGTTAGAATGTAAATTAGTCTATCGTTTATGCCAAGCAGTATTGATACTCCTCCAAAATTTCAAAATAGAGCCTCCATACAATTAAGAAATCCCCACTCCTGCATATATCCAAAGAAATAAAACTGTTAGTTATAATTATGTCTGCATTTTCTTGTTTCTTTGAATCACTCTTTATAATAATCAAGAAATAGGAAGAACCTATGTGTGTGTCAGCTGATAAATTGACAAAGAGAAGATGTTAATTGTATGCAATATAATACTAATACTCTATAAGGAATAATGAAGTCCTGTCACTTTGACAACAAAGTGAAGCCTAGAAATCACTATTGTTTTTGAAGTAAAGAAGACACAGAAAGACAAGGACTACATGGTATCACTCATATGTGTAATGTTAAACAAAAATCATTTAACAGAATTTAGGAGTAAAATAGTAGTTATCAGTGTTTTGAGACAGTTGGTTAAAAAAAAGACAGGTAATGTTAATAAATGACTACTAAATTTTAATTAGGACTGAGAAGTTCTAGTATATTATTACATAATAAAGTGATTATAAATAAAGTAATATGCTCTGTATTTCAAAAAGTTAAAAAGTATTTAAATGTTTGCATCATAAAGTTGTGCATGATGAGGAAATACATGCTTAAACTTACTTACATATTATATATGAATATTGAAATGCTGCATGTTACCCCATTAATACATACTATATCCCTGTTGCATTTGCCAGTTGAAGCAGATTTTTTAAAGTACTAAAGGAGAATTGAAATATTTACTAAAGTAAATAAGGATGAAAGAACAAGTGTAGCTGAAAATTTTCCTCTGTCCTGCCTAATCCGCAGCCACTCAGACCCAAGTAAACACACAGAGGCTTATATTATTTTTAAACTATGGCCATGGCAGGCTTCCTGCTAGCTAGCTCTTATTACTTAAATTAACTCACTTCTATTAATCTAGGTTTTGCCACATTTTCTGTGGCTTTACCTGCATCCCATTACATGTTGCTCCTTAGGCGGCTGGCTGGCATCTCTCTCTGCTTTCTTTGTGTCTCACTAGTTAGAATGTCCCACTTAACCTTATTCTGTCTCACCATTGGCCAAAAAGCTTGATTTATCAACCAATCAGAGCAACACATTCATATCATACAGAACGACATCCCCATCAAACAAGTGACAAATTTTGATCAGTTTGTGTTGTTGTAGCTTCAGTTCCAGTGAATGGCAACCAAACTTTTTCTGCCATTGGAATGCCTTGAAGATAGATTCTTATCTTAAACTCAATTCAGCTTATCACATGGACATTAGATATATAACTCAATTTCATTACATTTCTCCATGGACTACTCATAATCCTGGAGTTCAACTATATTTTAAAAATTAATTTTGTATATAACATCAATGAAATTATATATGGCTCTTTCTAGATTTGTTGGAATATATTTGGCAGGTACAAATTTGTGTGTTTATAATTCATCTTGTTTAAGTTTCAATTTAATTTATATATATTCATGTCCCTAACTACATGCACAGGCATATTCATATACATTGGCACATGAACATTATGCACAGTAATATTGGCATACCATATAAACATACACCACAAATGCCATCATTGCTACCACCAGTACCACACACACTGTTATTTTTTGTTCCTGTGATTAAACACAATGAACAAAATTGGCTTATGGAAGAAAAGGTTTATTTTTGCTTAAAGTTGCAACTGAGTCCATAATTCCAGGGAAGACATGGCAACATTTGTTCAGAGCAGGAAGCTGTGAGATCACATCTTTAGTTGCAGAGAAGAAGCCAAAAGAGTACACTGGAAGTGAGAGGAGGCTATAAACTCTCAAAGCCTGCTTCTAGTATCATATGTCTTCATGAAGGCTTCATCTACAAAAGGTTCCATAACCTCCCTAACAACTCCACCAACTGGGGACCTGGGCCCATTGGGAACATTTTGCTTTCAAACTACTAGACACTAAATAAACAAACAAACAAATGAATGAATAAATAAATAAGGAATGTTTTGCTTTCAAACTACTATACAATAAATAAATAAATAAATATATCTAGAACTCAATTGCAAAAGAAATTGTTAAAAGATACAAAGAAAAGGAAAGTGAATATCATATTAGTCCAATTACTTTTCTTTTTAAAAATATTTTTATTTAATGTTTGAAAATGTCATACATGTAAGCAATGTATTTGATCATATCCATCCCTGACTACTTTCTGCCACTTCTCTCTGGAACTCTGCAGCATATCTTCTTAATTTCAAGCCTTCTTTCTTTTTCATTACATACTAACTCACTGAGTTAATGCTGCCCATTTGTGCATAGGTACTAGGAACCACACCCTCAAAGAAAAGTCTTTCCCTTCCCATTATCAGCCATCAATTTCCAGTAGCATCTTAGTTAGGTTTAGGGCCCCAGGAATCCTCCTATGAATACTGGAATCTTTACTGGCTTTATATTGTGTACATTGTGCAGGTAACTACAGATGCTATGAATTCATGCATGTAGTCATGTTATATCCAGAAGACAACATTTTACGGCTGCTTTTCTTATTCTCTTGGACTTATATTCTTCTCACTGTTTCTTCCACAATACTCCAGGAGTCTTGAGTGGCAGTGAGTCATATATACGACCATTTATGTCTTGAGTACTCAGAGTCACTCACTGATTCTCAGAATTTTGATCATTTATGAATCTTTGAATTAACCATTTACTTTTAGGGAAAATAATTTTTCTGATCAAGGTTGAAAGCACACAAATTTGCCAATAGAAACATAAATTATTATTGGATTCTTTTTAAAATGCAGTTTGGCAACCTTCTCATTTAGCAAAACAATGATGCTAGACTCCTTCACTATGGTCTATGACATCACAGACATGGGATTTTGACCAGTATTATAGTACTGAACATGAAATTCCTTCTGTGGAGGAGGCCCCAAATCCAATAAAAAGGCAATTGGTTACTATCATAACCATCATGCCGCTACTGTACCAGTGGCACATTTTACCTAACAAGATGGTTTGTAGCATGTAGAGTCCAGTGGTGGATAAGACCTTTATACCTTTTCTCACCATGTAGTATGCATAGCACCTTCAGGCATTGTGAAAGCTAGCCATCAATAGAAATATTCCTTGTCAGTCCAAGATTGATATTTTTTATGTCCCACAATCACAATGTGTGTTTCTTCCTTATTTCATAGCACAGGCTGGCCTCAAATTCACAGCAACCTTCTTACTTTAACCTCTTAAGTGCTGGGATTACAAACCTGAGCCACCATGCTTGCCTAATAATGCGCTCTTGAACATTCAATAACTTATTAAACAAGAAAATTTAAAATTCTGTCTTAGTTACTGTTCTATAGCTTTGAAGAGACACCATTGCCAAGGCAACTCTTATAAAAGAAAGCATTTAACTGGAGGCTTGCATAGAGTTTTAGCATGTTATTCCATAATGATCATCATAGTAGGGAGCATGGCAGCATGTAGGCAGGCCAGGCAGGCATAGTACTGAAGCAGTAGCTAAGTGCTTTGCATTCCAATTCTTAGGTGGCAGCAGAGAGAGAGAGAGAGAGAGAGAGAGAGAGAGACAGAGACAGAGAGAAACTGGGTCTGGTGAGGGCTTTTGAAATCTCAAAGCCCCTACTCCCAGTGATATACCTCCTCCAACAAGGCTACACCTCCTCATCCTTCCCAACCAGTTCTATTAACTTGGGGGCCAAGCATTCAAACAAATGATCTTATGCAGCCCATTCTCATTCAGAGCACCATAAATTTCCTAGAACCAAATAAAAATAAAAATACAATTTACCAAAATTTTTGGAATACAGCAAATGAAGTTCTAAGAAAGAAGTTTACACTTATGAGTGCCTACATAAAATAATTAGAAAAATTGCAAACAAGTTACTTTAATGATATACTTTAAGTCCTAAAAAAGTAATCCAACATTAGTAGGCAGAAATAATAATAATCAAGGCAGAAATCAGTGACAAGGAATCTAACAAACCATCTACAGAAAAAAAATCAAAAAGGTGAGAAAGATTAAGAAACAACCAAACTAAGCAAAAGAAATAAAGTTAAAAAAATAATAAAGTTAGAGATGAAAAGTATGACATTAAAGTAAACACTAAGCCAGGTCAAATGGATAATCAAGTAAAGGCACTGGCTGCTAAGCCTTAGAATTCAAGTATAATCCCTGTGACCCACATGGTGGAAGGAAAGGACTGACACCTGAAAGTTTTCCTCTCACCCTCACATACATGTCACAGCACAAAAATACCTGCTCCAATAGTCAGGCCTATCACAGCAATACCTCAGTCCCTGGTTCCAACTTCTGCCTTAGTTAGGGTTTCTATTGCTATGAAGGGATACCATGGCAACCCTTATGAAGGAAAGCATGTAATTGGGGCTGGTTTACAGTTTCAGAGGTTTAGTCCATTATCATCATGGTGAGAAGCATGGTAGCATGCAGGCAGATATGGTGCTGGATCTCCAAGGCTATCCAGGCTTTACCTTCACAGCAAGAAGATGTGAAGGTGTCCATACATGGACACCCATGACATATGCCTGGCCTCAGTGACTCTCCTTAGTCACTGAGGGAGATTCTATAACACCTTTCTTCTATCCTTGATTCTAAAACCAGAACCCTGTGACTGAAGCTGGCAAGTTCTGCTGCTTAAATAGGGTTGGAACATGGCCCTCTTGTTCAATTACACCTTCATCAATTTTCTGTTTTCAATGATTTCCTAAACTGCCTAAACTTGGCTGTCCTGAAACTCAATATGTATGCCAGGCTAGACTCAAACTCAGAGATTTACCTGTCTCTGCCTCCTGAGTGCTGGATTAAAGCCATGCACCACCACGCCCAGCCCTAAACTTTTCTTTAATTCCTTTTCACAAGGTGGAATCTTAGTTGGATGGGGTCTTGCCCTGTGGTCACCACTCCTTTTAATATCAGACTTTTCTTTAATCTGTTTATTTCCTTAAACACAAGATTTATCTCCATTCTACTTCTGGTACCCCTTTTCTCCTGAAACTGTACATATTGTATTTTTCCTTGCTCAGCTTGCTCCTTTTCATTATAGATCTTCATAAGAGTGAACACCAATAACAATCAATACTACACTGTTTTAAAATTTCCTCTGCCAATGCAACCAATCAAAAAACCTTCAATTTAGCTTCAGTCAGACTTTTCTAACAAGGGCAAAAAGCAGCCACATTTTTGTCAAAATATCACAAGATTGATCTCTAGGCCACATATTAATATCCTTCTCCTCTGAAATATCTTGAGCCAGGCCCCCACAATTCAAATAACCCTCAGTACCACTGTCTTCCAGGTTTCTTCCTGTATGGCTCATTAAGCCCCACTTCAAGCATTCAACTGCTTTTAGAATCTAAAGTACCAAAGTCCACATTCCTCCAAACAAATGCATGGTCAGACTTATCACAGCAATACTTCAGTCCCTGGTACCCATTTCTGTCTTAGTTAAGGTTTCTAGTGCTGTAAAGAGATATCATCACCACCACATGCTTATAACAAAAAACATTTAATTGAGAATGGCTTACAGTTTTAGAGATTTAGTTCATTATTGTCATGGTAGGAAGCATAGTAGCATGCAGGCAGACATGGTACTGGAGAAGTAGCTGAGAGTTCTACATCTAGATCTGCAAGCCACAGGAAGTGACAGTCACACTTTGGCCAGGCTTCAGTTTCTGAGACCTCAAAGCCCACCCCTTAATTATATACCTCCTCCAACAAAGCCATACCTACTCCAAGAAGTTCACACCTCCTAATAGTGCCACTTTCTATGGGCCTATGGGGGCCATGTTTATTCAAACCACCATATAACCCATAGATAAGTGTGGTCCTTACCCTTCATCAAGAAAAGTTCTCTTTACAAGAGATAGAAAATCACAACCAATCAAACTGCAAAGTAGTGGAGCCCAGTCCCAATAGATACATCTACAACACAACCACCACAATTAAGACACACAGATCATTGCAGAGAAGAGGATGGAAAGATAGTAGGAGAAAGAGGAACAGGAAATTTGCTGTAAGGGTGAGCAAGCCACGGGAAAAAAGCCAGTAAGCAGCTCCCCTTCATGGCCTCTGCATCAGCTCCTGCCTCTGGGATCCTGTCCTGCTTAAATTCCTGTCCTGACTTCCTTCAATGATGAACAGCAATGCTGAAGTGTAAGCCTAATAAATCCTTTCCTCCCAAACTTGCTCTTTGGTCATGGTGTTTCATCATATCAATAGAAACCCTAAGACACACTTGAATAGTATTCTATTGTGTATATGTACCACATTTTCATTATCCATTCATCTGTTGGGGGACATTTAGGCTCTTTCCATTTACTGGCTATTTTCAAGAAGGCACCAAAGAATATTACTGAGCAAGTAACTGTAGAGTAGGATTTCAAGTCCTTTGGGCTTCAGCCAAGGAATATATCTGGGTCATATGGTAGGTTTATTTTCAGGTATTTTTTAACACTTAATTCACTTTATTTTTCTTGTATAAAAACCCTTATGTGGTGATCACAGCTAGAGCCTACATCCTCTAAACAAACACTCTAGTGTGGGTTTTGACAAGACAGTCAGTGAATTCCTGATAAGGAGACATGGTAAACACAGTCTCTTTCCAGAGGAAGGGGGTCAGATAGCTGTAGGTCTTAGAGATGGCATCAAAGTTGGCCTTCACAAGGTTTCCCAGGGTGGCAGTACAGCCCCTGGCTGATATGTAGCAGTCATCAATATAAGACATCAGTAGCTTCTTGGGCACAGAAGTAGAGATGATGCCCATGCCTCTGGGGTTAGAGATGAGAGGGACCAACACAGAACCACATCGGCCTGTTTCTTTTATGGAACAGTTTCAGGCTTGCTGATCTTGTTTCCCCAGTAGCCTCTCTGCATGGGGAAAATAAGAAGCTTGGCCAAGATCATGGCCCTTTGGATGGCAGTGGCTACCTCCTTGAAGCACATAACACCAAGACCAACATGGCCATTGTAGTTGCCAATAATGGCAAAAGCCTTGAACCTAGTCTGCTGACTAGTCTTAGTTTGCTTCTGCACTGGCATGATCTTTACTACCTTATCCTTTAGAGATGGGCCGAGGAAAAAGTCAATAATCTCGAATTCCTTAATGGGCAGAGAGAACATGTAGATCTCCTCCAGGGATTTGATCTTCATGCCTTTAACCAGGTGACCAGCTTGATGACAGGGACCCACTCCTTGTCTTCAACTTTACTTCTAGGAGCCCAGAGGCCTCAACCATGGCCACAGCCTTGACTAGGACCATTAACCACTGCAAAATCCTCTGTAGATGCTAACATGGCCTCCTGACTCTGAGCCTCTAGGCACTCCCTCGGCACCAGCATCATCTGCCATTTGGTGTTTTCCCAAAGAAGAAGCTATTTTCACGATTTGAAGATTTGCCGTATGATTTCAAGAGTGGCTGTACCAATTTGCATTCCTTCCCAAAGTAAATGAGTGTTCCTCCTTCCCCAAAACCTCACCACCATTTGTCATTAGTTGTTTTGTTGGGCTTAGCTCTTCTGACTGGATGAAGTGAAATCTTAAAGTTCTTTTAATTTCCATTTTCCTAATTATTAAGGATGATTAACATGTTTTGAGGTGTTTCATAGCTATTTCTTTTTCTTTTATTGAGAAATCTCTGTTTAGATCCCTGTCCCATTTTTAATTGTCATTTGTTTCCTTGATGCTTTGTAATTTTTTGTGTATTCCTTGTAAATTCTGAATATAAGATGATCTAATATTTATGTTTCTTAACAATTCCCAACATGGTATGACAGCCTGTGTTGACTACCCAAGGGAGGCCTTACCCTCTGAGGAGAGGATGGAGGTGGGATGGGGGTAGGTGGGGGCAGTGGGAGAAGAGGAGGGAGGGGGAACAGGGGTTGGTTTGTAAAAGGAAAGAAAAAATTTTAATAAAAATTTGTATTAAAAAAAACTATTCCCTAAAATGAAATGAGAAGTAATACTACCAAGCTCATTGTACAAAATTAGTATTACATTGGTTAACAATCCAGATAATGATGAAAAAATATAAACAATTTTCCTTATAAATGTAGATGGAAACATCTTCAATAAAACACTTGTAAACTGAGTCAAGAAACATATTAAAAAGATTACATACCAGGATCAAAATAATTTCAACATAGGGAAGCAAAGATGTATCCAAATACCCAAATCCATAAATGTAGCATAGCACAGAAATATAATCAAGATGATAACCAGATTACCATCTCAATTAGATACTAAAAAAGCCTTTGAATAAGTTAAACATCTCTCCATGGTAAAAATATATGAAAAGATAGAAATAGGTGGATAATACCTCAATATATGAAAGGTTTTATGTCAGAAAACCTATTGTCACTAGTATACTGGTGACAAACTGAAAGCCTTCCTAAGTCAGTGTCCACTGTCTTCATTCTTGCTCAGTACTGTTCTTGATGTCTTGGCTAGATCAATACAGAAAGATAAAGAAATAAATTGATAAGAATACAAATTATCTGTATTTGAAGGTGACACCATTTTTGTTTTTTAGCTGTTCTTTTTTCCTCTCCATAATCCTTGCCTTTATCTTGTTATTAGTTTTCTTTGTCAACTTGATTTTCTTTTGTTGTTCATCTTCTCTTTCTCCCCTACATTCTTCTTTTCTCTTTCTCTTCATTCTCCTTCTTATCCTTTTTATAGTTATTGGTTTTTATGTATATTTTGAAGTAGGTCTCATGTGTTACTTTCTGTCTTCCAAAGCAGTGTAGATGAGATGGGTTTTGAACTCTTATCCCTGCTGCCTGCCTCCATTTTTTCAAGAGCTGGGATTATAGATATGAACTACAGTTCTCAGCTATATTTGTGTACAGAGATTCCAGTTCACCCCAGTAAGAATGGTTATCAGTAAGGAAACCCAAAGCAAATGCTGTTAAAAATGTAGACTACAAAACACTTAGACACTATTGGTAGGAATTTAAATTAGTGTAGTAACTATGTAAATTATTGTGGAGGTTCCTCACAAAAACAGATCATAACCATTATATGATATAACTATACTATTCCTGCATAGAGATATCTAAAAGAACCAAAGTCAACATATAATAGAGATACATGCAGATCCATGTTCATTGTGCCATGAATCACAATAGTACAATGATCAAGTTATGCAGTAAACCCATGTTCTCATCACCATCTGAACAAAGAAAATATAGTGGTTATTATTATATAATATATAATATATAATAAGAAAAAAGAAAATATATATAATAAGAAAAAAGAAAATATAGTGGTTATTATTATATAATATATAATATATAATAAAATAATTCAATAATAATAATATAATAAAAATAATTCAATTGTATAATTTTCAGGGAAATGGATGGATATTGACATTATTGTATTTAGTGAAATGAGTTAGACTCAGAAAAACAGGTGTATCATTTTTCTCACAAATATGGAGCCAAAAACAAGACATGAAAGTTGAAGAGAAACAATTTTGAAGAAGTAAAGGGGGCTAGAGAGAGACGTTTGGAGTCTAATTAATGTTTGTACTAAATGTCATAATGAAATATCATTATTTTGTATAAATAATACACATTGATAAAAAGTCACTACTGTAAAACATGAAAAGAATTCCAAATGTGTACCAAAACATGAAAAGAATTCCATGTGTACCAAAGAAATTTATGACATGTACAAAGAAAACAATGTTATTGGAAAGGTTGCATCTGAAGATGAAGTAGTTCCAACAGTACTGAAGACTTTAAGGATAAATAATACCTCCTGTGATAGTTAATGTGGATTGCCCAATAGATGGAATATGGAATCAACTAAAATACATGCTGCTGGGCACACCTGTGAGGGATTTTCCTGTTCAAATTGCTAGAAGTGAGAAGACATTCCCTAGATGTGGGCAGCACTTTTGATGGTAGTGCAGGTAAAATGGACAGTGGATAGAAGCTTTGCTTTTTTTTTCTTTAACTTTCTTTTCTTTTCTTTCTTTCTTTTCTGCTTGCCTTTACTCTCACTGGCAAATATATCCACCCAGTTGCTGATACATTCCATCACTGATATCAAAGTCTTGTTTCACTGAGATTCCAAAATAGGCTGTGTGTCTCCAGGTCTTCAGTATCAGATTGAGAATGCTAAAGCCTCTATCCTTGTATACTGAGTAACTACTAAGATTTTAGCATCTCCAATGTTATTGTTGAACTACCACACAGTGTAAGCCAATCTAATAAATAACCATTCAATGCGTATTCATTCTGTTGGTTCTGTTCTTCCAGAAAACCCTAAGTAATATCCCTTCCAAAGCAAGTATTTGGGTAAATTAAAACAAGCTTTTTCTGAAATGTACAAAAAATTTTATAAAAAAAATAAATGTGGAGCCGGGCGGTGGTGGCGCACGCCTTTAATCCCAGCACTCGGGAGGCAGAGGCAGGCGGATCTCTGTGAGTTCGAGGCCAGCCTGGGCTACCAAGTGAGTCCCAGGAAAGGCGCAAAGCTACACAGAGAAACCCTGTCTCGAAAAAACCAAAAAATAAAAAATAAAAAAAAAATAAATGTGAAAAGTAGGCACTGGAGCATAAAAAAGGAAAGCTCCTATCTACTTTGGTAGCATGTTGATATGGTACTGGGGGCACAATGAAGCTAGATATGGGGTATAGAAACAACTAAGACAAAAATTATCTGCCCATGTTCTGGCAATATAATCAGAGTGGGATAGACAGTCATCTTGATTATAGAATTGTTACACAAATACTTAATTCCATTACTGAGAAAACTACCTAAAAGGAGAAAAGCTGTAATTTAAAGTTCTATTAATAATAGAAAATTGCCTGCCATCATGAATCTGTTTTCTATGAAAAGGAAAATGTCAGGGTTATATTTTTGCCTTCAAATATAACCTCACTGTTTTAATCCCCTGATTAAAAGCATTATTCAATTTGTCAGGGTTACAGGCTTTTGTCTGCTATTTGATTACTTTCAATCAGCAATTGATTCTAACTCTAGTGTATCTAGTTCATATTATATACCATTCATCATTTAATATTGATGATGCAATGATTCTCATCAAAGCTACAGTGGAGGAATTAAAACCTGAAAATAAAATACTTACTTTTTGAGGAATAATGATAATAATAATAATAATCACAAGCAATGCTTCCTGTAGTTTTCTATTAATCTAGGAAAACAACTCACACTAGAAGACAAAATGTAGAAAATTATACTTTCATATCTAATTTAGAAGTGAGAGAACATGCTAAAGGACATCCAAGAGTGTTAAAAATTAGGAATCAGAAGAACTTGTTCATTCATCTTCAGAGAAATTGTACAAAAAACTACTTTAATATAATATTACTTAAAGTTACTGACATGATTCAAATTTTAGTCATTAGGGGAAATTGTAGAATAGAATGTTTCAATAGAATATATTAAATTATTCTGTCTGATTATTAATGCGTTGTGACATCTGCAGTAATACTCTGTTGCATTCAGAAAGAGAAATAGCCTCTAATTATAATATTTTATGAAATAATGTTTTAACTGTTATGGATCACCAATCGTGGAAATTGTCATCTCCTAAGATAATCATCAACACTGGCATGGCTCAATGGTCTGGAATCAACTAAACAGTTGAATAGTTACCCAGTACTGTCTCGGTGTGTATGTCACCCTCCTCTCCTCACTTCTTCCTTCAATTCAGGCATTGAATATACACCCTGGAATAATCAGGAATCTCTCTCTATGTGTCTCTCTCTCTGTCTCTGTCTCTCTGTTGCTTGCTCATTTGCTCTCTCTCCCCTCTCTCTCTCTACTCTCTCTCCCTTATCCTTTCCTCCTTTCTTCCCTCCTTCCACCTTCCTCTCACCTCTCTCCCTACTCTTTATGTCTCTATTTATTATATATACATATATATCATATATTATTCCTTTTTCTACATATATATAGAAAGGAATGATAACATATAAGATAGATAGGTAGATAGATAGATAGATAGATAGATAGATAGATAGATAGATAGATAGATAAGCAGAAGATAAGCAGAGAGATAGAGAGTAGATCATAGATAAAATTTTTTGGCAAATTACAATGTAATTGAATGTTCCACTATGACATTACAAGAATATGTAGTGTTGAATTTTAAAATCAGTGTATTTTAACTTTCATTTGCTCAATACCTGCCAATGTTAATTTTTCCATAGATATGCTCATCATCTATATGTTCTCTTTTTAAAAATGTCTATTCATGCCTCTCATCCACTAATTTTATTGGAGTATATTAATTGTACAAAGTAGTGGGCTTCATCATGACATTTTCGTATAAGCATGTAACATACTTGAATCACATTTTCTATTACCCTGCCTTACCCTCCATACCTCTTTCACATACTTATTAATTCTCTTTTATTTCTGTACCTTTTTCTTTTTCTTTACACTGTCAACTTGGGGTTTCATTCCATATTGCTTAGAAAAATCACTGCTTTTAAGACAAATATATGGATTTGTCCTGAAAAATTTCTCCATATACTGAGAAAACTTTACTCTTCTGATGTTGAATATAGATAGGTCTATTTAGTCAAAATGATATTCACTGTTGTCCATATTATCTTTTAAATTATTGCTTTTTCTGGTTATCTTATTGACTACTGAAAAAAGGTTTTTATTGTCTCCACTATCTCTATACAACTGTCAGGCTTTTATTTCAATAATGTCTCTGTGTGCCTCATGTGACTTTGAAATCTTTTCTCCGTTTTGGAAAATTCTTTTAATTTATTGTTCAGTGCAAATCTGCTTACACTGGTAGATTTTCTTTGGCAATTGACACTTCCATTGATATACAATCTCTCATAGCTATTTGCTCACTTAAAATCTATGCTGCCTGACTTTGTCTTCACTTCTGTGTGGGCAGAATTTTCTGTCCCACCAGCCAGCTCACAAATAACCATATGGAGACTTCTTATTAATTATAAGTGATTGGCCAATAAGTTAGGCTTGTTACTAACTAGCTCTTACAACTTAAATTAATCCACATTTCTTATTTACATTCTACCACATGGCTCAGCATATTTATTTAACATGGCATGTTCATATTCTTTCTCCCTGCATCTCCTGGTGACTCCATCCTCCTTCATCCCAGTTAGTTCTCTCCCTGTCTTCAAGTCCTTTCTAACCCCTCCCTGCCCAGCTATGGCCATTTAGCTCTTTATTACACCAATAAGAGCAACACTTCTTCACAGTGTACAAAAAGACTATTCAACAACTGTTCTGCTTTCTTGACTTGTAATAAATTCTTTCCTTTTCTTTCAAATTACTTGTGTCCTTAAATATAATCAAGTTTTTAATATTTTGAAGATTTCATGGTGAATGCATGAAGTGAATTTCTTTCATACATGTGTACCATTATACTTTGTTCTTATTCATTCCCCCATGCTCTCATTAGCCCTTTCTTCTCACTATTCTCTTTTTCCTTTGCCTCACAAACAGATTACCTTTTTGTTTTCATGACATATATTCCAATAACCTCTTTTCTAGTCTCTTTCTTCCCTTTCTGAGATGGTTTCCAATGTCATTGTCTCATTTCTATTTTATCTCATATATATACTTTGAATTTAGATTACACATATAAGAGAAACATTTATCTTTTAAAGTCTGGCTTAATTTGCTTAATATAATGAACTCTAGTTCTGTATATTTTACTGAAAAATGTCTTAATTTCTGTCCCAGCCAGCGGGATCTTCAGCAGAGACCCTAGAAGGGGGAATGGCAGATGAAAGCAACAAGAGACATAAAGAATTGACAGCAAGACAGTATTCTGATCAAGCTGCAAAATTTCATTTTTCTCAGGTGGGTTTTATAGTAAGCAGACTGGGAAACTTTCTTTGGGAAAAGATCAGGGGACTGTTGAGTTGCCAAGCAACCCAACCAAGCAACCTAACCACAAAACATTGTTACTAATGGTCACTGTAGCAGAAAGATAAGGAAATGTGAAGTTATTTTCTAATAACTCAGGACTTGTCCAGGCATGTCAATAATTTCTGGTTAGTGGCTCAATAAGTAGACAACAGAAACTTAACTCAGGCAGGCAATATGGCATGGCTCTTAAAGTTGTCCTCGGCATCTCCTCCCTTTATTTTATTTTATGAGGGAGTGTGCCCACCTGAACTTTGTGGACCTTAACCAGCTGGGGGAGACATTGACCTGACTCCTCCTAGAGCCACTGCAGGCTTGAGAAAAAGGGTGCCTTTTGGGGAGGAGAAGGCTTAGGCATTTTGGTGCCTCTAGATACCAACCTCTATGCAAGTCAGGTTTGTCTCTCAAGGAATCTGAACCAAGGGCAATTAAATCAGCCTTCCCCTGCAGTGCTTGGCCTTGCACCTAGCGGTGCATACCAGCTGATGACAATAAGCATAGGTTCGGACTTTATGCTGCTCCTAAAGGAGAAGAGGACTGACAAATATCATAGGGATCACATCCTCGATCCAGCATTTCGAGCTGATGGTAATGAACCTGTATAGATTTTGATGCCAAGGAGTCTATTTGTTTTTTGATGAATCTGATTCATCAATTATAAAGGGACCTGCCAATTATAAAGGGACCCAAAGTTACAAATAACAAAAGGCTAACTAATTGTCCTGCAAGAGGCATCAAAAGGGAGAACATGGATGATCTCCACCAATCATCTGCTGCAGCAGGGAATTGCTGCTTATGTAGCTCTAGGCTAAGTTTATGTAGCTTATTTATCTGGGTTTCTATCATTCGACTCATTAATATAATAACAACATTCTTCCCTCAGAAAAAGGCATGTACCTCCCTTTTCTGCTGTTAGCAGGTCCAAAGCCCATTGTTTTTGTAGGGCAACCTTGTGCAAAAGAGGTTAACTGCCTTTGGAGGGAGGATAAGGATGCTGCAGAAGCCTCAATTGCTGCCTGAAGTTGCTTGGATAGGTGAGCTGTTGTTATGAGGGAATGACCCAGAACTCCTCCCACCAAGCCTGCAGAGACCAGAGAGGTGGCGAGCAGGTTATGTGGCTGGGTTGGTTTCCCAAGTCCTACACTGAAAGTCTTGCCTGGTCACAGGAGATACTCAGTCCAGGTTACATATCCCTATTAATAGGAGTCTTATCTGGGTGATCCTTGTAGATGTCTGGGAGTTTCCCTTGAGCTGGGTTTCTACCTCACCCTAAAATGACCTCATTTCCAGCTGTTTCTTTCAGTCCTCTTTGCCTCAATCCCACCACGTAATCCCTCACGTTCTACAGCTCTGTAGTACAGCTTGAAATCAGGGATGCTGATACCTCTGGAAGTTCTTTATTGTACAGGACTATTTTAGTTATCCTGGGGTTTTTGCTTTTCCATATGAAATTGAGTATTGTTCTTTAAGGGTCTTTAAAGAATTGTGTAGGATCTGTAATTGTGTGATAATCTATAGATTACTTTTGGTAGGATGGCCATTTTTATTATGTTAATCCTACTGATCCATGAACACCAGAGATCTTTCCATCTTCTGATATCTTCTCCAATTTCTTTCTTCAAAGACTTGAAGTTATTGTCATACAGGTCTTTCACTTACTTGGTTAGAGTTACATCAAGACATTTTTGTATCATTTGTGGCTATTATGAAGGGCGTTTGTTTCCCTGATTTCTGTCTCAGCCTGTTTATCATTTGTATATATGAGGGATAGTGATTTTTTTCAGTTGATCTTGTATCCAGTCACTTTGCTGAAGGTGTTTATCAGCTGTAGGATTCCCTGGTAGAATTTTTGGGTTCACTTATATATACTATCATATCATCTACAAATAGTGAAAGTTTGACTTCTTCCTTTCCAATTGTATCCCTTGATCTCCTTCAGTTGCCTTATTGCTCTAGCTAGAACTTCAAGTACTGTATTGAAGAGATATGGAGAGTGGACAGCCTTGCCTTATTACTGATTTTAGTGGAATTGCTTTGAATTTCACCCCATTTAATTTGATGCTGGCTATCAGCTTGCTGTATACTGCCTTTATTATGTTTATATATGTTTGTTTTATCCCTGATCTCTTGAGGACTTTTATCATGAGGGGGTGTTGGATTTTGTCAAAGGCTTTCTAATGAAATGATTATGTGGTGTTTTTTGTTCAATTTGTTTATATGGTGGATTACATTGACAGATTTTCATATGTTGAACCATCCTTGCTTCTTTGGAATACAAACTATTTGATCATGGTGGATGATCTTGTTAATGTGTTCTTGAATTCTGTTTATTGTATTTTATTGAGTATTCCTGAGAGATATTGGTGTGTAATTCCTGTAGATGTAACCAATCGTCTTATTAAAATAAGAAACACAGAGCCAATGTAAAAGAGAAAACCGAGAGGTCAGAGCTCAGAGCTAAAATCTTACCTCCTGTAGTGCTCCTAGCTTCCCAGAGAGAGAGCTTCTTCCTGTTTGTCTGTCTTTAAATAGTCTTTCTGTTCTGCCTTCTCATTGGTTGTAAACCCAACCACATAACTGCCTCGTCACTGCCTGTAAGTACTGCCCTTCAGGTCTTAAAGGCGTATGTCTCCAATACTGGCTGTATCCCTGAACACACAGAAATCTACCTAGCTCTTCTAACCACCACGCTCTTGCTATGGCTCTAATAGCTCTGACCCCAAGGCAACTTTATTTATTGCGGCGCGCTCCTCGGCCAGCGAGGAAGAACGACCACCATGCGAGGATTCTTCTCAGAACACACTTTATTGGAGCGCCTCTTGATTAAGGGAGAGCGGGAGGTGAGGGGCCCCGAGAACTAAACTGCAGCTGCTTATAAAGGGAATCAGGCAAACGTGCCGTACTGTGATTGGGTCCCGCCAGAATGCTAGCACGGGGAGCCACGGGATAGGCTGAGGACATAAGGCCAATTACCATACTCGTGCATCATAGCCAAATATGGAGTTGTTTACAGCTAGGCTCCCAGGAAGCCAGCGCCATCTTAGAATGGCGGCTCCCTACATCTCCCCCCTCTTTATTAATTAAGCCGCAGGAGAGAGTATAGGTCTGATTTCTGCAGCACAAGTATTTCATCCGATCAGGTCCCCACCTCATGATGTGTTGACCGATCGAGGATGAGTTAACTGTGCATAATTGCCTGCATACCTTCCCGAGTGCAATGGACTAACCAGTCCCTGGGGTACAAAGGCTATGCATGTAACAATTGTCCATATACCTTCCCAAGTGCAATGGACTAACCAGTCCCAGGGGTGCAAAGGCTATGCATGTAACAATGGTCCACATACCTTCCCAAGTGCAATGGACTAACCAGTCCTAAGGGTGCAAAGGCTATGTGACTCATATGCAGTCAGACTTGCTCTCCTTGAAGGAAGGAACATGTCCTACACTTCAAGTGCAGTGCACGAGCCTGGCATCCTGTGCTCAATACAAGTATGTGAAAGCTGTCCACATACCTTCCCGAGTGCAATGGACTAACCAGTCCTGGGGGTGCAAAGGCTGTGTGGATATTAAGTAAAGCCAGATCTGGGGGGAGGAGCCACACTCCAAAGCGGCTAATGCTTGAGTGATAATGACCTTGTCCTTTTTTGTACGTGCTCGCAAAAGGCAGACCAACCACAGACAAAACATGCATCCTCCAAGGCAGCATGCCAAAATATACCCTACCCCCACCCATTCTAAACAGGGAAAAGGTAGAAGCAATCCAGGAGGACAGTCCCTCTGCCATGCTGAGGTCCACTCGTGTGGAGTTGATGGTCACCACCGCCACTCTCAGTTTTTCCAAGGTCTCTTCAAATTCTCCGGACCAATTTCCTATAAGATAACTGGACAATCGTTTAGACAAATTCGCTGCTCGGGAACCATTCTGAAACTGCACACTAGTGACACACAGACCAGGCATTCTCCACTCACAGCCCAATTGGGCCAGCTGCCAAAGGATGTCAACTTGTTCTTGTACCAAGTCAATGCACTGGTTAAGCACCATAAGGCTGCCTTTCAACTGTGCATTTAGGGAAGTAGAAGTATGAAGGATGGTTTGGAGCCATCAACTCCTTCCACCTTAAGAGGCTGAAATGGCCAAGCCTGCATCTCTGGAGACAGGGACCAGCTGCAGCAGTTTGAACCTCCACTGCAAAGGTGATGCCTAGCACCTGGCCCCCAGCCAGCACAAGGATTCCCCATAACATCTCTGAGAATGATTAGAATAACAAGTAATGTGTGAACACCATAATTCCCTTCTTGGAGCATAATTAAAGGAGCTATGTCAGAGCAGCTAGCATCCATTCGTGCAGCTCGTGTGGTCGCAAGGACTGCTGCTGCTAGACCAGCATTACTTAGTGGTCCCCCAATTTCTCGGCAGGCTTTTAGCCAAGCTTCTAATCCCTTTCCTTTCCACGGGGTAATAGCTCTACGACATTCTTTAGTGCTTTGCTCATATACTAATTGTTGAACCAGAGGCATAGCTGTTTCTACATCACCAAATATCTTTCCTGCTGCCTCCATCATTCTAGCTACAAAATCTGAAAAAGGTTCATTAGGTCCCTGAATGATCTTAGTCAAATCCCCGATACTTCTCCTTTATTTGGTAATGATTTCCAAGCTTTAGAATAAATCTCATTTATCTGCTGATAAACTTCAATAGGATATGCTGTCTGATTTACCGTCCATTGTCCTTGACCCAGTAGCATATCAGCCGTCCACTGTGGTTGATTATTCTGAAGATTAATTCTAGCTTGTACCTGGGCTCTATCTGTAACTATAGATTTGAAGTCCAGATACTGTCCTGTAGTTAAACATGCTCTAGCTATTTCAAACCAATCTGTTGGAGTCATAGCCTGACTAGTGAGCCTAGTCAATAATGTTAAGGTATAACTGGCTGTTACTCCATAGGCTCGAGCAGCCTCTACCAGGTCTTTTAATTGTTTATAAGGCACAGGTTCATGATATCTGTTGTTCGTTTGCGGATCTTCAAAGACTGGAAACGCGGACGCTAGCCGCGCCCAGGTGTCTCTCCTGATAAAACGACAACCTCCACCTGTTTGCAGGCACGAAGGTGTTGCCGAGGGTGGATGTGGTCCCGAAGGCGCCGTTGGTTCCACATTCACCCCAGCAGAAACATTATAAGGAGGAGGTCGCTGCCGCCCATGTCTCTCTTCCTCATATTCAGCGGCAGCTTCCTCTAAATCCTCCTCCTCATCAGGGTCTAACTCACCGTCTAATACTGGATATCCTTCCTTTTTAGGCCTACTTAAGTTCTCCCCTTTAATGTCTGATTCTGATAGACTATCCTGGTGCTTAATTAATGCCTTGCGTCCCTTTCTAATGATTTCCACATTGCGTTCTTCCTTGAGACATGCATATACAAAACAGCAAAGAAGAACAACAATTGTCATAGGAATGAACACAAAAGCAAGCACAAACGGATTTATCCCAACAATCAGCATACCTGGAGAACTTACCGACGTCATCGCCGTTCCTGGCGAACTTACCGACCTCACCGCCTTTCCTGGCGAACCTACCGACGTCACCGTTCCTGGAGAACTCACCGACGCCACCGCCGTTCCTGGCGAACCCACCGACGTCACCGTTCCTGGAGAACTCACCGACGCCACTGTTCCTGGAGAACTCACCGACGTCACCGTTCCTGGAGAACTCACCGACGCCACTGTTCCTGGAGAACTCACCGACGTCACCGTTCCTGGAGAACTCACCGACGTCACCGCCGTTCCTGGCGAACTCAGCGACGTCACCGCCGTTCCTGGCGAACTTACCGACGTCACCGTTCCTGGAGAACTTTCCGACGTCACCGCTCCGTGTCCTCAACCCCTCACCTGGTGTCCAAAGTTTCCTTCCCGTCCCGGGTTTCGGCACCAGTTGCGGCACGCTCCTCGGCCAGCGAGGAAGAACGACCACCATGCGAGGATTCTTCTCAGAACACACTTTATTGGAGCGCCTCTTGATTAAGGGAGAGCGGGAGGTGAGGGGCCCCGAGAACTAAACTGCAGCTGCTTATAAAGGGAATCAGGCAAACGTGCCGTACTGTGATTGGGTCCCGCCAGAATGCTAGCACGGGGAGCCACGGGATAGGCTGAGGACATAAGGCCAATTACCATACTCGTGCATCATAGCCAAATATGGAGTTGTTTACAGCTAGGCTCCCAGGAAGCCAGCGCCATCTTAGAATGGCGGCTCCCTACAATTTATTAACATAAAATTAAAATCACATTTCAGTACAAATAAAATATCACCATAAATTCCCTTTATTTGTTGAATGCTTTTGCTTAGTTTTTGTCTGGATGATCTGTCTATTAGTAAGAATGGGGTGTTGAAGTCTCCCACTGTCAGTGTGTGGTTGTCTATGTTTGACTTAAGTTTTAGTAATGTTTCCTTTACAAACATGTTTGCCCTTGTTTTAGAGGCATAGATGTTGAGAATGGAGATGTCATCTTGGTGGATTTTTCCTTTGATGCGTGTGAAGTGCCCTTCCTCATCTCTTTTGATTAATTTTGGTTGGAAGTCTATTTTGTTAGATTTTGGAATAGCTATAGCAGCTTGCTTCTTGAGGATATTTTCTGGAAAAAAATTTTTCCAACTCTTCACTATGAGATAATGTCTATTTTTGATATTTTGGTGTGTTTCTTGTATGCAGAAGAAGAATGGATCTTGTTTTTGCATACATTTTTAGTCTGTTTTTTTTTAATTGGGGAATTGATCCCACTGGTATTAAGAGATATCAATGACCAATGATTGTTAATTCCTCTTATTTTGTTGTGGTTCATGGTGGTGGGAGTTTGTGTGTGTGTGTGTGTGTGTGTGTGTGTGTGTGTGTGTGTGTGTGTGTGCGTTCCTTCTTTGGGTTATGCTGGTATTGAAGTTAAATATTGCCTGTACTTTTGTGAGTATAGTTAATCTCCTTGGGTTGGAGTTTTCCTTCTAGTAGGGCTGGACTTGGGGATAGATATTGCTTAAATTTGACTTCATCACGGGATATCTTGTTTTCTCCATCTATGGTGATTGAAAGCATTGCTGGGTATAGCAGTCTGGGCTGGCATCAGTGGTCTCTTAGACTCTGCAGCACATCTGTCCATGCCTTTCTGGCTTTTAGAATCTCCATTGAGAAGTTGGGTGCAATTCTAATAAGTCTGCCTTTATATACCACTTAGCCTTTTTATCTTGCAGCTTTTAATATTCTTATTTTGTTCTGTGTGTTTAGTGTTTTGATTATTATATGGTGAAAGTGTCTTTCTTTTCTAAGTACTAATTTTTTATTTAATTAATTTTTCATTCTGACCGCAATTTCACTTCCTTTCTCTTTCCCCTGTTTATCACTCCACCTCCCCTCAGCCCCACCCCATCTACTTCTCCTTCATTTCTCTTCAGAAAAGGGCAAGCCTCCCATGTATATTAACCAAATATGGCATATCAAGTTGCAAACAGACTAGGCATCTTCTCTTGTATTAAGGCTGGATGAGGCAACTCAGTATGAGGAAAAAGATCCCCAAAGCTAGGCTAATTTCTAATATTTGATATATACCTCTGTAGTTATCTCTACAGTGTGCTCACTTAGCTTCCTTTGACTTAAATTATAACTATATCTAGGAGTAATATAGTTAGCTCATATAGCAGTTCCTTTTTATATATTTTTTTAAATTTACATATTGATTCCCATAGCAGCTGCACTAGTTTACATCCCTGACAGCAGCAGTGTGTAAGGGTTTTTCATCTTTATCTAATATATGCATTTTGTTGTGGAGTTTATTCCATTAACATTGAAAATGATCAACAATAGATAGGACATACATTTACTACTTTTTTCCATGTGGTTATAATTTAACGTCATTTCTTACATTATTGGAGTCTTTTGTATTTTACTGAATTTTTACCATTTATTATAGGATTCATTGTGTTCTTGTATTTTTCACTTTTATTGACTAATGGTATGAAAATATAAATGTGTATATTAAATGTATAGACTTGATGATTATATGAAAATATAAACTATTCATAATTAACCACAATAAGCCTAATTACTTTATATATTTACCTCTTTTCAATAGATCATGTTATCGTCAAACAAATTTTTCTAAATTTGCCTGTGTTTCCTCATTCTGATACCTTGTGGATATTCCACGTAGTTTTCAAAGATGATTCTTTTTTAACTCTAACTTTAGAAACAAGTAAGTCCTTTAACATTTACTTGAAATCTCATACTAGTTTTTATAAAAATATAACACAAATTTAAAAAACTGCTGCCCTCTTAAAGAAATTCCTCTGTTTATAATGTAACCTTTTTAAAAATTAAATAAATAAATAAGTTTTTGAGCCAAACAGGCATATGTTTATGTTCTAGCACTGTCTAGAAGTTATTTGTCTGTTAAATAGCCTTCTTGGTGAAATAAATAGTTATGCTCAAACTAATATAATATTTCAGTTATTATTTCTGAGAATTTGTGTAAGAATTAAATTAAAGAACATTCTTTTAATGATAAGTATTATAACTTGTTAATCATACCTTATACTCTATTTTTAAAAATCAGATTGTCACTTGATCAGCCTGCAATCATCCTTATTTCTAAGACAAAATGAAACATATAGGTGAAACATATACAGTTTAATAAATAAGTTCTGGGCTACTGATCTACCTCTAGGTCATTTTCACAATATCATGACTATAATAAAGATAATTCCACTCTTCAACCATGTTGATCAAGATTTGCTTGTTAACATACTCTCCTTTCATCTTTGCTTTAATGTATCATACATAGAATGACATATACATATATTTTTATACTAGAAACCAATATGAGTACATTTGAAACTACTGAGCATTATATGTTGGAATGAAAAATCTCTCTAAAATGATTGTTTGGTAAGTGTTCACTCATAACTTATATAAGTACCAAATAAAACCTTCAAATATTTCAAAACATCCAACTTCTTGGAAACATATTGTAAATTATCTTGTTGTAGTCATCTCATACAACCCTCTTTATTTCTTATAAAATAGTATTACAAGAATTGTTCCCTTAGAGAATGTTACCTTTACAATTGAAAATATAATAAAAATATTATCAATGTTATACATTGTCCATATGTGCGTTCTTTAATTTTTCACACAATTTAAAGCAATGAAATTGAATGTTTTCTTTTTGCCTTGAAGTTTTAGAGACTGGTTTACTGATGATGTCAATTTTCAAAGAAGACATCAGTTCCTTTAGTGTCAAATATTAGACTGAAAAAAATTACTAAAAATATGCACCATCAATATACTATAAATAGTAACAGGATAACCACATAACCATTCTAATTTTTTCTAAATTTTATCCTAATACTAATTACTATCTACTTAATTTATACTGTGTGTTCTGATTTTTTTAACTTTTACATTTCCCTGTATTATTGTTATTTCTTTGCAAATTTCAGTTAGTTTTGACCATACTCACCCTTTCAGCTTCTTCTAGAACCACTCCACCCACCCTATTCACACTTTTTATCTTTTTCTTCTCTCAACATCAAGTCAAATTTGTGCTGACCTTGTGCCTATGGATTTATTGCTTTCCGCTGGAGCATATTGACCTACTCATGGCAACACTCTTTAAGAAAACTGAATCTCCATCTCCCAGCAGCTACCAATTGCTAATAGCTCCCAGGCTATGGTTGGGACTTCATGTCCACTTTCCCTCTCCATGTTCATATTTGGTTTTATTTGAGCTTGTATGGTTTTTGTGCATGCTGTCATGACAACGTAAGTTTATATGTACAGTTGCCATGTTGTGTCGTGAGGACACTGGTTTCTTGTATTTATTCACCTCTTCCTATTCTTACAGTCTTTTTACCTATTTTTCCACAATGACTCCCAAGCCTTGTGGGGAGGAAGGGAAGTGTGGATGTTCTATTTAAGACTGAGAATGCTATATGCTCTTATTTTATATACCTCAGCCAGCTTCTGATTTCTTTGTTAATCACTGTCTACTGCAAATAAAAGCTTCTCTGTAGTGGTTGGAAAAATACATTTGTATATGAGAATAACAATAACTCCTCAGGAGTCAGTTAAATATTATGTTCATTTAGCTGAATAATTGTTGCAGGTTCTCCTGTAGGGCCTATGAACTGTCCAGCTGCAGGTTCTTAGTGTCATCATCAGGCTTTTTATTGTTGTTATTGTTGTTGTTAATATTTTATGTGCAGGAGTGTTCTGCCTACCTGTGAATATGTGTACCATGTGCTTGATATGTGTCCAGGTAGGTCATAAGAGGTCATTAGATTCCCTAGAACTGGAATTTCAGACAGTTATGAGCTGCTGTGTGGGTTCTAGGCACTGAACCTGGGTCCTATAGAAGAGCAGCAGGTGCTCTTCACCATTGAGCCATCTCTCCAGCCTCATGGGTGGAGTGGAACTTAAATCCAATCAGAAAGTGGTTGGTTACTACCATGATGTTGGTACAACTATTACACCAGTGGGTACATCTTACCAGGCCAGTTATTATTGCTCAAAGAGTTCAGAGCTGAATAAGGCTGATGATTGCTTTTCTCTTCTGGTAGTGTGTATAGCAACCTCCATCACTATGAAAGCTAGACACTAGGGATTAAGCTTTCAGAACAGTACCAACTTAATAGCTTCAAATTCAATGACTCGAGTACATGGTGTCTTTAGCAATAGTACTGTCACATTCTGGAGGGTAACCGATAGCATTGTAGATAGCCCATATTCACTGTTTAGGGATCTATGGGACATCACTGATCAGCAGTTTCAAAACAGCAGTTTCTTGTCACTGAGCTTTTTGTTTGATATCCAGTTGTATCTAGTAAAAGCACTGTTGAGCTGTTATAGGGTAGCTGCATATTTGAGGAAAAAGGCAGTCCATGAAATAAGAAAAAATTACTATCTATACATCCGACAGAGGTTTAGTATCTATAATATACAAAGAACTAAAAAAGAAAACCTAAACATCAAGAAAACAAACCACCCAGTTAAAACAAATTTAAACAGAAAGTTCTCAAAGGTTGAAATACAAATAACTAAGAAATATGTATTTGAAATGTTCCACATCCTTAACCATCAGAAACAAAAATTAAAACAACTTTGAGACTTAATCTTACCCCAGTCAGAATGGCTAAGATTAAAAAAAATTAATGACAAATGTGAGAATGGATATTGGGAAATGGAAGGACTTGTTTGCTGCTGGTAGGAGTGCAAATTACTGCAGCTACAATGGACATAATTGTAGAAGTTCCTCAAGAATCCAAAAATAGATGGACACATGATCCAGCTATATCATTCTTGGGCATTGTATAGTTATGCTTTTAAAGATGTGAAAAAAATGCCATGACCAAACAACTTACACAATAAAGTTTATTTGGGCTTATAGTTTCCAAGGAATAAGAGTTCATCATGTTGGGAGGCATGGCAACAGGAAAGCTGGTACAACAAGCTGAGAGCTTGAATCTTGAACCACAAGCATATAACAGAGAGATCAAACTGAAGACAGTATGGGTATTTAAATTCTCAAATCACACCTCCAGTGACATACTTTCTCCAACATAAACACACCTCCTAAACTATACCACCAACTGAAGACCACGTGTTCAAACACATAAGATGATGGGGAATAGTTCTCATTCAAACCAACAAATGCATTTATGACAAAGACTCGATACCCTACTGTAGAGATATACCTGCATTCAGGTTCAGTGTTGATTTATTCAGAACAGCCAAGAAATGTAAACAGTCTAGTTCAGGTTCATTATCCACTCATCAAGTGATGACCAGCTAATCAAAATGGGGTATATTTGTACAATGAAGTATTACTAAGAAAAGTGAAAATTTGACATTCTCAGACAAATGGATGAAGCCAGGAATAATCATTCAAATTGAGGTAACCCAGATGCAGAGAGATAAAAAAAAAAGTTGCAGACTTTATTTGTGGTTGCTAGTTTTGAATTTTCTAGACATGCTCCATTTGGAATACCCCCATAGAGGTCAAGAAATTAGTAAGGGGCCATGGAGAAAGCTTTCAAAGGAGAAGAGTTAGAAAGCAGGGACATGCCTGGGCAGTGGTAGTGCATGCCTTTAATTCTAGCACTCGGGAGGCAGAGTCAGGTGGATCTCTGTGAGTTCAAGGCTAGCCTAATCTACAGAGTAAGATCCAGGACTCCGGGACAGGCACCAAAGCTACACATAGAAACTTTGTCTCAAAAAAACAAAAAAGAAAAAGAAAGCAGGGGCAAAAAAAATTTAAGGGGATTAATGGAAGAGTTAAATCAGGGTGGCAGATGCAAAGGCAGGCAAGAGGTTTCATTTTTAAGACTTTAAGAAAAGGAGAGTATTTTCCTTTCTTCTAGAAGTTTGCTTTAAAAAATGAAGTCATGGTCCAGTTAAATGACTGGGTGGGTAAAGCCCTTGCTGTCAACCTGATGACCTGAATTTGATCTCATGGATCCACATGATAGAAGGAAGGAATGGTATACACACCCACACAGAGACAGAAATAAATCTAATATAAAAAATTAAAATGAGGTTCTGTTCAGAGAAACTGCCAGAAACAAATACTTTTCTGGGACCACGAAAATATTGCTAAGGCCAACATTTCTAAATGTAGTACTAAATCCCTAAGGGTAAAAAAAACTGTAACCAAGTGAATTGCAGGAGATACAGGCTGTTTTTGCCTAGTTATTTCCCTTCTTTTCTCATGATACATTATCACTGGTGAGCTAGAGAGAATTTTCATAAATAAACTTTCCTTAGTAGATGGGACAATCACATGGATATGAAAACTAAATACATGAAAAGCATGGTGATCATTGGGAGGAGAAGATGCAAGTTTCCCTTTACTTTCACTTTGAGGTAAAAACAACTGACCAGCGACACATTCGTGTTCCAAATGAGATGTTTTAAAAAGTGAATCCCACACTTCACCCAATGCCAAAATCTCCTAGAGACCTTTTGAATTATGAATGGAAGATAATCATTTCAATTATTTCACATAAATAGAATGGAACAGAAAAAAATGTTTTGTTTTTCCCTTTCCCAAGACATTCAAATGTTGTTTGGCTAATAAAAATGACAAGCCTGAACTTATGAATGAGAATCTTCATGAAAAGGACATTTTGAATACTTATTATTCAGAGGTTAGGGGCAAGTATGCCCCTTTCTTTGTGAACACAGGCCAATGTTTTTTAAAATGCACGTTGGGAATAATCTCTAAGACACAGTTTCACAATATTTTGCATTCATTTAAAAGTGAAGTGTATTTTATTTGTCTCCTTGCCAACATTTTGAAGTCTCCCTCCCAGGCTCCTGTCCTTTTTTAAAGAGCCCCTTAGGACTGCTTTTGGTGCTCCTCAAATGAAAGATTCTACACCCCAGAACACAGGAGAGTGTCAGAATTGGACTCTTTCCCAGAATGAAGGAAATTGTTGGAGGAGAAACAATTTAAATAGAAATATATCCACCCCATCCTGAGCTGGTATTTCCTATCATCAATATTTTTTTAAATGCTGGCAAGGACAATATTTGCAGTACTGAGGCTGAATTACTAAGGCAAGCATCGTAACTTTAACTAATAAATATTCAATCCTTTCTTTTTAAACAAACAGTACTTCCTAGTGCCCTACTTTGCTTCAAAACTGTGTGGGTAAATATGCAGTGTTCTGTGTTATAGAGAACAAAAGGATCTGAATATGTAACTAAAATACATACTCTACCTTTATTTATCCCTTAGGTTTTATTAATAAGAAGAAAAATACCTGCTAGCTTTTCTTATGTGCAAATTTTCTCAGGATTCAGAAAATACTCAAATAATTTGACCAAAGATATAAGGCAAAATTGTCGATTTTATTTTCTATTAGGTAGTACTGGTTGTTGTTCTCATTAAGGGTGCAAATAATTAATTAAAATAAACAAACTATTTTAGGAGGTTTCCAAAGTGATAGGAAGTGTTACATTTAATAAACCTTGGAACTTGATGAGCATGGTACCATAGATAAGAAACTAAACAACAGTAATTCTAGCTTCTAATTTAGACTCAGGTTGGTAAAACCCCGACTTTAAAATTTTGGACAAGGAAACTCATCCTAGCTGAGTTTTAGTCTGCCCATCTGTAAAATATTGATACTGACATGTTGATATGACTGTGCCTGTCATATTTATTTTCTGTAAGGATTAGATCTTAAAGCACATAAGTGTATGCAAGAAAGTACTATTATTATTTATGGAAGAAACAATTGGTTATACTTTTATTGGGATGTTATTTGTGTTCAAATGCTGTGGCAAAGCCAAATGAAATGGAGTAAATGCCTTTGAAATAAAATGACAGGTTTCAGTAAAATTAGTTGTTTTAGTGTCCTGTCTTCGACTCACTAATTGTCATTTGCCCATTGACTCACACTGCGTCCATTTCTTCACCCAAACAATAGGATTAGATTTAGCATTTTACAAGTTATAAAATGGCATTTCTGAGTAGATTGTGTGAGACTGAGGAATCAATCTGAAAAGTGAAAACTTTGTGCCAAATAACTAGAATTATTGTCAAAATGTCACCAGTAAAACAGGTTTTGTTGATTATCTGACATAATCAATTACCTTGTTGGTGTTCTGTATACAAGCACCAGGTGTGTGTGTGTGTGTGTGTGTGTGTGTGAGAGAGAGAGAGAGAGAGAGAGAGAGAGAGAGAGAGAGAGAGAGAGAGAGAGAGAGAGAGTGTGTGTGTGTGTGAATTAGAATGGATAAATACACATTTCAGTTTCTGATCTTCAGTAGAAAGTGTCAGACTGCCCCCTGCAGTCTTCAGAGAAGGATCACATTTACTTATGTTAAAGCAAGTGGAAATGGTAGTTGCTAAAAACCCACTTCTAATTTGAGATACTAGGCAATTCCTCCTTTTTTGTCCTTTTGGCTTTCATTTTAAAGTTTATTCTTTAACACTATTTCTGTCAGAAGCTGTAAATCCTTGGTATCCAATTGTCCTCATCAGTCTGTTGTCTGTTCATTCTAATTTTTTTTTGCCATCAGTTCACTCCTCACTGACTGATCCTAACTCTATGTCTTGTGAAAACTGTATCCATCCCTTACCACTCATTTCAACCTTCACACATTCTAGCATGCCCTAAAAGATTTTCCTAGTAACTTGTATATTTATTTTGTAAAATTCCAAAGAACTCCCCATTTTCTTACATTTATTCTTGTTTGACTCATGTTATTAATATACTTAAAACTTGCCTCCTCCTGCTAAACTATAAGCTCCTACATAAGAAGAAAATGGGACACATGACTTTCTGAAACTTGCAAAGTGTTTCATATAATAAGAAGCCAACAAATGTGTTACATTTTATTGATGATTAGATTAAGAACCTGGTAAATTTCCATGTCATTTTTGTTTAAACAGGAGCCTATTTTGTTCTGTTGTATAACCCAGTCTTACACATGAATATTACACCTCATCCTTTGTCCTTAAATACATCATTCCCACTTCTATTACAACAAATAACCAAAAGCGTTGAATATATTCCTTCTATGAGTGCTTAAATTCATCAAATTGATTTCCTTAATACTCATTACTTAACTAACATTATTTTTATTTTCTTAAATTTCATTAATTAGATATATTTATTGTTTTCCTGAAGACTCTGTAATGATTTTAAATCATTTTAAATAAATAAAAGATAGAAAACTCCATCAAATAAAATACAATTAATATTTAACCATTAGCTTGGTTGTGCTAATATATTATAACTCCATAATTATCCTATAAACTTGAACAAAAATATTTTCAAATGTTTCTAAACTGAGAACTGAATTATTTTAGCATAAAGCTATCATATTCATTGTGAAGTTTCATTGCTAAGAATTTTAAGATCGCTTTAACCATGAATATCATTACATTAAAATCTTGAGTTTAGGACATGAAGAAATCAAGCTGCTACTTGCATTTGTAGTTGGAAGTCTTTCTGTGTCCTGCCTGGCCCTCAGTCAGGACAAATCTCTTACACACAGTCCCACAGTCTTTTATAAAATGATCACACAGGGGCTTAATATTAATTATAACTGCTTGGCCGTCAGCTCAGACTTATTACTGACTAGCTCTTACACTTATATTAACCCATAATTCTTACCTATGTTTAGCCACATGGCTTGGTAGCTTTTTTCAGTTCTGCCTTCACATCTTGCTCCTTCTGGGTCTGGCTGGCAACACATCACTCTGCTCTTCCTCTTCCCAGCATTCCTTTAGTCTGTTTGCCCCACCTATACTTTCTGTCTGGCTACTGGCCAATAAGCATTTTATTATACCAGTGTACAAAAGCATTATCTCACAGCACACATTAAATTTCATCCCTACTGTCTAGCATATTGTTAAAAAGTGCTATGCATACTGTTGGAGGGGAAAGTAATCATCAGTCATACACAGCTGTGAACCCTGCCAGATACAATAATGACTGGTTTAAAAAGATAGGTCCACTATATAATAGTGGCATGAACATTACAGAAATAACCAACTGTCAACTTTTCAGCTTACCTGTGCAGATCTTGTCTTCTAAAACTAGGGTCTGGGGACCTGAAAGAATGGGGCAGACTAAAGTCTAAAGCTGTAGATAATCTTACTTCAGTTTCAGTGTACTTTTATACACAAATGCAACAAAGCGATGATTCAGGAAATGTTGTTTGAGTTCAGAAAAACATGTAAATAAATGTCAGTAAGCACATACTAAATATTAACATAGTAGCCCTTTCTCAGAACTTTCTTAAGACAAACCACATTTAACACAATTATGTTGCTGGAGGGCTTCTCTCCAGGTTCCACCAAGCCCTGCAGTCCCACAATCCACTTATAAAATAATCACTCAGATGCTTATATTACTTATAAACTGTATGGCCATGGCAGGCTTCTTGCTAACTGTTCTTATATCTTTTTTTTAAATTTTATTTATTTATTATGTATACATCATGTATGAGTGCAGGCCAGAAGAGGACACCAGATCTCATTACAGATGGTTGTGAGCCACCATGTGGTTGCTGGTAATTGAACTCAGGACCTCTGGAAAAGCAGTCAGTGCTCTTAACCTCTGAGCCATCTCTCCAGCCCACTGTTCTTATATCTTAAATAAACCCATTTTTATAAATCTATACCTTGCCACATGGCTGGTAGCTTACCGGTGTCTTTACATGTTGCTTGTCCTGGCCATAGCTGTAGTGTCTCTCCCTCCTTCCTGTTTCCCCAATTCTCCTCTCTCCTTGTCCTGCCTATACTTCATGTCTGGTCACTGGCCATCAGTGTTTTATTTATATAGAGCGGTATCCACAGCACTTCCCCTTTTCT
This sequence comes from Peromyscus maniculatus bairdii, assembly GCF_049852395.1. Classification (NCBI taxonomy): domain Eukaryota; kingdom Metazoa; phylum Chordata; class Mammalia; order Rodentia; family Cricetidae; genus Peromyscus; species Peromyscus maniculatus. The sequence continues at coordinate 75,603,675 of NC_134875.1, read as the reverse complement.
TCTTCTTTTTTTTTTTTTTTTTTTTTTTTTTTGGTTTTTCGAGACAGGGTTTCTCTGTGTAGCTTTGCACCTTTCCTGGAGCTCACTTGGTAGCCCAGGCTGGCCTCGAACTCACAGAGATCTGCCTGGCTCTGCCTCCCGAGTGCTGGGATTAAAGGCGTGCGCCACCACCGCCCGGCCTTCTTCTTTTTTTTTTTTTAAAGGGGAGGTTTTAACTTTAACATGGTAAAATTACATATAACAAAACAATTATCGAGCAAGAATTACAGTTACAATATTAAAGAAGATGTCCTATTTATCTTATATTTGTGAGTTTAAGGTATTATATCTAACTTATCTTTTATCATAACTGAAGAAATTACAACTATCTAGTCTTTAACCACATCAAAGAACTCAGAAGGATATAATATTACCTGAGAAATGGGAGAAAGATGTATGTAACTTTTGGGAGTCTTGCAGGGTAGACAGAGACAGCTGACAGCCTGGACAGTCACCTAATGTTCCTTTGTAAAATTGAGGCATTCAAATTGGCTACAGGCTTAGAGTATCTGACCATTTTCAGAAGCAGGAATTCTGAAAGAGCATCTTACCTTGTCTTGGCAGAGTACAGTGGTCGCTTTCCTTGTGTCCCGCTTGTCCAGAAAGGACAGCATTGCATTTGGACTGTCAGCCTTCAGGGCAAGGGCAGTTCTTTGCACAATAGGCCATTTTGTGCCAAAAAGACACACTTCCAAATGGAAATGTCTTAGAAGCCCAACATTCTCTCGGGATCAAATTGGTGCAGCCAGGAGCAATTGTGTCTCACATCAACAGAATTCTAAGTTATTTAAATGCCATATTCTCTAGGTCTATGAAGTGTTTGAAGATTACCTGTTCATCTGACCTATGTAGCTCAGTAGGTAGAGCATGAGACTCTTAATCTCAGGGTCGTGGGTTTGTGCCCAACATGGGGCACCATTTGTTTCTGGAGGGCTTCTCTCCAGGTTCCACTAAGCCCTGCAATCCCACAATCCACATATAAAATAATCACTCAGACGCTTATATTACTTATAAACTGTATGACCATGGCAGGCTTCTTGCTAACTGTTCTTGTATCTTAAATTAACCCATTTTTATAAATCTATACCTTGCCACGTGACTGGTGGCTTACCAGTGTCTTTATATGTTGCTTGTCCTGGCGGTGGCTGCAGTGTCTCTCCCTCCTTCTTCCTGTTTCCCCAATTCTCCTCTCTCCTTGTCCCACCTATACTTCCTGTCTGGTCACTGGCCATCAGTGTTTTATTTATATAGAGCGATATCCACAGCACAATTATACTGGCACATACTCATACTATAAATTATATCTGGGAAAGCAATGTAGAAGGCAATATCCAGATTCAGGGCACACTGACAATATTGGGTTCTATAACTATGTTCTGACATCCAAAATTGAATGTAAATGTTTAACATGGCAGTCACGAAATCACATCCAAGAACAATCCAGGGAACAAAATACATCTGAGGTAAAAGGCTGTCTGCCTTTCTTCCTGGAGCCTTTCGCACAGTTCCCCAAGGCATTGCTCAACATGTATCATTCTTTTGACCATGCTCCAACTTATCCCCTTCTTTATTTTTTAAATTTTATGTTATTTATTCATGTTTAGAGCCATTGAAATCCTAAGAGGAGTATAAAAAGACATATGATAAGTGCAAAACTAGATATACAAGCATTATGAATGATGTTTTGCCATCAGGAAGGAGGATCCATGCCTTGTAATCAGCAATCCCTTATGTTATTCCTTGTCCTACAATTTCAGCCAACCATTTAGAAAATGGCTATTTCTTGTAAATAAGGTAATAGTGAAAGTATTTTGGGGGAGTAGTTCCCATTTTTTTATTTTTTAAAAGTTGTTTCTTAAGGCTGGGATGTGTAGATTCTACAAATGTTTGCTTTGTATCTTATAAGGGATTCTATTGATGTATTGAATTTGCCATTCATATAGAATTTCTTGAAATTCCTACTAGTAAATTTGACCATTATCAGTTTGTAAATATGGAAATATCCATAACAGTGTTCCAACAACCAACTACTTCCTTACTGGTAATAAGTCTTGATCCACAAGATGAAATCTATATGAGGCCAGGTCATAGACCAATGGCTAGATATATCAAGGTCCCTAGAGGAGAACCTGCTACTATTATCCTGCTAAATGGACATAGAATTAAACTGACTACTGATGACTTACCATTATACCTAGGCCAATGTGTCTCTCAAGTTTCTATTTACAGTAGGTTGTGAATACCATAGAGACCCAAAACTGCCCAAGATAAAGAGAATGAAAAACTATGGTATACTCAGCCCTAAACAGAACATATATGCTACACTTTCTCCTTCCAAGGCTCAGAGGGTATTATGGAAGAAAGAGCAGAAAGAGTGTAAGAGACACTGGTTGTAGATAACTTCAAGAAAGCCCTGTCTTCTAGACACAACAGGACAGCTACACATAAAGAACTCAGAGTGGTTGTGACATGATGCACAAAACTTGTGCAAGTCCAAGTCACACCAGATTCTACATGGAGATGAGAATTGGCCACAACATCCTATTCCCAGGAGTGAAGCTATTTTGGCAATTGGTTAGCTGCTAAGTGGAAGGGAGACAGTTTCTCTCTAACGTGTAGTTCCTCATAAGTCAGTCATACTCTAGTTGAAGACCACATGCACAATATTATTTGAGGAGCACAAATTTGTCTTTAAAGGTTAAAAACAGGACACAAAATTATGTAGGTAGAAAAAAGAGGTGTGAATCTAGGAAGAGTTGCAGCAGGGTTGAATGTGATCAAACACATTTTTAATTATGAAATAATTAATTAAAATAAATTTAAAATGCAAAAAGGTCATTACCTGTGATTCTTATTCCAAAAATTGTGTCAGAATAAATCAGATAATTCTACCATGCCCTGATCTCATGGCTTCCAAACCAAAACCTTCAGAGAAAACTATTCCTTGTCATACTGTTTTGCACAAGGTATAATAAATCAAGTCCTAAGTTTTAGCTTTCTATATAATCTGGCCAGTTAATCAACAAATACAAAAATGTTGCAAGTAATCAAGTTTATAAATTTGTTTACAAAGCACTGTGTACTAGTGCTAACACAAAAATTTCATATGAAATTTCTTTAACAAATTCACTTAACAAGTTAGAAAATGTAAATGTTCAGAGTAAGGGAGAAGTGGGAAACTCTAATCCTAACATGCTGAAATGATATGTATACTAAAAAATTCTCACACAGAAGACACAGGGTATAAAATTGATAAACATTTTTAAAAGCTACCAAAAACCATCTGATACTCTTCATACTGTGAGCATTATAATAAGTAAAAGGAAGTGATTTAATTCATAGCCTAATGAGACTAAACAGAAATTTTTAATTTGTTTTTGCTGTGTAGGCATTAATTAAGTTGTAGTTTTGAATGATTAAAATTGACTTAAAGGAGGTTTATGACTACAGATGTTACACATAAGATGATATACTTGATTTTGTGAGTCTGGCTAATTTCAACTAGTGAAATGGCCAGTGGGTTCATTCATGCTGTCACAAATTCCAGGGTATCCTTGACCTTTAAAGGCTGAATAAGATGAAACCTCAAAGTAACTTCAATTTGCATATCCTTGTGACTAAGGATATCAGGATATTTTAAAATGTTTCTTAGCCATTTGGATTTCATCTTTTCAGAACTCTGCTTAGTTCCATGCTCTATTTTTGGTAAGGTTTTCTCTTTCCTTGTTTGTTTTGTTTTACTTTTGTTTGTTAGTTTGTTTTGTTGTTGTTCTTTTGTTGTTTTTGTTGTTCTCTATACATTTGAGATGCTAACCCTTTATTAAATGAAGGTGGTAAAAGCTATTTTTTCTCATTCTTAAGAAATCTTGTTTACTTCAATCTGTTTATCTCCTTGAACACAGGACTTAGCGCCATGCTACTATGTGCTGTTCCTTTTATCCTCAAACTGTAAATTTTATATTTTTCCTTTCTCAGCTTGCTCCTTTTCATTGTAGATCTATATAAGTATAGCCACTAGTAAATACAGGACACAGTCCACACTAGGCTGTTTTGAAATTTCCTCTGCAAATGCAATTAATCCAAAACTCTTCAAGTTAGCCTCAGGCAGATTTTTTCAAACAAGGACTAAAAAAAGCCACATTCTTCACCAAAATATAACATGAACAGTCTCTAGACCACATACAATTATTCTTCTCTAAAACCTCTTGAGCAAGGTCCCCACAGTTCAAATATCCTCTGCACTACTGTCTTCCATGATCCTACTGGCATGGCCCATTAAGCCTCACTTAAATAATTCAACTGCTTTTCTAATCCAAAGTCCCAAAATCCACATTCCTCCAAACAAAAGCATGGTCAGGCCTATCACAGAAATATTCCAGTCCCTGATATCAACTTCTTCCTCAGTTAGAGTTTATATTGCTATTAAGAGACATCATGAACATGGTAACTCTTGTTTTTTTCTGAAATAGAGTTTCTCTGTGTAGCTTTGGAGCCTTTCCTAGAACATCCTCTGTAGCCCAGGCTGGCCTTAAATTCACAGAGATCCACCTGCCTCTGCCTCCTGAGAGCTGGGATTAAAGGTGTGTGCCACCACTGCTCAGCAAACATGAAAACTCTTATAAAAGAAAAGCACTGTCAGGCCTATCACAGCAATATCCCAGTCCCTGGTATCAACTGCTGCCTCAGTTAGGGTTTATATTGCTGTGGAGAGTCACCATGAACATGGTAACTCTAATAAAAGAAAATATGTAATTGGAGCTGACTTACAGTTTCAAAGGTTTAGTCTGTTATCTTCGTGGTGAAAAGCATGGTAGCATGGAGGTAGATATAGTTAGTGCTGGAAATGGAGCTGAGATTTCCACATCTGGATCTACAAGCAACAGGAAGAGAACTGGTTTGAGTTTCTGAGACCTAAAGCCTACCACTAGTGACATACTTCCTCCAATGAAGCCACATGTGGTGATATTGTGTTCTCCAAAATATTGTGCACCCTAATAAACTTATCTGGGGTCAAAGAATAGAACACTCACTAGATAGACATAGAGGCCAGAAAATGGTGGCAAATACACCTTAATCCTAACATTCTGAAGGAAGAGATCTGTCTGGATCTCTGTGAGTTCAATGTCACACTGGAAATAGCCAGGCATGGTGACACATGCCTTTAATCCCAAGCATTCAAACACATTAGTTTATGGGGCCCATTCTTATTCAAACTACCACATCTGTATTTATTGAACAGTACAAAAATTAATTTTAAAAAGGATGTGATTCTTTACAGAATGTCTTAGTTGGGGTTTTTATTGATGTGAAGAGACACCATGACCATGGCAACTCTTATCAAGGAAAACATTTAATTGGGGTGGCTTGCTTATAGTTTGGAGGTTCAGTCCATTACCATCATGGTGAAACATGCAACATGCAGGCAGACATGGTACTGGAGAAGTAGCTGAGATTCTCACAACTTACAGGCAATAGGAAGTGGTCAGAGACACTGGGCAGTATCTTAAGCATATGTGACCTCAAAGCCCACCTCCACAGTGACACACTTTCTCACACAGAGCCACACCTACTCCACAATGCCATACCCCCTAATAGTACCATTCCATTTGGAGGCCATTTTCTATCAAACCACCATATTCCACTCCCTATCCCTCAAAGGCTTGTAGCCATATTATAATTTAAAAATGCAGTCAGTCCAACTTCATAAGTCCCCATTCCCTTTCACAGTTTCAACAACGTTTAAAATTCCAAAATTCAAAGTCTCTTCTGAGATTCATGCAATCTCTTAACTGTAATCACCTGTAAAATCAAAATAAAAAAAAAACAGAACACATACTTCCAACATATAATGACACAAGATATACATTACCATTCCAAAACATAGGGAATAGCGAAGCATAGTGAAGAAATACTAGATCAAAGCAAGACCAAAAACTAGCCAGACAAACTGCAAACTCTGCATCTTCATATCTGATGTCAAAACACTCCTGAGATCTCCAACTCCTTTCAGCTTTATTGAGTGAAACATTTCTTTCCCTTGGGCTGTTTCCACTCTGGTTAGTAACTTTCCTTGACAGGTATCCCATGATTCTGGCATATCCAACAACTTAGAGGCTTTAAGGCAATCCACATTTCACCTTCACAGCTTCACACAGTGACCTCCGTAGGCCTCCACGCAGGAATACCCCTGACACATGCCTGGACTCAGTGACTTTCCTTAGTAGCTCTTTGACGCTAAAGCCAGAACCATGTGGCCAAAGCTGCCAAGTTCTGTTGCTTACTGGAGTTAAAACACGGCCCCCTTGTTCAATTACTGTAGACTAATTATAAATGGTCTTATTAAATAAAAAACATGGAGCCAACAATAGGGGTGAAAGCCTTAAAGAGATCAGGGAAATAGGGAAAGTCACCAGGCAACCTTACCTCACCAACGCTGCAGCTTCCAAATGGGAGCTACTTCCTGTCTTACCCATGCCTTTATTGCCTTGCTGTTCTGCCCTCTCATTGGCTATCTGAGCCCAGCTACCTCACTTCCTGTACAGACCTCCAGGTCTCTATGGTTGGTACTGGGATTAAAGGTGTGTGTCACCATGCTTGGCTCTGTTCCCTAGTATGGCCTTGAACACAGAGACCCTGCCTGCTAAGTGATCAGATTAAGGGCGTGTGATGCCTGACTTCTTTTTTTTTTTTTTGCGCCCCTCCCCCGCCCCCGCCCCCCGCCTCCCCCGGATTCGATGCCTGACTTCTTATTTACTTAAAATTGCTGGACTTTCCCCTGATCTCCAGGCAAGTTTTATTAAAGCACAAATAAAATATCACCACAAATTACATCTTTCCTGGCTTTTTGTTTTCCATGGTTTCCTTTACTACCTAAGCTTGACTGTTTTAGAACTTGCTTTGTAGACTAGGCTGACCTTAAACTCGGAGATCTGCCTCTGGAATACTAGGATTAAAGGCATATACCACCACACAGGGCTCTAAGCTTTTCATTAATTCCTATTCACAAGTTGGAAATTCAGCTGTATGGGATCTTGCCCTGAGGTCACCACTCACTTTATTCCACTTCTTAATCTGTTTATCTGCTTGAACACAGATCTAGCTCCATTCTGCATCCTGGTGCTCCTTTTCTTCTCAAAGGGTACATTTTGTAATTTACCCTGCTCAGCTTGCTTCTTTTCATCATAAATCTTCATTAGAGTTATCACTAATAACCACATGAAAGAGTCTGTATTAGGCTGTTTTGAGTTTTCCTTTGCGAAGAAAATTAAGTGAAGCTTCTTCACTTTAGCCTCAGGCAGACTTTTCAGACAAGGGCAAAAGGCATCCACATTTTTCACCAAAATAATACAAGAATGATCTCTAGGCCACATATTAATATTCTTCTCCTCTGAAACCTCTTGAGCCAGGCCCCAATAGCGCAATTAACTTCTAGCTCCACTGTTTTCCATGGCTCCTACTAGTATGGTCCATTTAGCAGTGTTTTAAGCATTCCACTGCTTTCCTAACCCAAACTTCCAAAGTCCATATTACTCCAAAGAAAAATACAGTCCATCCTATCACAGCAATACCCCAGTCCCTGGTAGCAACTTCTGTCATAGTTAGGAGTTCTATCACTGTGAAGAGACACCATGACCATGGCAACACTTATCAAGGAAAATATTTAATTGTGGTGGCTTGCTTATAGTTCAGAGGTTCAGCACATTATCATTTATAGGATATGGCAGCATGCAAGCAGACATGGTGTTGGGGAATGAGATATGAATCCTATAGCTTGCAGGTAACAGGAAGTGGTCTGAGACACTGGCCAGTATCTTGAGCATATATGAGACCTCAAAACGCACCTCCACAGTGACACACTTCTTCCAAAAAGACCATACCTACCTATGCCACAACGCCACATCTCCTAATAGTGTCACTCCCTTTTGGGGGGCATTTTCTTTCAAACCACCACATTCTTGGAAGAAATTTTACTGACAATAAATCTCTCTGAGGCATTCAGAAAGGCAACCACTAGTTCAAACAGACACTATCACACTGTATCAATATGTTGTTTCCAATATTTATGTTGCATATTTGTAGTGTAATGTTGCTTTCAATCTGTTGGTTGTTTTCAGCAAATAATTACCACAACATACATATACACAAATACATTATTCTGATTTGGAGTGGAGAAGAGTACATAGCTTAAGCCATGCAGTATCTCTAACTGTAAAAGCAGATTGAATGAGAAACCCAACACACTGTAACATTTACTGTTACATAGTTTCTTAAATGCAGGCTAAAGATAAAGAGGATAAGTATGGGGGACTGGAGAGATGGCTCAGAGGTTAAGAGCACTGACTGCTCTTCCAGAGGTCCTGAGTTCAATTCCCAGCAACCACATGGTGGTTCACAACCACCTGTAATGAGATCTGGTGCCCTCTTCTGGCTTGCAGTCACATATGCTGTATATATAAATAAATAAATATATCTTTAAAAAAAAGAGGATAAGTACACAGTAGGACAGCAAGTAAGGCCTTCCTTTGATGAACAACATTAGTTGATATGCCAATATAAAGAGAAGAAGTTCCTCATTACCCCAACGCTAGTGGTCAATAGGAACTGAGAATGGGGGAATCAGTACTGAAACAGTTACTATCAATTCTGGAGTATTTAAAATCTTCTGGTTTAGTTTTCACTGAAAATATCACTTGACTATAATTTTGTTTATATCTATCTTTTTTTGGGGGGGGGCACGTTGAGGTTTCCCTATATAGTTTTGGTGCCTGTCCTGGACCTTGCTCTGTAGACCTGGTTGGCCTCAAACTCACAGAGATCCACCTGACTCTGCCTCTGAGTGCTGGGATTAAAGGCGTGCGCCACCACTGCCCGGTTTATTTTGTTATTTTACATATTTCTGAGGTTTTGTACCTTTTTCTACTCTCTTTTCATAATGTATTTTATATTTTTATAACTGAAGTTTCACAGGGCCAAAGATGAAGCCAAGGAAAATTTAACTTCATTTTTAATTTAAAATATTTTTTCATACAATATATTCTAATAATAGTTTCCCTTCCCTCATCTCCTTCCAGATCCCCACCTTCCAACCCCATGCCTTCTTACTCCTTTAAAGCAACAAACAGCCAAAGTAAAAACAAACAAGAATAAAACAAAAGGACCAATCTAACAAACAAAAAAGAAAGGAAGAGCTCACAAAACACACACAAATGCAGCAATCGTGCAAATGCACACACACACACACACACACACACACACACACACACACACAAACAAACACAAACAGAAAATTGGAAACCATAATATACAAGCAAAAGACCAGTGTACTGGCTGGTCTTATGTCAACTCAACACACAAACTAGAGTTACCTGAAAGGAGGGAACCTAAATGCCTCCATAAGGTCTGGCTGTTAGGCAATTTTTTAATTAGTGATTGATGGGGGAAGGCCAAGCCCATTGTGAGTGGTTCCATCCCTAGACTGGGGCAATATAATAAAGCAGACTGAGCAATCCAGGAGTATCAAGCTAGTAAGTAGCTTCTCTCCATGAGCTCTGCATCAGCTCCTGCCTCCAGGATGCTGCCCTGTTTGAGTTCCTGTCCTGACTTCCTTTAATGATGAACAGAAAGCCAAATAAACCCTTCCCTCCCACCTTGCTTTTTGGTCTTGGTGATTCATTGCAGCAATAGAAACCTGACCTAAGACAAAAAATGTCCAAATAAAGCAATATGAAACAAAAAGTCTACAAGTACCAGTGAGTCCATTTTTGTGTTGGCCATCTACTGCTGAATATAGAGACTGACTGCCTTTAAGTGTGGCTTGTATACCCAATGAGACTGGTTTGGAGAAACCAATTTTCCTTTACAAGTGGTTGTCAATTGGAGATAGCTTCTTGGTTAGGGATGAGAGCTCATGTCTACTTACCCATCTCAGCATTTAGAATCATTTCTGGTTTGGACCTGTGTAGACCCTATGCATGCTGTCACAGTCTCTGTAACTTCATATATGAGTCACTGCTGTTGTATTTGGAAGATACTGTTTCCTTGTTATCATCCACCCCGGTGCCTATAATCTTTCTACTTTCTCTTCTTCATAGTTTCCTGAACCCTGAGGGAAAGAGTTTGATGAAGACATCACATTTAGGACTGAGTGTTCTAAGGTTTGTTCCTCTCTACATGTTATCCAGGTGTGGGTCTCAGTATTAGTTCCTATCTACTCCAGAAACAAGCTTCTCTGATGGTAGTTGAGTGGGAAATTGATTTATTGGTATAGCAGAAGGTCATTAAGAGCTTTTTTTTATTGCTGTGTCCTTTAGTAGAATAATAGTATTTAGTTTTCACATAGGAAAACCTGTTGCCTGTTTAGTTTTAGTTTTTTAGCCACCTGAGAAGTGTCAGGCATGGGTTCCATTTCATGGAGTGGGCATTAAACACAAGCAAATAGTGGTTAGTTATTCCCACAATGTTTGTGCCATTATTGCACCAATGAATTCTGCAGGCAGGTCATCATTGTAGATCAAAGGTTAGTGTTTTCCTTTTTCCTCTGGAAGCATGAAGAGTACCTTCCAGTACCATGAACAGTAGTCAGTAGGGTGAGGGGTAAAGGCTCTTATTAGGTACCAGCTCAAATTCTTCATGTTCAAAGAGTTATCTAACTGTTGTATTCAGCAATAGAGCCTTCCCATCAGTTTGTGGATAGCAAGCAATAACCTTAGCTACAGCCTGAGTTCTTTGGGGGTAACGATGGGGCCCCATTGGGCAACAACTCAGGTATATGTGACCCATTCCTGGCACTAGAAGTTTCACTTGGTGGCAAGAGATAACTAGTTGGGGCTTTTTCTCCCCTGTTATTTGGTGCCTCCATTTATATTTCTTTCATATATGTATATATTTTAAGAGGCTTCTACCATAGTAGGTTTCCATAATCTTTTATTTATTTATTTATTTGTTTATTTATTTATTTATTTAGTTTTATTAAAACATTTTTATTCATTTTACATACCAACCACAGATCCCCTTCTCTTCCCTCCTTCTGTCCCTGAAGCTTCTCCCCCAACCCACCCCCATTATTTTATTTGACAAAGTAAGGTCTCCTATGGGGAGTCAGCATAGCCTGGCACATTCAGTTGAGACAAGTCCAAGCCTCTTTCCCTGCATCAAGGCTGTGCAAAGTGTCCCACCATAGGTAGTGGACTCCAGAAAGCCAGCTCATGTACCAGGGATGGATCCTGATCCTACTTAAAGGGGTCCCCTTAAGCAGATCATGCTAAACAACTGTCTCACTTTTTCAGAGGGCCTAGCCCAGTCCCATGGAGGTTCCAGAGTTGTTGGTCTAAATTTCCATGAGTTCTCACTAGTTTGGTTTGGTTGTCTTTGTAGGTTTCCCCATCATGATCTTGATGCCCCTTGCTCATAAAATCCCTCCTCTCTCTCTGACTGGACTCCTGGAGCTCAGCCTGGTGCTTGGCTGTGGATCTCTGCATCTGCTTCCATCAGTTACTGGATGAAGGCTCTATGATGACAGTTAGGGTATTCACTGGTCTAATTACTGGGTTAAACCAGTTCAGGCACCCTTTTCACTATTGCTAGTAGTCAAAGCTGGGGTCATCTTTGTGGATTCCTGGGAACTTCCCTAGCACCTGGTTTCTCCCTATCCTCATGATGTCTCCCTCTATCATGGTATCTCTTTCATTGCTCTCCCACTCATTCCTGTTCCAGCTCCACCATCACGTTCCCTTATGTTCTCATCCCCCATCCCCTAACCTCTATTGTCTCCCCTCATCCCCAGTTTACTCAAGAGATCTCATCTATTTCCCCTTCCCATGGTGATCCATGTGTCCTTCTTAGGGTCCTTTTTATTAGCTAGCTTCTCCGGAGCTGTGGGTTGTAGTCTGGTTTTTCTTTGCTTCATATCTAGTATCCACTTATGAGTACATACCATGTTTGTCCTTCTGAGTCTGGGTTACCTCACTCAGGATGATATTTTCTAGTTCTATCCATTTGCCTTCAAATTTCACAATGTCATTGTTTTTATTGTTGAGTACTACTCCAAAGTGTATATGTACCATATTTTCTTAATTCATTCTTCGGTTTAGGGGCATCTAGGTTGTTTCCAGGTTCTGTCTATTACAAATAATGCTGCTATGAACATAGTTGATCATGTGTCCTTTTGGTATGATTATATATTCTTAATGACAACTATTCTGGAAAATGAAGAACCAACTAGTGGAGATACAAAGGTTAAGTGATAAAATACTGAATGGCTACATAAGGCCAGTGCATTAAAGGAGCAGGCCTGTGCTTCAGAATGAATGAATCAAATTCTATGGAAAAAAGTACCTTACCATCCTTGAAGTTGGTTCAACTGAATATTGGTTTTGCTGTCTGTTTCTGTCCTAGCAGAGTTATTGAATTGTTTTCCTTTTAAAATATTTTCAACAGTCAGTCCACAGAAATGTAAGTAAATAAACTCTGATTTCTTTTCATTGCTTTAGAGGGCAGTGGGAAGCTTAGAAAATAATTTAAATAAATACCGAGTGAATTCTAAAATATGATGAAAAAAGTATCATTCTAGTGAGATATTTTTCAGTGATCCTGGCTACTGATATTGTATCAACAAAATCAATACTGTTATCTATAACTTTCCAATATGATCTGAGTTTGTAGCTGGGTGCTTTGTTCCTTGCACTTTAAATGCCACACCTTTAATACTCCTCTTCCACAAGCTCCCATCACCAATATATATCATTTTACTATAGAACTAGAAACAAAAAATCCAATGGACATGAGGTGAAATCTCTGTATTAGTGAGGAAAAAGAAAATCTTCCCCATTTAAGTTGGTTTTTTTGAAGTATCTCAGTGAATAACAGAAAGATGACTGACATGACAAGGATGTTTGATTGTAACTTCTACTTTGTTACTTTCATTGCTATGCAAAAACCATGAGACAGTTTTTTTCTGTGTATCATTTCCTGAGACATTAGTTAAGTATTCAAGTTATGTCACCCAGCTTCTATAATTTCATGCATATGAAAACTCTAATTTTTCAATAAGACTTGTTGAGTATATTTCAAAACATCTATCTTTTAAAATAGCCTGTTTTTTGGTTAGTCTTGAATGCACTGGCACCAGAGATCACTTCCTAAATATAACACCAGTAGCACAGACACTGAGAGAAACAATTAATAAACGGGACTTCCTGAAACTGAAAAGCTTTGATAGGGCAAAGGACACAGTCAATAAGACAAAATCACAGTCTACAGAATGGGAAAAATCTTCACCAACCCCACATCTGACAGAGGGCTGATTTCCAGAATATATAAAGAACTCAAGAAATTAGACATCAAAATAGCCAACCGTTCAATGGGCTATAGAGCTAAACAGAGAATTCTCAACAAAAGAAGCTCAAATGGCTGAAAGACATTTAAGGAATTTAATGAATTGCTCAACATCCTTAATCATGAGGGAAATGCAAATCAAAATGACTCTGAGAAACCATCTTACACCCATCAGAATGGCTAAGATCAAAAACACTGAAGACAAATTATGTTGGAGAGGATGTGGAGCAAGGGGAACACTCCTCCACTGTTGGTGGGAATGCAAACTTGTACAGCCTCTTTGGAAATAAATATGGCGCTTTCTTAGAACATTGGGAATCAATCTCCCCCAAGACCCAGCTATACCACTCTTGGGCATATACCCAAGGAATGCTCAATCATACCACAAGGACACATATGGTAATATTTTATTTGTACTGAAACGTGATTTTATTCGCATGTTAATAAATAAAGTTGCCTGGGGGTCAGAGCTAATAGCAAGCCATAGCAGAAGTCTGGCAGTGGTAGTACACACCCTTAATCCTGATCACATGACAGGCAGATCTCTGTGTGTTCAAGGATACAGCCAGCATGGAGATACACACCTTTAATCTCAACACCAACCATAGATGACCTGAAGGTCTGTATAGACAGGCAGTGACAATGAGGTCATGTGGTTGGGTTTACAACCAATGAGAAGGAAGAACAGAAAGTCAATAAAAGGACAGACACACAGGAAGTAGGCCTCATGCTGAGAGGAAGGACAGCAGCGGCAGTAGGATAAGAAAGGGTTTTTAGGACTGAGGAATCTGGATGCAGACATCCACAGCTAGGCCCCCTGGTGGAGCACTGGGAGTCTAATTAGTGAGAAAGAGGACGGTTTATATGAGCGAGAATTGTTGAAACCAAGGTTGGATAAAGCACAGGGACAAATAGCCAAATAAATGGAAACACATGAACTATGAACCAAAGGCTGAGGGTCCCCCAACTGGATCAGGCCCTCTGAATAGGTGAGACAGTTGATTGGCTTGATCTGTTTGGAAGGTATCTAGGCAGTCGTACCAGTCCTGGGCTCATTGCATGAGTTGGCTGTTTGAAACCTGGGACTTATACAGGGACACTTGGCTCAATCTGGGAGGAGGGGACTGGACCTGCCTGGACTGAGTCTATCAGTTCAATCTCAGTCCTCGGGGGTGGCCTTGATCTGGAGGTGGTGGGAATGGAGGGTGGGCTGGGGGGAAGGGGAGGGAGGCAGGAAGGGGGAGAACAAGGGAATCTGTGGCTGTTATGTAGAACTGAATGGTATTGTAAAAGAAAAGAAAAAAAACAAAAAAGGAAGACAGGATTTCTAGACAAGTACCAAGTACCAAACAGGGACATGTTCATAAGTGGTATCATTGAGAATGTTAAAAATATTTGATAAAATTAATTGTAATTGTAGGGTTTTGTTTGGTTTATAAAATTTAAGACGTTATTTTTTGAATTTTTTATGTCTTGCTGCAATAAATTGATAAAGAACTGAAAAAATAAAAATAAAAAGTGTTCCTTCAGGCATAAAAAAAGAAAGGTTTTTTAGCTCTTAGCTATTGCTCTGACCTCTTGGGCTTTTAACTCTGCAATTGGCTCTGTGTTTCTTATTTAATAAGATGGTTACATCTACAGACACATGCTCAACTATGTTCATAGCAGCCTTATTTGTAATAGCCAGAATCTGGAAACAACCTAGATGCCCTTCAACTGAAGAACTGATAAATAAAATGCGGTACATATGCACAATGGAATACTACTCAGTGGAGAAAAACAATGACATCATGAGATTCACAGGCAAATGGATGGAACTAGAAAGTATCATCCTGAGTGAGGCAACCCAGACTCAGAAAGACAAACATGGTATGTACTCACTCATAAGTGGATGCTAGATGTAAAGCAAAGGATAACCAGACTGCAATTCACAACTCCAGGGAGGCTACCTAGTAAAGAGGACCCTAAGAAAGACACAGGGATTCCCCAGCGACAGAGAAATGGATGAGATCTACATGAGCAAACTGGGGGTGAGGGAGGTAATGGAGGGCAAGGGTCAGAGGAAAGAGAGCTTAGGGTAGCGGAAGGTTCAAGAAGGATGAAGAACAGAATGAGAGATACCATGATAAATGAAGATACCATGGGAATAGGGAGAAGTAAAGTGCTAGAGAGGTCCCCAGAAATCCACAAAGATACCTCCACTGTAGACTACTAGCAATGGTTGAGAGAATACCTGAGCTGACCTACTCTGGTGATCTGATGGCCGAACACTCTGTCATGATAGAACTCTCATCCAGTGACTGATGGAAGCAGATGCAGAGATCCATGGCCAAGCCCCAGGTAGAGCTCTGGAAGTCCAATTGACAAGAGAGAGGAGGGATTATATGAGCAAGAGATATTGAGAGCATGATTGGAAATAGCACAGGGACAAATAGCCAAACTAGTGGAAACACATGAACTGTGAACCGATGGCTGAGGAGCCCACATGGAACTGGATCAGGCCCTCTGGATAGTGAGACAGTTGATGAACTTGAACTGTTTAGGAAGCCCCCAAGCAGTGGGACCCGGACCTGTCCTTGGTGCATGAGCTGGCTTTTTGGAACCTAGGACCTATGCTGAGATACTTTTGTCCCCAGCTCCCACAATGAGCAGACAATAACCTCCTACAAATCCATCTGCAACAGATCTGCCACCTTACTCTGGCCTCTGTGGACACTTATACACATGCATATCTGAAAAGGCAAGCATGCACACACGTAAAATAAAGTAAACCTTTTCAAAGTAAGTTGGAATTAAAAAATATTTGAAGATTCATTTTATTACCCCCCTATAAAATTTCAAAAAATTATAGCATCAGAATGAATAAAACAGAGGCAAGTAAAACTTCATAGCAAAATAAAACGCTTACAATAAATTCATATAATTGCATAAATATATAAATCTAAATCTTTCAAACAACAAAAATGTTATTGATAAATATATGTGTGTGGGAAATGGCTATAAAAAACAAGTGATATTAAAACTCCTATTAAAATTAACCATTGATATGACTAGAAAATATGAGGGATATGGTATTAAGGATCAAAAGCTATGGGTTGTATATCAGAAAACCTACTTGCAACATTTAACATTTTCATTGGTTTGTTGTGTGCTACAGAGCAAACCATTTCTTGTTTCAAGAGCTTAAGATCTTTTCTGATCAATGAAAAAGCAATCCTGAAAACAACCTAAAGTCCCTCTCAATACAGAGATTCTACTAAATCAATAGCAAGTATAAAAAGCTTCAAGAAGAGCTTAGATAAATTAATGGATTTATTGTAAAGGGATTTTCTAAAACTACATGTCTGTTTGGATAATGTCCTTAATATTTGAAATATGACTTTTATTGTCATGTAGAAAATCTCTAGTGACAGAAAATATAGACAAAAAAGCCAGTGTTATAAGATACCATGAACAGGTTTATATTCTCCCAATATTTACTTTTAAATATTAAGATCATTTAATTGATGTGGATAAAAATTTGTGTAATATGTTTTGATTTGTGGAAAATTTAATACCAGTTGTTTGTTAGAAAAGTAAACTATACTCTAAATCATAAATTTTATATACAAAAACACTTTCCATATATTAAAATCCTTATGTCAAAATAAAAACAGATGATTTAAATGTACATTTCTAGCCATATATTTGAATGTTATTGCAAACATCTTTGACTAATATTATTAACATTGATTTTATTTATAAATATAATTAAGTAAATTATATGTTCTAGAAAGAAAATGATTTTTGTGACTATATCTGTATAATTTAAAAGATTGTGGTGACTATTATATGTTTCTTAGATCTAGACAAATTTTGTTAAGTGAGCTTCAATCATTAAAATAACTTTCCTCTTTACAAAGTCTCTTTATACCCATAAAAATAATCCAATTATTTAGCAATAATGCATATTATATTTTGCACAGCATAGAATCTCCTTCATGTGTTATTAGCATTGTATCTGACAACAGCTGTCAAAAGTCAATGCAGTAGGTCTCAACTCATCCACCTGTCACTCTTAGAAAGCTCTGTGTTGAATCACGCCTTGCTTCTAATTTTTCAAAGATATATTGCTATATAGGGAAGAAAGCTGAAATATAAAAAACCACAATGATGAATTTTAGTTTTTATTTGCATAATTTGCCTCATCAAAGGCACTATGTGCTTAAAATCTCCCACACAACTAAAGGTGCAAATCATCAACAACAGTTCATATCTTCATATTTAAATTCATATCTCATATTTAAAATCACACTGTCAATATATGCTAGATTGATATTTATCTCTTTGTAAATGATATTTATCTCTTTGTAAAATTTCTCTGCCTCTAACAACTGATTTAACAGTGAACTGTGAAGCTTGCCTTAATGGCCTGGTTTATACAAGAACCAAAAATCATTTGAAACAGAAGTTTATCTGTTAATTTCATCTGAATGATATAGAATCTATACCACTTATTATTTCATTAACCCTGATTTTGAAAAGCATCTTAAATGAGCTATATTATTTTCTTTGTGTTCTGTAAACTAAGCCATACTGAAGAAAGTGCCCTACCTACTCCTTCAGTAAAGACAAAGACATTAAAGGAAGGAAGTGACAGCAATATCTTAGCTCTTGCCACATGACTTAGTTACATTGTTTTTAAAATCCTGATTGGATTATATCATCAACTTCTTCAAACTTACACACAATACCTTCAAATACCATTTGTATTTTAGGACCATACCTAAACCTGCCCTCTCAGTATTGTCATAATATTGACCCATTATAGGTACTCTATTACTCACTCTAGAAATTTTGAAGCACTAAACAAAAAAGTATAAATGTTCATACAGAGCACATATTTTAATATAAATACCAATTACAAAATGTGTTTATTAGTCTTTGGAAACAGTAATGGAAATTATAAAAGCAAGCATGTCATATTACTGAATTATGGGCAGCATAAAAACTTAAAACAAGATACTTTTATGTATAGACAGACACAAAACAGTTATTTCAGGATAGAAACTAGACTACTAGAATGAAATCAGAAGATGAAGTTACAGATCCATCTCTGATCTTGTATACCTTTTCATATATATATATATATATATATATATATATATATATATATATATATATATTATACAATACCATTCAGTTCTACATATCAGCCATGGGTTCCCCTATTCTCCCCCCTCCCACCCCCTCCCCTTACCCCCAGCCTACCCCCCCATTCCCATCTCCTCCAGGACAAGTCCTCCCCTGAGGACTGTGATCAACCTGATAGACTCAGTCCAGGCAGGTCCAGTCCCTTCCTCCCAGACTGAGCCAAGTGTCCCTGCATAAACTCCAGGTTTCAAACAGCCAACTCATGCAATGAGCACAGGACTTGGTCCCACTGCCTAGTTGTCTCCCAAACTGATCATGCCAATCAACTGTCTCACCTATTCAGAGGGCCTGATCCAGCTGGGTGCCCCTCATCCTTTGGTTCATAGTTCATGTGTTTCCATTCATTTGGCTATTTTTTTCAATAATTGAGTAAAACTGAAATTTATTATAAATCACAGTCGTCCTAGGGACCTCCATGCTATATATATATATATCCTCTATGGTTTTATGGGTTGTGGTCTGATTGTTCTTTATTTTATATCTAGAATCCACCTATGAGTGAGTACATACCATGACTGTCTTTCTGGGTTTGGGTTACCTCACTCAGGATGATTTTTTCTATTTCCATCCATTTGCCAGCAAATTTCATGCTTTCATTGTTTTTCTCTGCTGAGTAGTACTCCATTGTATATATGTACCACATTTTTTTCATCCATTCTTCCGTTGACGGGCATCTAGGTTGTTCCCAGGTTCTGGCTATTACAAATAGTGCTGCTATGAACATAGCTGAGCATGTATCTTTATGGTATGAATCAGCATTCCTTGGGTATATGCCCAAGAGTGGGATGGCTGGGTCTTGAGGTAGTTCGATTCCTAATTTTCTGAGAAACCGCCATACTGATTTCCACAGTGGTTGTACAAGTTTACATTCCCACCAACAGTGGAGGAGTGTTCCCTTTGCTCCACATCCTCTCCAACATTGGTTGTCATTGGTGGTTTTGATAGTAGCCATTATAACTAGTTTAAGGTGGTATCTCAGAATCGTTTTGATTTGCATTTCTCTGATGATTAAGGATGTTGAGCATTTCTTTAAATGTCTTTCAGCCATTTGTAGTTCTTGTTTTGTGAATTCTCTGTTTAGCTCTTTAGCCCATTTTTTAATTGGACTGTTCAGTACTTTGATGTCTAGTTTCTTGAGTTCTTTATATATTATGGAGATCAATCATCTGTCAGATGTGGGGTTGGTGAAGATCTTTTCCCATTCTGTTGGCTGTCTTTTTGTCTTATTGACTGTGTCTTTTGCCCTACAAAAGCTTCTCAGTTTCGAGAGGTCCCATTTATTAATTGTTGTGCTCAGGGTCTGTGCTGTTGGTGTTTTATTTAGGAAATGGTCTCCGGTGCCAATGCATTCAAGAGTGCTTCCTATTTTCTTTTCTATTAAGGTTAGTGTAACTGGATTTATGTTTAGGTCTTTGATCCACTTGGACTTGAGTTTTGTGCATGGTGACAGATATGGATCTATTTGTAATCTTTTACATATTGAGATCCAGTTATGCCAGCACCATTTGTTGAAGATACTTTCTTTTTTCCATTGTATAGTTTTGGCTCCTTTGTCAAAAACCAGGTGTTCATATGTGCATGGATTAATGTCAGGGTCTTCGTTTGGATTCCATTGGTCCGTGTGTCGGTTTTTATACGAGTACCAAGCTGTTTTTATTACTATAGCTCTATAGTAGAGTTTGAGGTCAGGGATGGTGATGCCTCCAAGGGTTGCTTTGTCATATAGGATTCTTTTAGCTATCCTGGGTCTTTTGTTTTTCCATATAAAGTTGAGTATTTTTCTTTCCAAGTCTGTGAAGAATTGTGTTAGGATTTTTATGGGGATTGCATTCAATCTGTAGATTGCTTTTGGTAAGATTGCCATTTTACCTATGTTAATCCTACCTATCCATGAGCATGGGAGATCCTTCCATTTTCTGATGTCTTCTTCAATTTCTTTCTTTAGAGATTTAAAGTTCTTATCAAAAAGGTCCTTCACTTGTTTAGTTAGTGTTATCCCAAGGTATTTTATATTATTTGTGGCTATTGTAAAGGGTGATGTTTCTCTGACTTCTTTCTCAGCCCTTTTATCATTTGTGTGTAGGAGGGCTACTGATTTTTTTGAGTTGATCTTGTATCCTGCCACTTTACTGAAGGAGTTTATCAGCTGTAGGTGTTCCCTGGTAGAGTTTTTGGGGTCACTTATGTATACTATCATATCATCTGCAAATAGTGAAAGTTTGACTTCTTCCTTGCCAATTTGTATCCCTTTGATCTCCTTTTGTTGTCTTATTGCTCTAGCTAGAACTTCTAGTACTATATTGAATAAATATGGGGAGAGTGGACAGCCTTGTCTTGTTCCTGAATTTAGTGGTATCGCTTTGAGTTTCTCTCCATTTAATTTGATGTTTGCTGTTGGCTTGCTATAAATTGCTTTTATTATGTTTAGAAATGTTCCTTGTATTCCTGATCTTTCTAAGACCTTTATCATGAAGGGGTGTTGGATTTTGTCAAAGGGTTTTTCAGCATCTAAGGAGATGATCATGTGGTTTTTTCCTTTCAGTTTTTTTATATGGTGTATTACATTGACTGATTTTCTATGTTGAACCATCCTTGCATCCCTGGGATGAATCCTACTTGGTCGTGATGGATGATTGTTTTGATGTATTCTTGGATTCGGTTTGCCAATATTTTGTTGAGTATTTTTGCATCAATGTTCATGAGGGAGATTGGTCTGTAGTTCTCTTTCTTTGTTGCATCTTTGTGTGGTTTGGGTATCAGGGTAATTGTAGCCTCATAAAAAGAGTTTGGTAGTGTTCCTTCTGTTTCTATTGTGTGGAACACTTTGAAGAGTATTGGTATTAGTTCTTCTTTGAAAGTCTGGTAGAATTCTGCACTAAAACCATCTGGTCCTGTGCTTTTTTTGGTTGGGAGACGTTTGATGACTGTTTCTATTTCTTTAGGGGTTATTGGTCGATTTAAATGGTTTATCTGGTCTTGATTTAATTTTGGTATATGGTATTTATCCAGAAAATTGTCCATTTCTTCCTGGTTTTCCATTTTTGTGCAGTACAGGTTTTTGAAGTATGATCTGATGATTCTCTGGATTTCCTCGTTATCTGTTGTTATGTCTCCCTTTTCATTTCTGATTTTGTGAATTTGGGTGCTCTCTCTTTGCCTTTTGGTTAATTTGGCTAGGGGTTTGTCTATCTTGATTTTTTCAAAGAACCAACTCTTTGTTTCATTGATTTTTTGTATTGTTCTCTTGTTTTCTATTTCCTTGATTTCAGCCCTCAATTTGATTATTTCCTGGCGTCTATTTCTCCTGGGTAAGTTTGTTTCATTTTGTTCTAGAGCTTTCAGTTGTGCTTGTAATTCATTGGTATGGGATTGCTCCATATTCTTTATGTGGGTATTTAGAGCTATGAATTTTCCTCTTAGCACTGCTTTCATAGTGTCCCATAAGTTTGGGTATGTTGTACTTTCATTTTCATTGAATTTTAGGAAATCTTTAATTTCTTTCTTTATTTCTTCCTTGACGCATTGATGTTTCAGGTGGGCATTAATCAGTTACCATGAGTTTGTGGGTTTTCTATAATTTTTGTTGTTGTTGAGGTCTGACTTTAAGGCATGGTGGTCTGATAAGATACAAGGTGTTATTCCAATTTTTTTGTATCTGTTGAGATTTGTTTTGTGTCCAAGCATGTGGTCAATTTTTGAGAAGGTTCCATGGGGTGCTGAGAAGAAGGTATATTCTTTTGTGTTAGGATGGAATGTTCTGTAGATATCTATTAGGTTCATTTGAGTCATGACATCTGTTAGGTCCTTTATTTCTTTGTTAAGTTTCAGTCTGGTAGATCTATCTTTTGGTGAGAGTGGTGTGTTAAAATCTCCCACTACTAATGTGTGGGGCTTGATGTGAGTTTTAAACTTTAGTAGTGTTTCTTTTATGAATGTGGGTGCTTTTGTATTTGGAGCATAAATGTTTAGAATTGAGACTTCATCTTGGTGGATTTTTCCCGTGATAAATATATGTAATGTCCATCCTGATCTCTTTTGATTGATTTTAGTTTGAAGTCTATTTTATTAGATATTAGGATAGCTACACCAGCTTGTTTCTTAGGTCCATTTGCTTGGAAAGCCTTTTCCCAGCCCTTTACTCAGAGGTAGTGTCTGTCTTTGAAGTTAAGGTATGTTTCTTGTATGCAGCAGATGAATGGGTCCTGTTTTCTTATCCATTCTGTTAGCCTGTGTCTTTTTATAGGTGAGTTGAGACCATTGATATTGATGGATATTAATGACCAGTGATTGTTAATTCCTGTTATTTTTTTGTGGTTGAGTTGTGTTGTCCTTCTGTGGTGTATGTTGGTGTGGGATTATCTATTGCTTGATTTTTCATGGATATGTTTAGCTTCTTTGGGTTGGATTTTTCCTTCTAGTGCTTTCTGTAGGGCTGGGTTTGTGGACAGGTATTGATTAAATCTGGTTTTATCCTGGAATATTTTGTTTACTCCGCCTATGGTGATTGAGAGTTTTGCTGGGTATAATAGTCTGGGTTGGCATCCATGGTCTCTTAGTGTCTGCATGAGGTTTGTCCATGATCTTCTAGCTTTCATAGTCTCTATTGAGTAGTCTGGTGTTATTCTGATGGGTTTGCCTTTATATGTTACTTGGTCTTTTTCCTTTGCGGCTCTTAATATTTTTTCTTTGTTCTGTGTGTTTAGTGTTTTGATTATTATGTGGTGAGGGGACTTTTTTTTTTTGATCCAGCCTATTCGGTGTTCTGTAAGCTTCTTGTATCTTCATAGGTATTTCTTTCTTTAGGTTAGGAAAGTTTTCTTCTATGATTTTGTTGAATATATTTTCTGTGCCTTTGAGTTGGTATTCTTCTTCTTCTATCCCTATTATTCTTAGGTTTGGTCTTTTCATGGTGTCCCAAATTTCCTGGACGTTTTGTGTTACGACTTTTTTGTCTTTAGTGTTTTCTTTGACTGACGAATCTATTTTCTCTATCGTGTCTTCAGTGTCAGAGATTCTCTGTTCCATCTCTTGCAATCGGTTGGTTATGCTTGTTTCTGTAGTTCCTGTTCATTTAGTCAGGATTTCTATTTCCAGCATTCCCTCAGCATGTGTTTTCTTTATTGTCTCAAATTCATTTTTCAGATCTTGGAATGTTTCTTTCATCTGTTTAATTGCTTTTTCTTGGCTTGATTTGATTTCTTCCCATTTTTTGTTCGTTTTTTCTTTCATTTCTTTAAGGGAGTTTTTTATTTCCTCTTTAATGGAGTTTTTCATTTCCTCTTTAAGGGAAGTTTTTATTTCCTCTTTAAGGGAGTTTTTCATTTCCTCTTTAAGGGAAGTTTTTATTTCCTCTTTGAGGGAATGTTTTATTTCTTCTTTAAGGGCCTCTTTCATCTTCTTAAAGTCATTTTTAGGGTTGATTTCTTCTGTTTCTTCTGTCTTGGTATGTTCAGGTCTTGCAGGTGTAGAATCACTAGGTTCTGATGTTGCCATATAGGTCTTTATGTTGTTGCCTGTATTTTTGCACTGGCGTCTACTCATCCCTTCCTCTGTGTGGTGCAAGTTGTGTCTGTGTCTGAGAGTGCCTCTCCTGTTCTAATTTTTAGTCTTGGTTTAGTAGGCGTTCTTGGTTAAATTGGTGCTATTGGGCTGTTTCTTCAGGGGCAGCTGATTTCAGTCGGTGAAGTATATACTTATGATTCTGGTGATCTAGTTTGGTGGCTGGGTAGCGCCTTCTGTGTTCTCAGGTCACGTTTTGTTCATTTGTCAACTCCTCAGCTGATCTTGTTTCTTCAGACTTCCAACTGTAGGCATCTGAATCCTCTCCCAGATGGGTTTCAGCTGAGTGGGGTAGTCTCACCAACACCTCCAAGTTGTTGGGTTTCTCAGGATCAGCACCTGGGCCCTGGGTTGTCCTCAGACGGAGTGTTCAGATTCGTTCTAGTTCCGACCCACGGAGATAGCTTCTTCCCCAGGTGTTGGGGTTAGAGGCGTCCCTGTTCCAAGCTGTGTCTGCTTGTCTCCGTCCCTGGGCCTGTCTACCTCTGTGATCTACCGCCGGGCCTGTATGTCTCTGCCAGCTATTGCTGGGCCTGTATGACTCTGCCAGCTGCCACCGCGGGCCTACCTACCTCTGCTTGTCACTACTGCCAGGCCCGTCTACCTCTGCGGGCCGCCGCTGCAGACCTACCTGCATCTGCTTGTCTCAGCCGTGGGGCCTGTCTTCCTCTGTGGGCTGACGCCGCCAGGCCTGAATGTCCCTGTCGGCCGCCGCCACTTGGCCTGTCTACCTCTGTGGGCCGCCTCAGCGGGCCTACCTGTGTCTGCTTGTCTCCACCATGTGGCCTGTCTCTACCCTGTCTTCTTGTATCCTCATTTTTATTTATTTATGAATTAGGAAAATAGAGTTTCCTAAACATTCCTTGTTCACAGCATCTTACCTAAATTTTTTAATACATTCTTAGCCCAAAAGAAACAACAGACATCCCTAATTTTCAAGTAGGTCAAGAAAACTAAATATGTATCTATGTGCCTACATTTTCATTATTGGTTAAATAAACAATATACATAAAATGAAAGAAAAATATTTTTATTGATTTTCTATTTTTATATTGCCTATTACCACAGTACCTTTATAAAATGATTTATATTCATGGCAAACAATGAACAAATTCTCATACTCTATAGTCATAGTATACAGCTTAATTACTGAGCCCATGTTGAATTTCATGCAATGTTTATTTTATTACAACAATCACTAAAATTCTGCCTCTAAGAATATGAAGTCATTCTGGGTGGTGGTCCTACATGCCTTTAATCCCAACACTCAGAAGGCAGAGGCAGGCAGATCTCTGTGTGTTTGAAGCCAGCCTGGTCTACTGGTCTACAGAGTGAGTTCTAAGACAGCCAGTGCTACACAGTGAAACCCTGTCTTGAACCTTACCCCCCCCACACACACAGGAATATGAAGTCATCAAACAGGAATGTGGTATTGTTTATCCTTCGACATCATTCTGAAGACCTTTTGAAAAATACATGGGAAAACCTATTACTATCAAAGCTACTTCATACATACTTATACACATGAAGAGTTAAAATGTAGTTATACCACAACATGGCTACAATATCCCTACTAGATAACAGAATTTAACAGATAAAAAGCACAAAGCCAATAATGGATTACTTCCTTTCTATTTGATGGCTCCATAGACCCTCAAATATTATAGAAATTGTGATACTCTTGGTTACTCTCAAGAATTTGACAGAAAGACCCTGTTCCTGAAGATACCACATACTTGACTTATAGAACATAGAAAAACCTAGCTCATACTCCCTACTGGCTAGCTTCCACAGTGCTGGAAGGTACTATGCACATTATAAGAGGAAAACAGCAATCAATAATCTCCACCAACACCACTGTGAATCCTATGAACTATGATAATGACTGGCCTGGAAAGGCATGCCCACTGATGAGTTACATCATGGGACTAACCAACCTCTTTCCAATTGGATTTAAATCATGCTCTAGAAGTTGAAAGCCATACCTGACCACATTGTCAGGCTAGGACCCTGTGGCTAGGCAAGTCATAAACCCTAGGAGAGAAATTATTATCCTGCTAAATGGGCATGGCATTAAACTGACTTCTAATGACTTATCACCGTACCCACATATCAATGGATCATTAAACCTTCATCTCAGAATCTTCTAATTACAGTAGATAGTAATTAACACAGACACTCACAACTGGCCAGGGTGCAGGGAATAAGAATGCAGGGTGCTCAGCCCTAAAGGAAACATATATACGGTATCTAAACACACCCAAGGCTCAGAGATAATGGTGTAAAAAAAGGACAGAAAGAGTGCAAGAGTCATGTTAGTATTACAAAATAAGACAAACTATAGCATATGAAGCCCCACAGTCATTTAAAATGTAGATTATGTTTGTTTTATTTTTTATTTTTGAGATTATAATATAATTACAACATTTCACCCTTCCCTTTCCTCTCTCCAAAATCTCTCATATATCCCTCTCCACTCTTCTCCAAATTGATGGCGTCTTTTTTCATTATATATATATATATATATATATATATATATATATATATATATATATTCCTAATACATATATTCCTAAATATAACCTGCTAGGTTCATGTAATGCTACTTGCTAAAAATTAATAAGGACAAACAACTTTGGTAATAATTTAAAAAACAAAAATACTTTAAAAGTTCAGTCTGGGGCTGAAGAGATGGCTCAGACATTAAAGACTAGGTTCACAACCAAAATAATAAAATTCAGTCTGTTTAATGTATTTCTTTAAAAATCTAAAGTCTCCCAACTGTGAGATCCTATAAAATCAAAACTAAGTTAAAAGTTCATATTCCAAAAGGGAAGATGAGTTACAATCAGATAATGGCAAAATAAATATCCAATGTTGTGAATCATTCCTGTTTAGGCAGCCCTGTACCCACATTCAAGTGTAGTCCTCACTCCTCTTCAAGTAAACTTCTCTTTGCAACAGATGGAGACCATTACAGAAAACCACAAATAACAGGCCCCCAGTGCAAATCCAGTTCAAACCTTACCTGCAGCCATAGAGGAAATCCCTACTCTGAGCGATTAAATAACCAAATGCCTATTGGAATAAATCATGCTGGTCAGGATGATGAAAC
Source organism: Peromyscus maniculatus bairdii (assembly GCF_049852395.1). Lineage (NCBI taxonomy): Eukaryota > Metazoa > Chordata > Mammalia > Rodentia > Cricetidae > Peromyscus > Peromyscus maniculatus. Next base: position 75,576,437 of record NC_134875.1, on the reverse strand, counting down.
AGAGAGAATAGAAAATTCAGGAGAAAACATAAAGAAATTTTTTTGGCAAACTTCTATTAATGAACAAAGACCAAAATTAATGATAAAAATAAATGGTGTTTTGTTGTCTGGTCTGGTAGACACAGGTGCGGACGTTACCATAATTGCACCAGAATTTTGGCATCCAACTTGGCCTCTTCAGGAGGTAAACGTTCAACTGTTAGGAATTGGGACATTATCTCAGGTGAAACAGAGTGCAAGATGGCTCAAATGTATAGGTCCAGAAGGACAGAGAGGAAAATTAAAACCATATGTGGCTAACATAACTATGAACCTGTGGAGTTGAGACTTGTTGCAACAATGGAATACTCAGATTAACATCCCTCCAATCTCAGAAACAAATCATAAACTAGCACATGTTACTGAGAGAAATATTAGAAGATATTGTTCTAATGAGCGGTCACCAGCCATCCATATTATACAAGAACAGGGCACAATAACTGATGATCTTCCAAAGACACCAACAGCTCTACCTTTAAAATGGTTAACAGACAAGCCTGTATGGGTCCAGCAATGGCCTTTAACAACAGAGAAACTCCAGGCTTTAGAAGAGCTGGTAGAAGAATAGTTAAATGCTCAGCATATTGAAGAATCAACCAGCCCTTAGAATTCTCCTGTATTTGTTATTAAAAAGAAATCTGGTAAATGGAGAATGGTAACAAACCTTAGAGCAATTAACAATGTAATTCAGCCAATGGGCTCTCTACAATCTGAGATGCCTTTGCCTACTCTGTTACCAAAAGGATGGCTTCTCATAGTTATTGATTTAAAAGACTGTTTCTTTTCAATACCCTTACAAGAAAAAGACAGAGAAGGATTTGCTTTTACAGTGCCTACTTATAATAATTCTCAACCGGTTAAAAAAATTTGAATGGAGGGTCCTTCCTCAGGGAATGTTGAATAGCCCAACTCTGTGCCAATATTTTGTACAACAGCCATTGGAAGTGATACGTAAAAAATTTCCTAAATCTATCATTTATCATTATATGGATGATATTTTACTAGCTGACTCAAATGCAGATACTTTAGAAAGAATGTTTGAAGAAGTAAAGAAAATTTTGCCTTGCTGGGGATTACAAATTGCTCCTGAAAAAATACAAAGAGGAGATTCTATTAATTATTTAGGATATAAAATAGAGCTACAAAAAATTAGACCCCAAAAGGTGCAAATTCGAAGAGATAGACTACAGACTCTTAATGACGTTCAAAGATTATTTGGAGATATTTCTCATCTACGAACTATTGTTGGGGTAAAAAATGATGAACTGACTAATTTGTTCAAAACCTTAGAAGGCGACAAGGACTTAAATAGTCCAAGAGAATTATCACCTGAAGATGAAAAAGAATTGGCCTTGGTAGAAAAGAAAGTACATGAAGGGCATGTGGATCGTATTGATCCAAAGCTGGATTGCATTTTGGTTATTTTACCTTATAGGCGTTCTCCTACTGGAATATTAATGCAGAGGGAAGATATTATATTGGAATGGATATTTTTACCAAGTAAACCAAATAAAAAATTAAAAACTTATGTGGAAAAAAATCTCTGACTTGATTTGCAAAGGAAAATTGAGACTTTGTCAATTAGCAGGAATAGACCCAGCAGAAATTGTCATACCATTAACTAAGGAGGACATTGAAAAATTATGGACAGAAAGTGAACCTTGGCAAAGAGCTTGCAGTAACTTTTTGGGAGAAATTAACAGCAAATATCCCAAAAGTGATAGAATTGATCTTATCAAGAGAGCTGATTGGATCTTGCCTCGAATTGTACGGCAAAAACCCATATCTGGAGTTCGCACATTCTATACAGATGCCAACAAACAAGGAAAGGCAGGTTACAAATCAGAAAATTTAAGTAAAGTGGTTCAAAGTCCGTATAATTCAGTTCAAAAATCAGAATTGTATGCTATTCTGTTGGTATTAATGGATTTTTCAGAACCTCTCAACATAGTAACTGACTCTCAGTATGCTGAAAGAGTGGTGTTACATATTGAGACTGCAGAATTTATCCCTGATGCTTCAGAATTAACTTCATTATTTATTCAATTACAAGATACAATCAGGAAAAAGAATCATCCTTTATATATAACTCACATTCGATCCCATAGTGGTCTGCCAGGCCCTCTAGCACAAGGCAATGATGAGATTGATAAATTATTGATAGGAAATGTGCTGGAGGCCTCAGAATTTCATAAAAAAAATGTCAATAGTAAAGGTTTAAAAAAGGATTTTTCCATAACCTGGTAACAAGCCAAAGAAATAGTAAAGAAATGTCCTACTTGTTCCTTCTACAATCAAACGCCATTACCAGCAGGATGTAACCCAAAGGGTACTCAGAGAAATGAAATCTGGCAGATGGACGTGTTTCACTTTGCAGAATTTGGAAAATTGAAATATGTACACCACACCATCGATACTTATTCAGGATTTCAATGGGCAACTGCTTTGAGTTCTGAAAAAGCTGATTCTGTAATCACTCATTTGCTAGAAGTTATGGCTATCATGGGTATACCTGCACAAATCAAAACTGACAATGCTCCATCATATGTCTCTGTTAAAATGAAACAGTTTTTTGCTTATTACAATATAAAGCATATTACAGGCATACCACATAATCCTACAGGCCAAGCAGTTATAGAAAGACCAAACAGAACTCTAAAGTATATGCTAAAGAAACTGAAAGGGATAACAAAAACCCCCAGAAATAGACTGCATAATGCTCTTCTAACTTTGAATTTTCTGAATGCCAATGAGAAAGGAACAACAGCTGCAGAGAGACACTGGATAATAGAAAAAACTACAGAATTAAATCAGCCTCTATACTTTAAGGATGTGCTGACCTCAGAATGGAAACCAGGGTATGTATTACATTGGGGACGAGGTTTTCCTTTTGTTTCTACAGGAGAAGATAAGCTGTGGGTACCATCAAAATTGATAAAGGTTCGATTTGAACATGAGAGACCTCTTAATTAGAGGAGGTGATAGTTCATCAAGAAGCATGAACCTCCAATGTAAACTAAATTGTACCAGTAACACATGCCTTTTGATTTAATCAGATAATAATTTGCCAAAAAGGAACATCCCCAAAATTAGTCTTGGGGAAAGGTTTTTGTTTTTTTCTTTTAGGAAAATGAAGGTTAAGGAATCTGAAGAACACTGGACAAATGAGACAACTGAAGAAAAGGGATAAATCATCTATCCCAAGAAACAGAGTGAAACGGTGTATGGGTATATATTATCTTAAAAAAAAAATTTATGTCTCCCTAAATGTTTGATTCTGCTTTTCTCTAAAGATTTAACACTATTGGTCTTCTAATAGTCCCAGTTCAATAAAAATTTAAAGCTGACTTTGGAGTTGGAGAATGGCTCTCTCCTTCTTTAAATTCAAGCATGTTGTTAAAAGGAAAATGCAAACTCCCTGTATCATGCCAGAATAAAAAAGCCATCTTCTGCTATGGGACAGGACAAAAGCCAAATTAATTAAGGGACTATTCTATTACTAATCTCAACTCTTTGATCCTATTCTGATTCTTTAAACTTTTCTTAAAGTATGAATTTTATATCAAAATTTACAAGATTAATATATATAGATAGATAGATATTTATACATTTTAAACTTTGTTAAGATATGAATGGTCATATAGAGTACTAACTAATTCTAAAAAAAAGGGGCTTCAATTACCTGCATATATATGTCTTTGTGTTGGAGTCTCTTATCAGTTTTCTGCAGGAAATCACGGTCAGGCCTAACATCAACTGAAGTCTCCAGGAAGAAGATGGGGCACCACAACAACAACAATTCCATGTGGACAATAATAATATCATTAAGCTGACAAACATCATCCACAGATCAGCTTTGAACTACAAGGTGCTCAGAGCAATTTTGAGATGACTAGCTGAGATGATCCAGTCACAAAGACTACTTGAATAAGGACTTGAGATAAACCCTGAACTTTGGCATTATACACAGACTGTATAATGAAGGATATAGTTACTTTCCTAGAATTTGACAATTAACCTAAAATTTTTCTTTCAGGATAAAGAAAACTTCGCCCATACCCAGCAGGAAGCAATTTTAAGAATACGACGCCCACATTCCCAAAGAGGTGGTGTGGGGCGGGTGGTTTTTATGGTCTTTTTAATGGGTTTTGGGTCTGGGATAATTTTCAGTGTTTAGGGGGGTTGGTTACAAGTTGTTGTCAAGGGTTAGGAAAAAGGCTAAGCAAAGGAGATTAGATTTAAGGTTCTTATTAAAAAAAAGAAAGAAAAGAAAAAGACAATTACTAGTTTAAAATACTTTACATTGGATTGGATTGTTTTATATTGTAAACAAATTTGAAATTGATATTGTTAGAAAATGCTATATGTATATTTCTAATTGTATTTATACCATTCATTTAACAATGTAATGCAATTTTCTGATCCTTGAATGTTATTATTACCAACTATTAGGATATAAAGAAATGAAAGTTAGTAGCTAGACATTACAATAGAACTTGTAGTCATATTAGATATGTTTTAAAAATTGAACAGAGATGTTTTAGACAGGTCATCTTCAAACCCTTCAGAGATCTACAGAATATGGCATTTAAAATGTTTTAATAACTTAGAAAATTTTTCTTTTTTGAGACATGTCGGCTCCTGGCAGTACCAATCTACTTCAGAGAAAATATGGGCATTGAAGAAACTGCATATGGAGTCAACTTTCATTGTGGCAAAAGTTAGCCACTGGACAACAAAGTATCCTCGAATCAACAGGACAAAATGGACAGACAGAACACGAAACAAAGGACTACTGATTCTTGCCAAAACAAGTGTGGTTATGGCTTTATCAAAAGGCATCTTCTGAGGCCAGGACAATATGGCCCCATCCCTGAAGTGGCCTTCGCAATCCGGAAAAGGTACAGTGCCCTTTTCCTCGAAGGCAGCTTAACAGGCAGAGGGCCGATGACTTCTGTTGTGCAATGGAACAGCAGCTGAAAGCTCATGCCTCTGGAAAGTAGACTGGCATTTAATAGAGGGATGTGGAGAAGAAGGGGATGCTGAGATGAAGCCATATATACACAGCCAAGAAGAATGGACAGCTGAACTCAAACACTGTCAACAATTTCCAGAATTTAAAATCCTGAATCATGACAGGACACTAGTGGAATTCAGGCGTTTCTGGTACATGGACTGCTCTCACCCAATGTGAGGTTGAACTGTTGACCTGTGTACATCCTACTTCACAAATGAGTCTGTCAGATATGCTAAGCCTATAGGCTGAAGATGATGCCCCAACACTGCAGAGAAAGCTCAGGTGACTGCCCAGGTAGCTGGCTGTTTCTGTCAACTCACAAATTTTTTGGAAATTTCTTGCATTCACTTCCTGTTTTTTATTTTTGTTAGCTAATATTATCTCCTTCTTGGGTCTCTGAGGGAGTTGAAGATTAGTTAGTTATGGTTGAAAATTAGTTAGTTATAGTTGAAAATTAATTAGGATAGAAAGTGCATTAGATACATCTTGGATTTACCAAAATAGGATAGATAATGGAATTATTTTCTCTGATTTGTCAAATACCTGTGTAGGTATTTATTACTTGTATATATTGTATATAGTTATTATACTTTTGTATATAGTTTTTCTTTTGTTAGTTATAACCTTGTGCTTTTTTTCTTTTTATTAAAATAGAAAAGAGGAAATGTGGTAGTATTCTAATTGTACTGAAATGTGATTTTGATTGTATGTTAATAAATAAAGTTGCCCGGGGGTCAGAGCTATTAGAGCCATAGAAAGAGCATGGCGGTGGTGGCACACACCTTTAATCCCATAGATCTCTGTGTGTTCAGGGATACAGCCAGCATTGGAGACATATGCCTTTAAGACCTAGAGGGCTGTACATACAGACAGTGATGAGGCAGTCACGTGTTTGGGTTTACAACCAATGAGAAGGCAGAATGACTTGGAAATGACTGACACACAAGGAAATAGCTCTTTTCCGAGAAGCTGGGACACAGCAGGAGGAAGGGTGAGATTTTAGCTCTGAGCTCTGACCTCTTGGCTTTCTCTTTTACATTGTTTCTGTGTTTCTTATTTAATAAGACGGTTGGTTACATCTACAGGAAGTAGCTTTGAAGGTATTGGAACAGAAGACCACTTCCTGAATAGAACACCAATAGCACAGACACTGAGATTGACAATTAATAAATGAGACCTCATGAAACTAAAAAGCTTTTGTAAACAGGCAAAGGACACTGTCAATAAGACAAAATGGCAGCCTACAGAATGGGAAAAGATCTTTACCAACCCCACATCTGATAGAGGGCTAGTCTCCAAAATATATAAAGAAGTCAAGATACTAGACATCAAAATACCAAATAATCCAATTAAAAATGAGATACTGACTTAAACAGAGAATTCTCAACAAAAGAATCTCAGATGACCTAAATACACTTAAAGAATTGTTCAACATCCATCCATAGCCATCAGGGAAATGCAAATCAAAATGATTCTGAGATACCGTCTTGCACCTGTCAGAATGGCTAAGATCAAAAACACTGAAGACAGCATACATTGGAGAAAATGTGGAGGAAAAGGAACATGCCACCACTGCTGGTGGGAGTGCAAACTTGTACAGCCACTTCAGAAATTGATATGGTGGTGTTATAGAATATTAGATAAAGTTATGTTATATTTGCTTGTGCTGGCTAGAAATAAGCCAAGCTAAGGCCAGGCATTCATAAGATTTGATACAGGCCCTGTGGAGGCCCACAGAGGTAGATCGGCCCAGTGGCAGTGGCCGACAGGGACATACAGGCCCAGCAGCAGTCTGCAGAGGTAGACAGGCCCAGCAGCAGCAACAAGCAGAGGCAGGTAGGCCCATGGCAGCAACCGGCAGAGACATACAGGCCCAGCGGCGGTCCACAGAGGTAGACAGGCACCGCAGCAGCGACAAGCAGAGGCAGGTAGGCCTGCAACGGCAGCCGGCAGAGACATACAGGCCCAGCGGTGGCTCACAGAGGTAGTTGGGCCCGGCAGCGGCAGCTGACAGGGACATACAGGCAAAGAGAGAGCACCCAAATTAGCAAAATCAGAAATGAAAAGGGAGACATAACAACAGACAACGAGGAAATCCAGAGAATCATCAGATCATACTTCAAAAAACTGTACTCCACAAAAATGGAAAACCAGGAAGAAATGGATAATTTTCTGGATAAATACCACATACCACAATTAAATCAAGACCAGATAAACTATTTAAATCGACCAATAACCGCTAAAGAAATAGAAACAGTCATCAAAAGTCTCCCAACCAAAAAAAGCACAGGACCAGATGGTTTCAGTGCAGAATTCTACCAGATTTTCAAAGAAGAATTAATACCAATACTCTTCAAAGTGTTCCACACAATAGAAACAGAAGGAACACTACCAAACTCTTTTTATGAGGCTACAATTACCCTGATACCCAAACCACACAAAGATGCAACAAAGAAAGAGAACTACAGACCAATCTCCCTCATGAACATTGATGCAAAAATACTCAACAAAATATTGGCAAACCGAATCCAAGAATACATCAAAACAATCATCCATCACGACCAAGTAGGATTCATCCCAGGGATGCAAGGATGGTTCAACATAGAAAATCAGTCAATGTAATACACCATATAAACAAACTAAATGAAAAAAAAAAAAAACACATGATCATCTCCTTAGATGCTGAAAAACCCTTTGACAAAATCCAACACCCCTTCATGATAAAGGTCTTAGAAAGATCAGGAATACAAGGAACATTTCTAAACATAATAAAAGCAATTTATAGCAAGCCAACAGCAAACATCAAATTAAATGGAGAGAAACTCAAAGCGATACCACTAAATTCAGGAACAAGACAAGGCTGTCCACTCTCCCCATATTTATTCAGTATAGTACTAGAAGTTCTAGCTAGAGCAATAAGACAACAAAAGGAGATCAAAGGGATACAAATTGGCAAGGAAGAAGTCAAACTTTCACTATTTGCAGATGATATGATAGTATACATAAATGACCCCAAAAACTCTACCAGGGAACACCTACAGCTGATAAGCTCCTTCAGTAAAGTGGCAGGATACAAGATCAACTCAAAAAAATCAGTAGCCCTCCTATACACAAATGATAAAAGGGCTGAGAAAGAAGTCAGAGAAACATCACCCTTTACAATAGCCACAAATATTATAAAATACCTTGGGATAACACTAACTAAACAAGTGAAGGACCTTTTTGATAAGAACTTTAAATCTCTAAAGAAAGAAATTGAAGAAGATATCAGAAAATGGAAGGATCTCCCATGCTCATGGATAGGTAGGATTAACATAGTAAAAATGGCAATCTTACCAAAAGCAATCTACAGATTCAATGCAATCCCCATCAAAATCCCAACACAATTCTTCACAGACTTGGAAAGAAAAATACTCAGCCTCATATGGAAAAACAAAAGACCCAGGATAGCTAAAAGAATCCTATATGACAAAGCAACCTTTGGAGGCATCACCATCCCTGACCTCAAACTCTACAATAGAGCTATAGTAATAAAAACAGCTTGGTACTGGTATAAAAACCGACATATGGACCAATGGAATCGAATTGAAGACCCTGACATTAATCCATGCACATATGAACACCTGGTTTTTGACAAAGGAGCCAAAACTATACAATGGAAAAAAGAAAGTATCTTCAACAAATGGTGCTGGCATAACTGGATCTCAATATGTAAAAGATTACAAATAGATCCATATCTGTCACCATGCACAAAACTCAAGTCCAAGTGGATCAAAGACCTGAACATAAATGCAGTTACACTAAACTTAATAGAAAAGAAAGTAGGAAGCACTCTTGAACGCATTTGGCACTGGAAACCATTTCCTAAATAAAACACCAACAGCACAGACCTTGAGCACAACAATTAATAAATGGGACCTCTTGAAACTGAGAGGCTTTTGCAGGCAAAAGACACAGTCAATAAGACAAAAAGACAGCCAACAGAATGGGAAAAGATCTTCACCAACCCCACATCTGACAGAGGATTGATCTCCACAGTATATAAAGAACTCAAGAAACTAGACATCGAAATACTGAACAGTCCAATTTAAAAATGGACTAAAGAGCTAAACAGAGAATTCACAAAACAAGAACTACAAATGGCTGAAAGACATTTAAAGAAATGCTCAACATCCTTAATCATCAGAGAAATGCAAATCAAAATGACTCTGAGATACCACCTTACACCTGTCAGAATGGCTGCGATCAAAAACTCCAATGACAGTCAATGTTGGAGAGGATGTGGAGCAAAGGGAACACTCCTCCACTGTTGGTGGGAATGTAAACTTGTACAACCACTGTGGAAATCAGTATGGCGGTTTCTCAGAAAATTAGGAATCGAACTACCTCAAGACCCAGCCATCCCACTCTTGGGCATATACCCAAGGAATGCTGATTCATACCATAAAGATACATGCTCAGCTATGTTCATAGCAGCACTATTTGTAATAGCCAGAACCTGGGAACAACCTAGATGCCCATCAACGGAAGAATGGATGAAAAAAATATGGTACATATATACAATGGAGTACTACTCAGCAGAGAAAAACAATGAAAGCATGAAATTTGCAGGCAAATGGATGGAACTAGAAAAAATCATCCTGAGTGAGGTAACCCAAACCCAGAAAGACAGTCATGGTATGTACTCACTCATAAGTGGATTCTAGATATAAAATAAAGAACAATCAGACCACAACCAATAGAACCATGGAGGTCCCTAGGATGACTGTGGCTTATAATAAATTTTGGTTTCACTCTATTATTGAAAAAAATAGCCAAATGAATGGAAACACATGAACTATGAACCAAAGCCTGAGGGGCCCCCAACTGGATCAGGCCCTCTGAATAGGTGAGACAGTTGATTGGCTTGATCAGTTTGGGAGGCAACTAGGCAGTGGGACCAAGTCCTGTGCTCATTGCATGAGTTGGCTGTCTGAAACCTGGAGCTTATGCAGGGACACTTGGCTCAGTCTGGGAGGAAGGGACTGAACCTGCCTGGACTGAGGTTGATCGCAGTCCTCAGGGGAGGATTTGCCCTGTAGGAGGTGGAAATGGGGGGTGTGCTGGGGGTAAGTGGAGGGAGTGGGAGGGGGGAGAATAGGGGAATCCATGGCTGATATGTAGAATTGAATGGTATTGTAAAATAAAGTAAATTAAATTTTAAAAAAAGATAAGAATTTATAGTGTATCAAGCTGATAATAGATAAATAAATAAATATATAAATAAATAAATGGAAAAAGAAAAGAAAAGATGTCGTGAATTCAGGACCCCTGGAGAAGCAGCAACAGACATACCCAGAGTGACGTTATACCTCTGGCCTGAAGACACAGTGCACACTGGGACTGAGAGCCATGGTTCCAAGAAGCAGGAAGGAAAAGGAACTATGGAATTATCATGATGACCATGTGGAACATTTTGATTTTATAGACTGTTAGAGAATGTTGGATGGCTCCAACAAAGAAAAGTAAAATGGACGGTGAAACGAAGCAATTACTAGCTCCATGTAAAAATAACAAAAAAAAAAGAAAGAATAAGTCTCCATGTGTTTATTTGCAGGCAAATGGATGGATGGATCTAGAAAAATCCTGAGTGAGGTAACCCAGACTGAGAAAGACAAACATGGTATATACTTACTCATAAGTGGAAATTAGCTCTAAAGTAAAGGATAACTAGGCTACAATCCACACAGCCCCAGAGAGGCTAGGTAACAAGGAGGATCCAAAGACAGACACGTGGATTTCCCTGGGAAAGGGAAATATAAGAGATCTCCTGTGTAAACTGGGGGTAAAAGGGGGAGGGTGGGAACATGAGAGATGATACTAGCAGAATTAAATGAACTCAGTATGTTTAAAAAAAGAGAACATGGGGCTGAGGAGATGAATCAGTAGTCAAGAGCACTGCTGCTCTTCCAGAGAACCCAGGTTTGATTCTCAGCACTAACACAGCAGCTCACAACCATCTATAACTCCAACTCTATGGAATCTTGTGTCCTCTTCTGGTTTCCATGGATTCCAGCATTGTTAAACAGATAAGAGTTGTTTGTGGTAAGATCTTTATGGCTTTAAGATATGATGCTGACCTTTGTTTGACCTGTAAATTGGAGTCTACTACCTTAACTGTGTTCCACTGACACTTGTGAGAGACCAATGGATACTTAGGGAACGGCATGCTTGAAAGACTACTAAGTCTCTGAATACCTTCTGCCATGAAGAAATGCATCTTTACCTTGTTACAGATCTGACTATCCTTATATCCTCTCCCTCCTTACCTAAAATCTTTTAATACCCCTATGCTTTGTCATTTACAAGCTAGAAGACCTACACACCAACCAGTAAAAGTCTAAGTTCTATTATTCATGTAGGATAAAAAAAAGATAAAACAAGAACTGAGCATATTTTCAGATGACTTAGAAAGGTTTACCAATAGTTTTAACAGTCAACAGTTACTTTTGTTCTCAGCTGCAAAGATATAAAGCTAATCCCTCTTTCAACTCTTTCTTGAGATGAATTATATGCTATCAAGGAGACAGCAGTCTATTAGGGAATAGCCTATACATGACATATCCCAATCAGCCTTTAGTGGCTACTGTCATCTCCCAACAGGGCTGAAACAGAGCCTAAGACACCAAGAGAAACTTGGGCATGAAATCACATGCTCTTTTGCTTAAATGAGGGGATGAAAGAAAACTAAATTAATCTAGTAATTTATAATGAATTATCCACCATAGACAAAACTTCTAAAGAAAATCCACAAGCTTTCCAAGAGAGATTAAGGGAAAAGCTCATAATTAAGTCAACTGAGGAAAAACTGATTCCTAAAGACTATCTCATCAGTTGGTATCCCAAAAAAGAAAAGAAAAATACCAAAATTGACAATAGGTGCTAACACCTCAGCCACAAACCTCAGGGTGGCCTTCTCTATGCACTACAAATGAGACAGGGATAAGAAAGAACAGCTAAGGAGAGGGTGGGATATAAATATAAGAAATGTTGATTAAATATTGGAGGCCTTGGAGACCCAAATACTACCTCCAAGATACACAGTGTTAACATTCACATACCTGGCAGTTGCCATTAGTGAAGAAGTACAGCCATTGTAGGATTGGGACCTTGAAATGTAATCTCAGTACTTAATTGAATGAAATTGCAGGTTCGCTTAGATTTAGCCACCTTCTGAATGTTGTGCCCAGATCGTAACCCCCAGAGAGACCACCAAGGATGAGCATATCAGAATGCAAAAGCAAGGTTTATCTGTTACAAGTCATGACAGGGAACTCAACTCAAGACATCTCAAGTGAGGCAGAGAAGAGTTCCTCTTTCTTGGGGAAGTTAGTTTTTATAGGCAAAACCCATAAAATTTCTTAGAGGGGAGGGGGTTAGTACGGGTCCATCCTTGATTGGTCCAGTTTTTCCCGGGCCTGGACTTTATCTTATTCTAGCTTATCTGTTTGCCCTGTCAGGAGTTTTATAACTCATCTCCGGGGTCTGGTCATGTTATCTCTGGAGAGGGGCATCTTGTGGTTAATTGGTTACCACCAGATATCCTGACTCTGTTCTTTTGTTCCTGGGGCTGGCATCATCATTTCTGGGGACTTGAAACTGGCCTGAGTCTATCTATATTGAGATATCTTTGTCTAAGGCCACCTTTTTGAGACAATAGAGTGAGGGTCTTGTAGTGCCTAGATCACATACCCAAAGCTGCCACTGGAGACTTTAGGTACAGAATGCAAAAGTAAGGTATTTTCTAAGTTTACAAGCCTCCAGGGAGGCTCTTCCAAATCTCTCACTCACAGCAGGGAGGTTGGAAGGAGCTCTCCCCTTTCTTTGTGAGGCTAGTTCTTAAAGGCACAGACCATATAATTTATTTTAACCCACCTCCCTTTTTAGTCTTTTGGTCGAATATCCTGACTGTGTTTTCCAAAGTCCCTGTAGCAGATACAGCCACCTGGGGAAAAGAGGTCTAAGTTCTTATCTACACTTAGGAATCCTGGTTTAAGCTTCTCTTTGTCTGTAGGGGATAGAGTGGGGGTTTTTACTGAGGTATCACACTGAACAAAACATTGCTATCTGTTCTGGCTAATTTTTTTTTTTTTTTTGGTCAACTTGTCACATAACTTAAGAGTCACTTAGGAAGAGGGAACTTCAACTGAGGAATTGACAAAATCAGATGGGCCTATAGCAATGTCTAAGAGAGAATGTTAAAAGATTGATTATTTGATAATGGGTGATGGAGGGCCCAGCCAATTGTGGATGGACCCAGCCCTAAGCACGTGGGCCTAGGCTATATAAGTTGATTAGCTTCAACTAGTTAGGAGGCCCCCAGGCAGTGGGACTGGAACCTGTCCTGGGTGCATGAACTGGCTTTTTGGAATCTAGGGCCTATGCTGAGACATTTTGCTCAGCCTTGGTGTAGGGAGGAGGGGACTGGACCTGCCTTAACTGAATCTACCAGGCTGGGCTGAATCCCCAGGGGAAACCTTGTCTTGGAGGAGGTGGGAATGGGGAGTGTGTTGGGGGGGAAGGTTGGGGGTGGGAGGAGGGAGGACGGGGGAATCAGTGGCTGGTATGTAAAATTAAATTAATTATAAAATAAAAATATTTTTAAAAAACCTAGCCAAGCATGAGCCAGTGAGTAGGCCATTCATCTATTGTTTCTATTTCAATTTTTGCTTGAGTTTCTATCCTGACCTCCATCAATGATAGACTGTGACTTGGAAAGCATAAGCCAAACAAAACCTCAATTTGTGTTTTGATCAGAATATTTTATCAGTAACAAAAAGGTAACTAGACTAGAAACTCAGAAATAGATGCCAGGGCAAATTTGGACAGAGTCAATAAAATTATAACTTTTCTACCTAGTACTGGAGCTAACATCCCTATGCTAATATGATTTTCTAGTATCATTTCATATGAAATAGGTCAGACTGTAGGCATGAATGATGAGCCACAATAAGAAAACTGACCTGCTTAAAGTTGCCTATAAAAGGGAACCTAATATTTGCATCAATTTTCAGTAATGTCTGAATGTCATAGCCCTGTTTTAGGTAGATACATACTTCAAAAATTGAAGAAATACTTCAAATTGTTAGTGAAACCCAACAGAAAGAGTAGAAGGGCCAGTTTCTAACAGGAATAAAACCCACAGTCTAAGCAAATAAGAGATTGAGTTGGGTGAACACTACCCTACCACAAAACCTATTATCCTAATTAAAGACAGTATCTAACAAAGCCAGGGGCTAAGACTATGTAGTAGACGCTTATTATCGAGTTCCAGAAGACAGTCTTTTAAAACCCAGCAACTTCTGTTGTAGGATAACCTTTTTGTATACCATGAAGATGTGTCTCTGCCAAGGCACCTTCTTTCTGATTGGTCTAATAAAGAGCTGAATGCCAAATAGCTAGGCAGGAGAGGATAGGCAGAATTTCCGGACAGAGATAGGAACTCTGTGAAGGAATCAGAGAGGTGAGATTTGCCAGTGAGATGCAGAAGAAATCAGACATACTGTATGGAGAAGAGGTGATGAGCCACTTGGCAGAACATAGATAATTATAAATGGATTCATTTAAGTTTTAAGAGCTAGTTGGGAGCAAGCCTAAGCTAAGGCCAAGCTTTCATAATTAATAAGTTTCTATGTCATTATTTGGGAGCTGGTGTTTAAAAGAAAGACCTGCTACAAACTCCCCTTATAACAGCCCCTTCTTCTGGTAATAAAGAACAGTATGGAATATCCACTAGTGCAAGTTTAAGAGGCATAAATGAGGCTGTGAATTCCCTCCAAATCCTTACCTGATTGCTGGATAAATGTCTTCTGATTGCAAGTAATTTTCAGTCTTAGATTTCAAAGATGACTTTCACTGAAGACTGCTAGACTCATTATCACATTTTCTGTTTACCTTTGAGTAAAAGAAAAAAATCACATGGACATCTTGACCCCAGCACCTTCACATTTAGGTAGTATGAAATGAAAGAGGTTTCAAAGGGTTGAGATATAATAAACATAACAGAAGTGGGAGAGGACCATAAAAAAATGTGAAAAATTCACAGCATAAACCCTAATGGGCTGCCACTCTCCCTTAAGATCGTATTGCTTCAAATTTTCTCCTCTGAACTATACATTGCCTTACTTTGGATTTGTTTCACTAAATAAACATCTGTCTATGTCTCTTGGATTCCTCCTCCCTTTCTCCTCCTCCTCCTCCTCCTCCTCCTCCTCCTCCTCCTCCTCCTCCTCCTCCTCCTCCTCCTTCTCTTCTTTTTTGAGAAAGGATTTCTCTGTGTAGTCCTGGCTGTCCAGGAACTAGATCTGTAGACCAGGCTGGCCTGGAACTCCCAAGTGCTAGGATTAAAAGCATGTGCCACCACTTCCTGTTTATATTCTTGAGAAGTCACGAACTGAGGAGAAACTATAATTCAGTAACAAATAGTATCTTCTTTGATCTCAAGGGAATGAAAATAGAAATTAACAATAAGAACACTAGAAATCATAAAATACATGAAAATTAAGCAACATTCTCATGAATGAGAATGATCAAGGTAAAAATAATATTAAAAAGTTCCTTGAAGACAATGAACATAACAACAAAACAATGAAACCAAAACAATGGGATATAGCAGAAGCAGTATTGGTTGGGATGGTCATAACAATTAATTCCTACACCAAAGAAGTAATGCTATCAAATAAACAATCAAATGGTTCACCTCAAATACCTAGAATACCAAAAGCAACCCAAATCCAAAAGGAGCTGAAAGAATAAAGATCAGGCACAGAAAAAGATCAACACTTTAAATAGGCAATTCAGAATACTAATAAAACTTAGTTGGACTTTTTTTTTTTTTTTTTTTTTTTTTGGTTTTTCGAGACAGGGTTTCTCTGTGTAGCTTTGCGCCTTTCCTGGAACTCACTCTGTAGTCCAGGTTGGCCTCGAACTCACAGAGATCCACCTGCCTCTGCCTCCCGAGTGCTGGGATTAAAGGCATGCGCCACCACTGCCCGGCCCCTTAGTTGGACTTTTTAAAGATACAAAAAATCAACAAAACTTTGGCTAAGAAAGGAAAGAAAATTATAGAAGACTCAAATGCCTAATATTAGAAAACACAATTGAGAAATTTTGACTGACATCAAAAAACACAATGGATTAGAAGAAGTTATTTTTAAGCTATATATTAAAAAGATTATAAGAGCTAGAAGACACAGACAAGTTCCTAGGCACATGCAAAATAAATATAAAATCTGAGCAGATAAGAATGAATAAAAAATCTAAAGTGTTTCAGCAAACAGAAGTCCAAGACACGGTGACTGATAAATTACACAATACATTTGAAGAATGGTAGCACAATCCTTCTCAGTTTTTCCAAAAATAAAAATAAAAGTAAAGAACTCTGCCAAATTTACACTACATGAACAATATTATCTGATACCAAAAGCAGATAAATTCAAACACTATAGGACAACATGCTTAGTAAATATAGATTATTAAATTAATTAAATATAACTTAGTAAATATAGTAAAATATAGATTATTGTCAAACACTAGCAAATCAAATTCAAAATCCATCAGAAAATTCAAAGTCCACCAGATATAAAAATGAAATAGTCACAGGAAAGACATTTCTCAAAAGAAGATATACAAATGGTTAATATTACATGAAAAATATTCAATCATTATCAGAGAAATGTATGCAAAACCACAATGAGATGTTCTTTTGTTTGCTTTTCTTTGCTTTGAGACAAAGTCTCATAATGTAGTTCTTGATGAAGAACTCACTTTATAAACCAGGCTTGCCATGAGCTCACAGTCTTTGCCTCCTAAATGTTGGGATTCAACGTGTGTACCACATCTAGCAACAATAAGGTATTTTTTCACCCCAATCAGAATTGCTATCCCCAGAAAGGCCCAAAGTGACAAATGTTGCTAAGTATAAAAGGAGGAACTCCTATACACTAATAGTGAAAATGTTAATACAAACATGGGCGATTATGGAGATTCCTCAGAAAGTCAAAATGTATCAGTTGGGGGTGGACATTCCAGTGATTGACTCTGCATTTTGACTAATTGTGTATCTCTGTATTATTCTCTGTCTGTTGCACAAATAAGCTTCTCTGATGATAAGCCTCACGTACCTGTGGATATAAGTATAAGTATACATATTTAGAAAATAAAAATTATATTTGTTTAGGAACCTGGCAGTAATTGCTAGGAGTCTTAGCTGGGATCATCCTTATAGATTCCTGGGAGTTTGCCTTCCACCAGGTGTGAAATCTGAGCTTGTCTTAGTGAGCTTCCAGGGCTGCATTAGGGGGTGGCTTGACCATGTGCATGGTCATCGGGTGTTTTGGATGGTCTGCACTTGGCTATTCTGGGGGAGGTGGAAGGTCTTTTTCTCCACTCCTTGGCATTCCTTTAAAAGCCCTTTAGTAGAGACAGGCCCTCCCAAACTATCCTATGTTTCTAACTGTCTCTCTCTCCTCCCTATATTTCTATCTCCATACTTCTCACTTCTCCCTCCTCAAGAGTACCCTGGGGAAAAAAGAGGGAGCTGGTCTCCCTCAATCAGGTTTCTACCTGACCCTGAAATGCACCCCCCTTTCCAGTCATCTCTTTCAGTACTCTCCCTCTATCTCCCACCTGATCCCTCATGTTTCCATCTCCACCTGACCACAGTCCACCCTGGAAATCTCTTCTATTTCCCCTTCCCAAGGAGATGCAAGTGTCCTGCCTTGAGCCCTCCTTGTTACCTAGCCTCTCTGAGTCTCTCTCACACTCTTTTTTTTAATTTTATTTTTATTTATTTTACATACCAATCAGTTTCCACTCCCTCCTCTCTTCTCATTACCTCCCCACCTCCCATCTACCCACCCCATCCACTCCTCCTCAGTTCAGAAAAGGGCAGGCAACCCCTGGGAGTTAACAAAGCATGGCATATCAAGTTGAGGCAGGACCAAGCTCCTCCCCTTGCATTAAGGCTGGGCTAGGCATCTCAGCATGGAGAATAGGTTCCAAAAAGCCAGATCATGCATCAGGGATGGGTCCTGATCCCACTGCTAGGGGCCCCACAAACAGATCAAGCTACTGTCACCCACCTGCAGAGGGCCTAGGTCAGTCCCATGCAGGCTCCCTAGCTGTCTCACATACTCCTAAAGCTCAGGAAAAATTATGAAAGAGGGAATGGAAAGATTTTAAGAGCCAAACATCCCAGATGCCTGCTACTAGATAGTGTTCCCTAGACATGACAGGGAAAATGTGTCCATGAAATATCAACAATATGATTGTGTGAACAAGAGACACATTTTGACAACAGTTAAAATGTCATCACAGACAAAAGAAAATTCACATGACCCCTCAGAGCTACTGGTGGTCAGTGGTTGTTGAAAGAGAAACAGCGTCCTCCAGAGGTGAGTTCCTGAATAGATTTTCTAATTTCAAGTGGTAAGATCTGGACACATGTACATATGAGCAAAACTAAATTGACTTAGCAATAATCTGTATATACATATAATAATAATAATAATTAAGAAGAGATCCTGAATTTGGGAGGGAGGGTTGAAACGCAGGAGGAGTTTGAAGAGGGAGCAAGAGTGATGTAAATGCAGTGATCATTTATGAAGTTCTCAAAATAACTAAAATTGTAAAAAGTCAGTATAATTCAACAATCTCTTTATTTGATTATGTCAAAAAGAAATAAAATTCATACCAAAGAAATAATTTCACTCACGAGCTTATCACAGCACTATATACAGTAGCCAAGATGTAAACTCATACAAAGCATCTGTTGATGAATGAGTACTAGAGCATTATCCTTACGTAAAATGAAATCCTGTCACTTGTAGAGACATTTATGAAGCTGGTTATGTTAAGTGCAGTAAGTACAGAAATATGATTGCTTATTTACTGACTCATTAGTATAAGCAAAAAGTGATTACTTTCTAGAAATAAGGGGCAGGATCATGGTTATTAGAGGCTAGTACTTAGTAATATAGGTAGCAGTTGGAGAACTACCATAAAAATGCAGCTAGATAGGAGGAATTAGTTCTATTTTCACATTTTCTGATAGGGGAAACATTCTACAAAAATTCACCATGTGTTTCAAAATTTCTAGAAGAGAAGAGCCTTAGTATTACTAACACATAAAAGTAATAAATGCTTGAAGAATGGAATTGTAAATCACTCTGGTTTGATAACACATTATACATAGGTATAAAGTTATCATAATGTACCCCACAAATATGTTTAAATAGTATGTCAATAAAATGTTTAAAATAAAACAAAAATGATGGAAGTTCTCCATTAAAAAAACAATTGTATCATTGAAACATATAATAAAATATGTCCAAGAAAAGATTCACTTCTGAATGAACAGGAGGTAGCAGGTATTAGAATACAGATGACATACATGAAAGATGGCTTGGATAACATCAAATGTGTTAGAAACTTTCTTTACTTCTGTTTAAAATTTTTCATTATAATAAATAATTTCAGGGTTTTTCCAAGATAATGGGTTTTTGTGAGGCATTTCCCCTATGAAGAAGAAATCCTTGCTTGGATTTTAGGATGTTGACAAAGGGAGCTCTGGGAAATTACCTAAAAAAGAAATGAAGGAAATGACAATTTACAATTTCCAGAAACTGATTAGAAATTTACATTAGTTAACTCAATGTGTGTTATTACATTAATGTATGTTGGTTCACATATGTAGTTCATAAAATATATTGTATATTCCTAAGAAATAAGATAATATATAAAAAGACAGTTTTCCTATGCATATCATTATACTACCCTAAGAGGTTTTATTTCTACAATGAAAAATCACATTTATAGTTGTCCTACTAAGTAGCAGGTGATGATTTTGTACAACTTTGTGAAAAGCAACATTTGCTTTCAGATTGCAGAGGTGTATTATTACTATCAACTTAATAGACATTTTACTTTTTGGGAATTCAAAATATACAAAAAAAAGTAAAATTTCATCTTTTTGGAAAAATATCAATGTAATCATATGAAAGATTTTCAAAAGGCAGAGATTGAATTTGAAATAATTATCATTGATTATAGCTGCTCTTTTTAAGAGAAATGCTATATTCTATTTTCTTTCCAACTTTAGCACTAACATATATATCCATGTATGGGCACACATGTCCACTCAAAATTAATGTTGATTAACTTGCCATAAAATAATTAGTTATTTATTCAACAAGCAAGTAAAATGAATAATTACCTGGGTCTCTTACTTAATTGTCTTAAAAATATGTGAACATATCCATACTTTTAAAATAATATTTACATGTATGTAGACAGTGTAAAATATAATGTGTGTTTTCCCTTTAAATTTTTGTAGCTCAGAGACTCTTTGTGATGTCATGACTCAACATTACCAGTTTGACCACATGAATGCTGAGGTCCTGGCAGAAGACAGGCAAAGAAAATGTCTCTTTCAAAACTGTAAGCCCTCTTCAATACTTCTTGGTATTTTTAATGATTAACATGTTCAATGAACTTACATAGTTATGTGTAAAGACAATTAATTAGTCCCTGTGCATTTTTATAGGTTAAATTTTGAATTTTAGCTGGGCAGTGGGTAGCTCACACCTTTAATCCCAGCACTCAGGAGAGGCAGAGCCAGGCAGATCTCTGTGAGTTGGAAGCCAGTCTGGTCTACAGAGCGAGATCCAGGACAGACACAAAAGCTAAACAGAAAAACCCTGTCTCAACCCCACCCAAAAAAATTGAATTTTTTTTTTTACAAATTTCCCATTCTGCCTTGAGTACCTTCCCTTTAAATATATCCAGTTCAGCTTCTTTTAAAAATGTGTCAATGGCTATGTCTTTTTGAGTCATTTTTTTAAACCACATCTTGTTTTTGGCAGAATGGAAATAATTAATGTGTGTATGTGGTTTATTTAAGATTTAAACCTAGATATAAGGTAAGATTGTTGTATTTAACAACCAGTGAGCTTAATTTAATGAGTAAGAAAAATTTGTCATTCTATTGTTCCAATAAAGAGGATAAAAAGACTTCTATTATGTCTGATAGAATTATTATATAGACATTTTTTTCTTTTTAAAAGATCTATATTCATCTAAAATTGACAACAGTTATTTAAATAATTTTACTGGCTATATCTTTGAGTGGTGGTTTATTTTAATCATTTATCTTGTCTTAAAGTCTAATGAAAATAATTTTAAAATTAAGGTAAAGTGAACTGTCTTGACTTGGAACTACCAACTAGTATCTATGTATGTTCATTTGAATCAATTATTTTAATATACCAAAGTGGAAATAAGGTATAGTTGCCATTATAGTAGGTTTACACCTAAGTCCATGTTGTTGAGATCATGTGTAACCTCTACCCCCGCCACTATGACCACTTTGTATTGGAGAAATTATTTTGGCCACTCCACGTAGTTAAAAGTATATTTATTTAGTGGCGTAACTCACAAATTAAGTAATAGGTAGGTCGCAGGGTCTGGGGAAGGTGTAATGCAGTCCAGCGGTGTTCTCCTGAGCTCTGCACAATCCACCTTCACCATTCAGCGTCCCGGCACCGAGAGAGCGCACAGAGAGAGCACTGGCCCATCCAGCTCTCGGGTCTCCAGGCGCCTTCCCTTGCCCCGCCTCGTAGGCGTGACAGTTGCCAGAGTCTCAATGGGGGTTGGAACTTCCAGATCCAAGCTGGAATGGCTACCCACTACATATGTGTATATATATATATATATATATATATATATATATATATATATATATATATATATATATATATACACACACACACACACATATATATATATATATATTTCAAAACTTCCATTTGATAATGATTGCTGCTGTTTATGTCCTACTTTATAGATTGGTGGGTCAGATAATACCCAGCTCATGATAGGTAGCTCCAGTTTAAGGGTAATTTGGTAGCCCATTGTTTCAATTAAGGCCCAATAGCAGGCCAAGAGCTGTCTCTCAAAGAGGAAATAGCTATCTGCACATGATGGTAAAGACTTAATCAAAAATCCCAAGTCTCCTCTGTGATTAACTTATAGGAGCCTGCCAAAGGCTCCAAACAGCATCCTTATCTTCCATTGACAGACACCTCAAGTACACTTGGGTCTACTGGATCATATAGTATATACTCATAAGTGGATATTATCTGTAAAATACACAATATCAATGTTTACAATTCACAGACCCAGAGAGGCTATGTAACAAGGAGGGCTGAAGGGGGGAACATTAGGACCTCCCTGGGAAAAGGAAATAGAACAGATTTCGTGGGTGGACTGTGGACAGGTGGGGATGGGAACATGAGGGATCAGGCCAGGGGTGATGGAGGGGGAGAGTACTGAAAAAGACAATTAGAAAAGGGGGAATTTGGGGGTGAGGTAGAAAGCTAGTACAAGGGAAACTCCAAAGAATCTACAAGGATGACCCAGCTAAGGCTCTTAGCAATAGCAAATACATAGCCGGAACTGACCATTTCCTCTGTCTAGGCAAGACTTCCAGTGGAGGGGATTTGGACACCAACCCAGATACATAACCTTCAACCTACAGTCTGTACTGCCTATTGGGTATTCTGGGGTAAGGGTGGCATAGAGATTGTGGGAGTGTCCAATCAGTGACTGGTCCAGCCTGACACCCATACCATAAGGGTGAGCCCACCAATGATACTGCCTGAAGCAATAGGACACAGATGCTGAATGGCCCAGAGACCGAGGATAGAACCAAACATGACTGGAGAAAAAAATGTCAATGTAATGATGCCTGATGATATTCTGATATACTCGTAGATTGGTGCCTAGCCCAATTGTCATCAGAGAGGCTTCATCCATCAACTGATAGAAACAGATGTAGAGACCCACAGACAAACATTAGGTGGAACTCAGGGAATTCTATTGAAGATGAGGAAAAAGGATTGTGGGAGCCAGAGGGGTCAAGGACATCACAAGAAAACCCACAGAAACAACTAAGCTGGCCTTATAGGAGCTTGCAGAGACTAAACCAATAACCAGGGAGCCTGCGTGGAACTAACCTAGACCCTCTGCATATTATGACACAGTTGTGTAGCTTGGTCTTCTTGTTAGACTCCTAACAGAGGGAACGGGGACTATCTGACTCTTTTGCTAGCTTTTGGGACCCTATTCCTCATACTGGGTTGCCTTGTCCACCCTTATTATAAGGGGAGGTTCTTAGTTTTACTGCAACTTGCTGTGCCATGCTTTGTTGACACCCATGGGAGGCCGGCCCTTTTCTGAAGAAAAAGGAGGAGTGGATGGGGGGTCAGAGGGGAGGTGGGGGAGGGACTGAGAGCTTAGGAGGGAAGGGAAATTGTGATCAGGATGCAAAAAATTAATAAATTAGTAAAGAACAAATTAAAAGATAGTAGCTATTCAATGATAAATATGGAATGGGCCTTTTCTGGGTATTTTTTTCTGGCCTTTTTAAGGAAGTGTAAATAGATGGATTCAAATGTAAAGATATCTCATTATTTTGGTTTGTTTTTATTTTATATTGAAGAATTTGATGATAAGAAAAATGCATTAAACATATCCAAGTGTTAGTTTTGAAGGACAGTGCATGATGATGATGATGATGATGATGATTACCCATAGTACAAATTCAGTTAAAATGTTTTCTTTATATTTTACAGGCAGGAAAAAAACATCACAACATATGATGATTACTTTTGGAGTAAGAATTTGTTCTTTGAAATTTATTTTTGTTTTTATTCCTAAACACTGTAGCAATAAATGGCTAGTACTCCCTAGTAAATGTGGTAAGATTAAAAACTGTCCTGAACTTGTTACAATTTTTACACATGCTTGTATACACACACACACACACACACACACACACACACACACACACACACGCATGTGCTAAATATTTCTGACTTAATGCATTTATTTATTAGTTGACTTCAAATAAGAGATTTATTTAGTTTGTTCTTCCTTCCCATAAGGACTCATGCTTACTAACATAAACTGCCCCATGTCCTCAAAGTTTACAACTAGAAAACTTAAAGTGAAAAAGGCAAGAAAAGTTATAGATGAGAGAAGTTAACAAATAATCCATTTGGTGAGAAGCTGCAAGCTTACAGAGCTCTCGTACATATATTAAACTAAAATGTGCACACATACAGTGGCATATTTTTTCTATTATTTCCATCTCTACCCTCAGTAAACATACAAAGAACATTGTAACACTTCAGTTAAGGGATTGCCTCTAGGATCAAATCTTAATTCAGCTCTTTACTAGCTTTGTGATTCGGAATAAGGAATTTAACATATGGCCGTGTGTTTACACATTTGTATAATATGCAATGGCATTATTTAATTCAAAAAGAATTTTCAAGGATTGAGTTAACAGCTATGATGGTCTTAGAACATAACCTGACATATAAAAAAACATTAACTATTAACAGTATCAGCTATACTGAAATTATTACTATGACTAGCTTCACATATAACAGCTCTTCAAATATATATAAAAAGCAATCACATCTCTCATTAGCCTGCTCTCTAGGAACATTTTCCTGAATTTTGTTCCCAATTCTTCTTTTGTCATAGTTTCCAGACAGTTTGACATTCCTGATTTTTCTAAATAACCTCAAATATATATATATATATATAATATATATATATATATGTGTGTGTGTGTGTGTGTGTGTGTGTGTGTGTCTTTATATATTATAGAATGGACAAGACTATTAGCATGTCTGAATCTAACTCCTGTGATTGGAGGTGCCATTAAATTCTGAGACATCTCTGAAAATTAACACTTTCACTGGTTACTTTATGCTCAGTGATATGCTATTTATTATAGAAATTGTGGGAGAATTAACCATATTATCTCTCACCTAATCAAAATGACATTAAGAAATTAAGACAGAGGAGACAATTTGAAAGTAAACATTTGTAATTTGTCTATATTTCATTCCTATTGTTTTGTAACAGTAGTTTAATATCATTACTCAGGCAACAATCTGTGAAAAACGATTTTACATAAAAAATAAAAATTGTTATGTTAAACGTAAGCCAATGCTAAATGGAGAAATGGTTTTATGTTCCCTAATGCTCTTCAGGTAAACTGCAAGTTACAACTTACTTTGACTTAAATATAGTTCGCTTAACAATATTTTTCAAAGCAAGAGTCTGGCTATTAACTCGAATTTTGTTTTCTAATCTCAGCCAGTCAAACTAGGGAACAATGGAATCAAGAACATTTTGTTTTGATGTTTCCCAAAACACCTCTGCCAGATATAAAAAAGAGATCAGGATCTTCAGAAATACAAATTGCAGTTCCTGTAAGTATAGAAAAAATCACTTTAAAACTAAATATATACTGGTAACAGCATATATAAACATAAATAAGACATACATAATTTGAATTATATTATTCAGAAGAAGAATTTCAAATTTATAAATCTATAGAACAAATGGCTCACCCATGTTTTAAAAATAAACTTTTTCTTTCATTTTTTTTTTGAGAGAGTTTCTCTGTGTAGCTTTGCGCCTTTCCTGGAACTCACTCTGTAGCCCAGGCTGGCCTCAAACTCACATAGATCTGCCTGCCTCTGCCTCCCAAGTGCTGGGATTAAAGGCATGAGCCACCACCACCAGGCTGTTTTTTTTTTTTTCTTTTATTTTTGAGATTACAATTGCTTCATATCCATATTATGAAGATAAGAATCTCTATAGGTACTCATCTTTCATAAAGATTCTACTGCTTTGGTATTATTTTTTGAAACAGTATTCTTGTTGTGTTATATTTATGTACTATTTACATTTTAATCTTGTATTATAATAACTTTTCTTCTTTACAAAATAATTTAATATTATTTGATTTATTTTTATTAGTGTCTCTTTATGTATATATAATATGCACTTGTGTGAATGCAGGCATGAAGGTACATATGTTTAGAGTACAGCTTTCAGAAGTTGCTTCTCTTCTTCTAATATGGAATCCAATTCAGGTCATCATGCTTCTATGGTAAATACTATTGTATGCTGAGTTATCTTAACAGTCCTACCAATTTGTTTTTAACTGAAGCATAAAAGTGTAAAAGCAATAATTACATCATTTCTCCCTTTCCTTTCCTCTCTTCAAAATTTCCCATATACCCCTCCTTTCTCTCTTTCAAATTCATGTAAATATTGTTACACAAACACACACACACACACACACACACACACACACACACACACAGACTTATACATTCCTAATTTGTACATGGTTCTCTCTATATACCAGAGTTAGTAGGTTAAGAAAATTGGAAAGCCCAAGTCCACAAGTTGTGGTTCAAACAGATCTAAAATTTAAATCTTGAGATGGAATCTAGTTGTAAAGAGTGGAACATCCCTGCTTTCTTAAAACTGGAATTCATGATACTTAATAGTGGGAGATTCAAGTTTTCTGTTGCTTCTTTAAAGTGGGAGTTATCATAAATTGGAGCTTTTATTAGCAAAATGAAAAAGTAGTATCCAAGGATAATCCGTTTTGATATAAAAAGATTTTAAAGTCTCTCCCAAAGAACAGTTACAACCAAAGCATTTATTCTATAGCTATGCATCATTTGTATAGTAATGTAATCTTCAGGCTTCCCAACATAGTCATCATTTAATCTCATATGACCATTTGATTGTTGGATCTTCTACTGAATACTTGAAACAACATGAAAACTAAAGGCTGGCAAGATAGCCTGATGATCTGAGTTTGATCCCTAGACCCAATTGGTGAAAGGAGAGAACTTGTCACCTCAAAGTTGTCCTCTGAAGTCCACACTTACACCATGGTATACACACACACACACACACACACACACACACACACACACACACACACACACTTTTGAAATAGAAAATAAAATCTATTTTTGATTGATGAAAAGATAAACATTTTTATGCTGCAAATGAAACAAATGTAAGTCATTCGCAAATGCTTATCATTATTTTCCCCAATCTTTTCAGTGGCAAGAGAAAAGGAAAATGGAGAAAGGTCAGATACCAACTAATATACAGATAAACCAATTTTTCCAAGATCTTTTCCTAAGACCACCCTTTTCCCTAGCTTTCATTATACAGGCTCCACTCAAATATCTTTATAATCCTCAAAACCGTTATATAACAGCAGAAACTAGAAAGCCCAAAGATGATATAACAAGAACAACTTTGAAGAAAAAATTGAAGGAAAAAATAAGCTTATATGCAATAAATCTGGAATCCAATAAAATGATGACTGATGGTAATCCTGAAATAAGCAACACAGACCAATTTCTGCCCAAATCATCCCACAAAATTGAACCATTTAAGAAGTCAAATACCACATCAGAAACAAACCTAGAATCCAATCATTTCAAGATTACCAAAACAATGGATTCAAGCAATGATAACGGAGATTTAATTAATTCCAAGGAGGCCAATAATGAAGCTACATTTTGGAAGGACAACCCAAATACAAACTCCAAGAAGAGCACTGAAGAATTTTCTGATGACACAGTAGAGCACATAAGCAGCTCAAATATCAACTTAAAGTTTCTAAATGAGTTCAGAGCTGAATCCACAGATTTTGATGAATGGTCAACAAATTGCTCACAGAACAATGCAAAGAAGCCTGCAAAGAAGCCTGTAAAGAAGGGAAAGGACTCTGAACCTGATTCTGGAGACTCAAAAGATATAAAAAAAGAAGTAAAGAAAAAAGAGAAGAGAGAACCCATGAAGAAGAAGGATACAGAGTCTACTGATGCTGAATCTGGTGATTCCAAGGGTGCAAAGAAAGAATTAAAAAAAGATAAAAAAGAAAAAAAGGAAGCCAAGAAAAAGAAGGATACAGAGTCTACTGATGAATCTGGTGACTCCAAGGATTCAAAGAAAAATAAGAAAAGAAAGAGTGAGGACAAAAAAAATGCAGAATCTACTGATGCTGAATCTGTAGACTCAAAGGGTGCAAAGAAGGAAAAGAGACCTCCAAAGAAAGATGACAAGAAGGATGCATTCTATACCAATTCTGAATCAGACGCAGAGTTGAAAAAGGTGAAGAAAGATAAGAAGGAAATTAAAGGGAACAGGAAGAAGGCTATTAAGGATACAGAGTCTACTGATGCTGATTCTGAATCTGAAGGTGATCCAACAGTAAAGAAAGGTGAAAGGAAAGATAAGAAAATTACAAAGAAAGGAGAAAAGAAGGATGCAAAGAAGAACATACAATCTAGTGCAAGTGAATCTGAAATAAAGAAGGAAAAGAAAGAGACCAAGAAAGATTTGATGAAGGGCACAGGTGGTTATACTGACTCAGCATCTGATGCATCTCCCAAGGCAGGCATAAGAAAAGTTGTAAGACCCTCAGATACTGAATCCGAAGGGTCATCAGGGTTTAAGGCTATAAAGACCACTGATGATTCAGATGCCACATCCACAGACTCAAAGAAGGGAATGTCAGAACCAAGAAGAGGATTCAGAATGCCAATCAAAAAGACTACATTCAGAGACAATGGGAAAGGAAGCAAAGGGGGTAGAGTCCCTTCATCAAGAGAAAGACTACCGTTTCCTCCTTGTGAGCCTATTCGAGAATCACCAAAGCCCAAATGTGTCTGTCAGTGCAAGATGCCTCCTCCACCTCCAAAACCCAAATATGCTCCTTTGGTAAGTTTACTACTATTTAAAACTTTAGGACAAGTTGGATTTTGAAGTGAAAGTTTAAAAGTCCGAATATATAATCTAGGCAATAATTTTCTTTTAATGTGATTTTAACAGTATTCAATATTTAGCAGTATTCAAAATTGGAACTTAGAGGCAAAGAAGATGAAAAGTCTATTGAAACAGCTTACCCAAGTTGCCAAACAAATGCTTAAATTTCAATAGAAAAACGTTTATTTTGACTAGAGTAGGGGGAAGTAGTTTGTGACTTAAAGTAAACATTTTACTTACTTATACTCATTTTACAGAAATGGTTAACTATACAACACTTTTAAAAAACAAAGCTAAACCTGATTAAAACTCCAAGGGAACATTTAAATGAAGCATAAAGACATTTTCGGGGAACTTGCTCAATGCAGTAAGTCTCTATTAAACAAAATGCACACTACAGGTAAAAAGAATACCAAGATTCAGGAATACACAAACTTACTTATTCTGCACAAGTGGATTCTTACAACAGAAAAATACAAGTTAACTTTCAGAAGTGACAGAATCTCCTCTGGTTTCTAAACATTTTTCAGATTATCTCTCTCTTTGGGGGGATAAATATCCTCTTGATTTATAATTTCTACTTTTCTCATCTAAGAGATCACTCCTTCCATTCCCCTATTCCAAATAGCTTGGGGTATTTTGGAGGGGTAAGAAGACATGAATATACAAATCACTTTGGAAGACAATCCTGATCTATATTGTATCATCTCTTTCTAGATCTCACTAATCTTCTGTTGAAGTGTTATGCAGTTACATAATCTTGGGACTTGCATCACAAGTCTGTTTCCTCTGATTTTTACCTTGTCCCTTGTCTGTTCTTACCTTGGTAAGAGCCCAGGCACTGTCATACTAAATGCAAGGCAATTCAAGTTACCATTAGGTATTGAACTTGTCCTTTTCATTTTCACTCATTATTTACCTCCCTCATGTTCCCTGTAATCATCTTAACTTTTATCTAAGCCCAAGTTATCATATTTATGAAGAGTCATAAGTGAGATAATACCATTTAAGAAATTTCTAAAAATGTAAAAATGTTGATAGAAAGAAAATCAAACTATATACATTATGAAGATTGCAATACTGCCTATTATAAAAAACTCTGGAATTAAATTTATAAAATTTTTGTTTATCAAATATGAAATACTACGTGAGAACATACATACCTATATATGTGCATGTATATGTATATTTACATACATAGACATGATCCTATAAAGTTAAGAGAAACGAAAAAAATACTATGACATTGAAACTAGGAGAAAAACCTGTATACTTGTACAGACTACATAGCAATATACACATGAAAATATCTGTATTAGTGTTATACAATATGAAGTTACTGTTATTTTATATTTTTATATAATATTTCAAATTTGAAGGTAGGCTAATAATGTGACTTTTAGAGAGCTTTAGTTCCTCTACAAAGAATGGTAACTAGACTAGTATTTGGTACTTCTTGCCCCTGAGTGCCATTAGGTGCACTCTAGGGGTTGATGTGTACACTTCTGGATTACATCTTCAAAGTTTTCAAATTCTAGATCTGGGTTGGAGTCCAGGGAAGGACAGCATTTAGAAACAATTCAGGTTCTCCTCAATCTACAATACTATGTGTTTAATTATAACCTTTAACATATCAGGCATTCTCTATAATTAATAATACTTCCTTTTTATTTTCATCTTTCAACATTATCCTTCAGCCTGGAGTGGAATGGATTCACAAGCTGCTCTGAAGAACAGGTGAGCCCTGGGTTTTGCAGACTGGCCTTATGGAAGCTAACAATTCATCAAACGTGCCTCTCTGCTTCACTGGAACTGTAGTCAATAAAAGTAAGCACCAGCAGCATCCAAAAATCAAAAGCAATTTTTGAGTGATTTAGTAAGTGTGAGGTGTGTGTGTGTGTGTGTGTGTGTGTGTGTATGTGTGTGTTCATTCATGTATGTTTATGTGTGTGTTCATGTGTGTGTGTGTTATATAATTTGAAAGATGATTTATAGAAATATGTTCTCTGTTTTTCAAATGCTTGAACTACTCAGACAAAAACGATGTAACAGTTTACTTCGGACACTGGAGCTTCATTCTGGAACAAATTCTGAGCTTGTATGAAAATGTAGTAATCTGATGGAAGATCTTGCCACATTTTGTTAATTCCTATTTTATTTATCATATGGGAAAGAAAACAGACAATAGAATTTGTCATCTCCTTCTTCATTACTAAAGAGAAGGAAGGGCTGAAGATCCTGATGTCTTCTCATTGAAACTACAGTAACTGGAAGGCCTCCCACTACAGTGCCAAGCTACAGATTAACCTTTAATGTGTGTGTGTGTTTTTAGGGACACTGAATATCCAAACTAAAGTTTGGTCCCCAAAATCTCATGTGCAAAATATAAGACATTTTCAGTTAATTACTATAAATGTTCATAGTCTTATTCTAGTATTGCTCAAAAGTCAAGTATAAGTCTCCTCTGAGACTCAAGACACACTCTTAGCTGGGACACCCTGAAAGAAGTAAAAGACCAAATCCAGTACTTCCAAGATAAAATGACACAGGGTAAAAATTCTAATTCCGAAGCTGAGCATAAGAAAAGAGCAAAAATACTCATAGATCATTGCCTACCCTAATTGTCATCAGAGAGGCCCCATCCAGCAACTGAAGGAAATAGATACAGAGACCCACAGCCATACATTAGGCAGAACTTGAGAAATTCTGTGAAAGAGGGGGAGAAAGGATTATAGGAGCCAGAGGGGCCAAGGACACCATGAGAATACCCACAGAATCAACTGACTTGGGCTCATAGGGGCTCACAGATACTGAACTGCCAACCAGAAAGCTTGTATGGGACTGACCTAGGCACTGTGCATATATAAGTCAGTTGTGTTGTTCTTCTTGTGAGGCTCCTAACAGTGGGAGCAGGGGCTGTGTCTGACTCTGTTACCTGCTTTTGGGACTCTTTCCTCCTATTGTGTTGCCTCTCCCAGCCTTAATAGGAGAGGAGGTGCCTAGTCTTACTGCAGCTTGATATTCTATGGCTGACATATGGCTGGCTGCTATACATGGGAGACCTGCCCTTTTCTGAATAGAAAGAAGGAGGAATGGTTGTTGGGGTGGAGTTAGATGAAGGGACTGGGAGGACAGGAGGGAGGGAGGGGAAAGTGTAGCTCATAATCTAAATGGTCTTATAATAAGACCTGATATTGGGGAAAAACTGAGAGATCAGAGAGACAAAGGAACAAGCCACTTCTATGTCTCACCTCACCAACTCCAGGAATCCTCTGACTAAAATCCCCTGAGTCCTCAGCTGAAAAGAACCTTTAGCTGAAAGTGACGCTTCTGCAAAAAAAAAAAAAAAAAAAAAAAAAAAAAAAAAAAAAGCCATTAGTTCCTGTCTCCTCACACCTTATATACCTTTCTCTACCCAGCCATCACTTCCTGGGATTAAAGGCATGTGTGCTTCCTAAATAATGTAATTAAAGGTGTGTACTGCCTGGCTGTTTCTGTCCTAGAGTGAGTCAATCTCATGTAGTCCATGGTGGCCTTGAACTCACAGAGATCCAGACAGAGCTCTGCCTCCCGAGTACTAGGATTAAAGGTATGTTCCACCACCACCTGGCTTCTATGTTTAATCTAGTGGCTTGTTCTGTTCTCTGATCTTCAGGAAAATCTTATTAGAGTACACAATATATCACCACAGGAAAGTGTGATAGGACTGGGAAAAATAAATAATTAATTAAAAATTTTAAAGAAGGAAGAAAATAAAGGAATTTTAGATGAAAAGAAGGAGAAGAGGAAAAGGAAGAAGAAGAAGAAGAAGAAGAAGAAGAAGAAGAAGAAGAAGAAGAAGAAGAAGAAGAAGAAGAAGAAGAAGAAGAAGAAGGAACCTCCACATAATGCCTGTCTATTACATCTTGATCTACTCAAGACCCTAGAGGGAGGGAGAAAAATGATTGGGATTGAAAATGTAATTTCTTTATGTCTATTGTTTATATTAAAAGTGCTAAGAATTTAAAAAAGAATTAATG
Organism: Peromyscus maniculatus bairdii; assembly: GCF_049852395.1. Lineage (NCBI taxonomy): Eukaryota > Metazoa > Chordata > Mammalia > Rodentia > Cricetidae > Peromyscus > Peromyscus maniculatus. The sequence goes on along the minus strand of NC_134875.1, from coordinate 75,543,656 downwards.
AATGAAAGAAAGAAAGAGAGGAGGGAGGCAAGAGGAAGGAAGAAGGAAGAAAGAAGGAAGGAAGGAAGGAAGGAAAGAAAGAAAGAAAGAAAGAAAGAAAGAAAGAAAGAAAGAAAGAAAGAAAGAAAGAAAGAAAGAAAGAAAGAAAGAAAGGAAGAAAGGAAGAAAGAAAGGAAAAGAAAGAAAGAAGGAAGGAAAGGGAAGGATGGAGGGAGGGGAGGAGGAAGGAAGAGAGGAAGAGAAGTGATTAGATCAAAGCAATGTTTAAAGTTACCAGCAAAATCATTAAATCGTAATGCTTCATGCCCAGCATACAAGAAATACTATAGCAGGAAGTAGGATCCCGAGAATTGAGGTAGCCCTGACCCAGAGCCTTTAATAACTACTACCCACATAACCTCTGTCTTAAATGAGTTATTCTTTTTTTTTTCTTTTTTCTTTTCTTTTTTTTTTTTTTTTTTGGTTTTTTTGAGACAGGGTTTCTCTATGTAGCTTTGCTCCTTTCCTGGAACTCACTTGGTAGCCCAGGCTGGCCTCGAACTCACAGAGATCCACCTGCCTCTGCCTCCCAAGTGCTGGGATTAAAGGTGTGCACCACCACTGCCCGGGAAATGAGTTATTCTTAATGCCTGAACTTTTCCTCAGTAGGCATTCTGTATTCTTAGCATCTCCAGATTGCCTTCACTCATAGAACTTTAGACATCATGCTGTCAGAGGATAGTTGCAGGCACCCTAATCCCATTGATGAAAACAGGAAGTAGAAACGTATCAAGTAGGGCAGGTACCCCAAAGTAGCAGTTCTAAGGATGCCCTTTCTGAAGGTCAGGAATACTAGAAGACAGTTCTGGTTCCTGTTTTCTTGTTGTTTGTCCACCTAATCGAGTACCTCTGCCTAGAGTCTATATGTGAGGATGTGACTGAAACTGAGAGATGGTACCTGGATACCTTACAGTTGGATGAACTTAATTGTTGAATTCCTCCCCTTCTCCATGCCTCACTCCAGTTTCTATATGGAGTTTTTCAAAGGTTTTCGGTGTTATTTATCCCTCCACGTAACTCCTGTTCTACCCTCCTTGCCTAATTATTCCCCTTCCCTCTTTTATACCATCTGCATTTTATGTCTTTTCCATTGAAATCCCACACCATGATACCTTACTAGTTTCCTGACTTCTAAGAGTACTCCAATTTAAACATATATATATCTGTATAATTTTAAAGCTAGTTTCTTTCACTACATCTAACCACATGATGTTTGTCCGAGTCTTGACTACCCACTCAGTATTTATTTCCAGCTCCATCCATTTACCTGAGATTTTTATAATTTTTCTTTGTATCTGAATAAAACTCCACAATGTATATCTACCACATATTTATCATCCATTTATGAGTTGGTAGAAATTTAGACTGATCCCATTTTCTAGGTCTTATACAAACATAGTTTATCCAAACACGGATATACAGTCGCCTCTGGGTAGGATATAAGTTCCTGTGATATGGGGGAGAATAGGGTCAATCTGTTTTTAGTTTTTTGAGGAACCCCCACTTTGAAGTATTCAGATTCTGGGGGCTTGGGGCTACAGGAATGAGGAGGTGCTTTATGAGACACATGAATATCTCAGTGCACAGATCCTCAGCTGGCAAGGGCTTGGGCTCACGCTCATTCTAATCTTGATATCAATCTATTCTCAGAAATGACTAGATTTCAGACTCATTTTTAAAGAAGTATCATTTTCTAAGATGCTTGTAGTTTCACACATGTATTAAAAGCACACAGAAAAGTTTTTGTTACATTATTGCAAATTATAAAATTTAGGAAGAATCCAATTATCCACCAATAAACAATTAGTTGAATGTATAGCAGTGCTAGAACATAATGGAGTGCTATGGGAATGTGAAAAACATAAAAAGACCTATAACGTTGTACAAATATCTCCAATTTAAAAACTGAAAAATCAAGAAGCAGAAGAAAATATTTTCGCTATATTTCCTTTAAAAGAATAGGAGGGTGCTCATGATAGAGCTCTGGGGTAGAGTGTTTGCCCAAGGCCCTGGGTAAAAGTAAAATGAGATGAGTACATATATTTGCATTCAGATATATTTGCATAAAAACTATGATTAAAAAATAGATGATTACCTATAAAAATGGTATTTTGAAGGATAAGGGAAAGAGATGAAGCTTAAGCAAGGTATTAATATTCAGCCAATGTACAGTAAACGAATTGTTGATTACATCCTACAATATTTCCAAAATACCTTATGTACATTTTTAATTTTAATAGATTGTGTGTATGAGTGCATATGTGAGTGAGTGTGTGTGTGTGTGTGTGTGTGTGTGTGTGTGTGTGTGTGTGTAGACAGAGGACTACTTGCAGGAGTTGGTTCTTTCCTTTCACCATAGATATCAAATTAAGGTTTTCATGCTTGGTGGCAAGTGCCTTTACCTGCTGAGTTCTCTCTATAGCCCACCAAAATAATTATTAAATGCTTGCTACACTGTTCACCCCATACATTAAATGCTGACATAGCATTCTTACCTGAAAAAAAATTCCTTAAAGTATCAAAAGTTGAAATATAATTACAAGTATAACAGATATATTCAGAAACACAAGTGTGTAGGTAGAAGAGAGGAGCCAGGAATGGTACTAGGAATGGTATAGAGGAGCAGTAGATTGCTTTAGACTGTAGTGTAAGTCCCACAACTGTAAAGTGGAAACAGAAAGGAGGGATTAGAATAAAGAGCCTCCTGTGAGTTGCAGATCAGAGAAAGTCTGAGCTAGTACAATGAGGAGCCCAGTGACAGGGCTAATCTTTAGAGGAGTTGCTGTTAGAAAAGAAGACTCTGCCCTTAGTGTTATACAGTGCTTATTGATAGGGAGCAGTTTAGTGAGTGTGTTCCCAGCTTGAGTGATGTTGGATCTCAAAGGAGCAGCAGCTGAAGGCTGGCAACTGTATACACTCCTTAGAACAGGATCTCACTTGAAATGAATCCTAAACATCAATTTCCCATGTCGGTCACAGCACATATCCACTTCTATATCCATGTTGACTCTGGAATTCATAAGCTTATTCTCCTCACGATAAACTGAAACAAACAAACAAAAATACACAAGGTAAACAATATCAACCATCACTGTAAGCTTCATCTCACAATTCCTTTCATATTCACCTACTGGTATATATTCTCACTTCTACCTTAATGAGATCAATAAGTTCCAAAATAAACATAATTATCAGGCTGGCAACCAGGAAGTAAGGTAGGAAATCTTCTGAAACAACATTAGTTTATCCACAAGACAGGAAAATCTTGCAGTGTCTTCCTATGTGAAGGAAATGTTGCCTCTCACTGAGGCCAGCTGTACTTGCCTACCACTTTCTAGGTTCTACAGGTTCAACAACACCATGATGTTCAACAGTAGCCACTCATGTACCTATGGTGATATTTTATTTGTACTGAAATGTGATTTTATTTGTATGTTAATAAATAAAGTTGCCTGGGGGTCAGAGCTAATAGAAAGCTATAGCAAAAGCTGGGTGGTGGTGGTGCACGCCTTTAATCCCAGCACTTGGTAGGCAGAGCTAGGTAGATCTCTGTGTGTTCAAGGATACAGCCAACATTGGAGACACATGCCTTTAATCTCAATACCAACCATAGAAGACCTGGAGGTCTGTACATACATGCAGTGATGAGGCAGTCATGTGTTTACAACCAATGAGAAGGCAGAACAGAAAGTCTATATAAAGACAAAAACACAGGAAGTAGGTCTCTTGGCTGAAGAGGCTAGCTGCAGCAGACGGGTAAGGCTCTAAGCTCTGATCTCTTGGCTTTCTTCTTTGCATTGGTTCTGTGTTTCTTATTTAATAAGACGGTTGGTTACATCTACATGTATTAGTTCTTTTAGGGTCCCAAGCTTTTCCAATCAGGATTTAGAACAAGTAATTTTCTTTGGCTAAGAATTATGTCTTCAAATTTCTATTTCTGTATACACTGTTTTCTCCCGACCTGAGTCAGTTAGTACACTGTAAAATAACCTCCTTGTAAGCTATTAAGGAAGATCTTTAACTATGACGATTAGCATTTAGTTGAATATTAATTACCTTCTACTAAATGGCAATATAAATGTGTGAAAAGCAGCCATTGCCACTGTCTTTGTGTTTACTACTCCCACAAGTATTTTAAATCTCTGAATAATTACATTTGCAAGAGAATTTCCTTATAATGGGAATATTTTCTACATCACCAAAAGTGAATATTTTAACATGTAGACCATAAACACATGTCCATCTCAGCAGAGATTGGTCCAGCATCAGAATATTTCCATACTACCTGCTTTCTCAGACCTCATCAGATAAAATTATTATTAGTATTATTACTATTATTATTATTATTATTACTAATATTAATGCTGTGTCTTGATTCCGATATTCTGCAATACATATATAATGTTGGTATATATACATATATATTATAGTGTAAGATATTTATTAAAATAAATATAAAGTATAAAGTACAAAGATAAGGAAAGAAGTCAGAGCTTTCAAACAATGGTACAGGTGCAGAACCTGTGGAAAGAAAATGAGTAAAATAATTCAGTAAGAAGAGCCTCTATCTACAGACCAATAGCCAGACCCCCAAACTGAACATTCCAGGAGTTCCTTACGGAGCCAGAATGAGCCAGCAACATGATTGAATGATCCAGCTAAGTAATTAACTAAAAGCAGCCCTGGGTGACCATGATCTCATCATGAATGCTATGATGGATTCCAGATGTATATGAGCCAGAAAATGCCACTCAACTATATATCTTCCTACTTCATAATTCAGAAACATGATGGTTAAGGGGGTGATTTTGCTAGCATCTCTTTTATATAGCTAAAGTCTACTCCAGATTGTTTTACTTTAATGGAATTTACTAAATTATTTTACTAACATCCATGAGCATTCTCCAGGAAGCTTATAAGTCCTTCAGGATTTTGTAAAAGAGTTAAGACAGGAAACAAGCTCTAGTAAGAAATTAGAAAGCCTTGAACTAGAGTGAACAAGCAGTGTGCTTTAGACACAACATCTAATGAGGCACTTGTTCTCATGTTATAGAAGTGCTCAGTATCTGCAGGTTATGTCAACA